>NC_082712.1:118656196-118960983 GCF_030144855.1 Hypanus sabinus | reverse complement strand
TCAAAGAGTTGAACTGCATGTGCATGTAACGAGAGCTGTAACTCATCTCCTTCTACCTAAGGCCACGAACTTATCAATCACCCATATTGACGAACAGACAGTGGGGGAGCTGCGTTGCCTCGGTTGCAGCATGGACTAGGCCTCATGCTGTGGTATCACGTACTGCAGCTGCCCAGGAGAAGTGGCGCGGCATCAGTGCTGCCCTCTAGTGTGCGCTCGGTGGAAGACAGGCTGAATCGTGTTCATCTGCAGACTGTTACAGGTCTGTTCTTGCCAACAACATCAACGGTCTCAGGGACTTGGACTACAGCATGTATTTTTATGTGACTGTAGGCTTACTGCTATCTTATATGTGCCTCTTGCTGTGTAAGTGCTGGAACTATGCTTTGTACCTTGCCTACAGGAACGCTGTTTTGTTTGGCTGTATTCATAGATAGTCATGTACAGTTGATTGACAATTAAACGAGCTCGCTTCCAGTTATAGGGCAAGTAGCAGGCATGCTGAGGTATGATCTAAACTGAAGTGATGCCACGCTGTTGGCTGTCACAATAATGTCAAGGGCAAGAGGATGGAGGATTAATCCATAACAGAGTGCTGGGAGATAATAACTTATAAATGCACACTTTTCCCCCCATTGAAACTGGCTGTAAAACCCTAAAGCATTGATCCTAATTGTACAAAGCGCAAAATGCTGGAAGAGCTCATCAGGCCAGGCCGCATCTATGAGAAAAGCACAGTCGAAGTTTCCGGCCGAGACCCTTCATTAGGCGGAGTTGACTGTACTTTTCTCCCCCATAGATGCTGCCTGACCCAAGTTCCTCCAGCATTTGGTGTGTGTTGCCATTGTCATGCCCTGGTTCATGCTTTTACTGTTGTACTCTGTAAGAGCTGTCTGTTCTGCTTTCAGTCTGCTTGGGTTATTGTCGAAGATAAGGGGTGTCCTCCAATTAGGATGGTGGAACTAGGAGAAGGTTCAAGAGAACACGGGGATGGGGGGGGGGGGTGGAGGTTTTGTGAAGGACACCAAGGTTGGTCTTGGATTTTTTTGTTGTTCGGCGGGAGGTGAAGAGGGAAGATGCTGGGGAGAAACTGATCGTAGGATTCAACCCGGTGGGGGACTGTGATTCCATGGAGAAAGGTGCCGGGGTCTACCGATGATTGGTTATTATGCATAACTTTTGAAAGAGTCAAACTCCAACTTGCACACATTTGACTGTTTAATTATAAGGGGCCTTTTTTGTTTTTTTTCTTTAGTTAAGATTCATAAATATAATTCCTTCAATCATATGCAGTGTACTGTCTGTTGTTTCTTGGCACAGGGTAGCAAATTACACAGCATCCACACAAACCGGGGTTTGGATTGGGGGAAACGTCTCAATCTCACGGGTTTGCCGGGATCGGAGTGTATATTCCCTAGACTTACGCAGCCAAGGAAACCAGCGGGGTTTCACTTGGATTTCCAGCATCTGCAGACTTTCTCGTGTTTGTGACCCTAACAATGCAAGTCTGTTAACTACTGCTAAAACCAGGCAACGTTTTTGCTTGCCATGGTGGTGAGGCAAATGATAAATCATACCAGAAATTCAAGGAATTTTAATTAAACTTCAACTAAACAGGATCCCCATAAACAACAGATAAAATGAGACATGCTATCCGACAGAACCAAATGCTGGTCACAGCTCAAACGTCCACTCTTGCCCAAAGGCACGCTTCAGGGATTTTTGCCCTAGACCTTGACATAATTTGATTGCCATCGCAAGCAGCTATCTCCACAGTGTCACTGGGACTTGTGTGAACAGAGCAAGCAGCTCGGATTTGTGATGTCAGCAGCACCAAGCTGAGAACTGTCGATTCAACATGGAAGCATGCAGAAATAACAGAATACAGGAGCTTGAGAAGAGCTGTAATGAGGAAAAAATAATATGGGCAAAGAGAAAGTACTTTTAAGTCTCCAGTACTAATTAAAATATGAAAGAGAAAGTCTACTCTTATAATAGTTCATCTCCAGTTTCAGTAGAACTGACTACCATCAGAAAAACAACATTGCTTAAAAGCCTCTGCAATGATGATAAAGCCATTTTCTTTGATGTTCGGTGTATATCTGATTTCTTGTATTTAAAGGAATTTCTCTCTGTGAGAACTGTGGAGAAACAGGACAACTCTGGTGGCAGCTTCCTGATTTCTGGTTCCACCTACAGTGATTCCGTTGTCCCCTCACCCCCTCAGCAGAGGTTACTGCGGTAATTTACAAAGCCAGGCACTGGGATTCATTGGATGGTTGGAAGAGCATCTCGATTTTACAGATTATGGCTGAGATATCATGCTGGAAAAGGGCAGCACAAGGCCACAGCAGCTAATCCTGCTCTCCCTCAGCCTGACAGGCCTAGGTTGATCCTGATCTCTGGCACTGTGTGAAGTTTGCACATTTTCCCTGTGACCTTGGGTTTCTCAAGCTGTGCTTGTTTCCTCCCAAACCCTACCGAAATGCTGGCTGGTAGGGTTGGCCGCAGTAAATTACCTCCAGAGTTAGGGACAAGAGAAGACAAATGGGATTAGTGTGGATAGATGCATGGTGGAGATACAAGAGGCTGAGCTGACTGCTTCATGTTGTGTGGCTCCAAATATAGAACAGGCTAGGTAGGCCATTGTGTACAATTCTGCTTACTGCATTCCAGGGATAATGTAACAGTATGAGGAGGGGAGTTACCACAATCACAGCTAGTTCTGATTTCTTTGGAGCATTGAAGACTCGGGGGAGATTTAATTGAGGTGTATAACATTAAGGGCTATAAAAGGTAAACTGAAAGGGCCCATTTAGCAGAGAAGTCAGTAACTGGGGACCATTGGTTTGACTCAATTGGTAAAAGAATTTGGGAAAAAAAAGTATTTCCCTTAATGACTGGTCTGGAAGGAGGCAGTTACAAAATATCCATTTCATTTCTCGGCCATATTTTTATTCCCCGATATTTATTTATCAAGCTACAGCACGGAACAGGCCGTTCTGTCTTTCAAACCACACAGCCCAGCAGTCCCTGATAAAACTCTAGCCTAATCACAGGACAATTTGCAATGACTAACTAATATACCAGCTAGGATATCTACACCAGTACTGTGAGAGGAAACCGGAGCATCTGTAGGAAACCCATGTAGTCACAGGGAGAATGTAGAAATTCCTCACAGACAACACTAGGACCTATTGAAAAGCTAATGCTTCTTGTTAGCTTACTCTTGTATTCTACTTTCCCTTTTGCTGACCAATTCACTCATTTCCTTTGCTACTGTTGCTAGGAAGATGTTTGCTCAATCTAGACATTTAAACGCTGCTGCGTCAGGTCAGGCTGAAGAGTGAATCAACAACTCACCAAAATACATTTTACATATGAAGAGAACTATGGTACACCAGAGGTACATTTTGTAAGGTGTTTACAATTAGGAGATATGTGGCGCTTAGTCAGATTTATTGTGTTCTTTGTAATTTATCATTCCATTTTTCTCCCTCAAGCAGCACCAAGCATCAGGATTGAACCCGGATATCTTGAACTACAAGGCGGCCACTGCAACAGCTGTAGCACTCAGCCACCTTGGTTCTGCTTGGCTAAGTGCACGTCGTGAGCAAAACAAGAGCAAGCAGATCCGGCATCTCACACTGCACATATTTTCCCCTACGTCATTACCCTAGATGACTTGTGGTCTTGCTGGCCCCCATTTTCGAAGTCAGAAACTGGCACCAAGCAAATCCCTGGGGTGCTGGTTCCGATGACCAAAACCTTGATCGAGGTGTTAGACATCGCACACTTACTGCAAGACAAGGGAGGTTTAAGGCGGCCTGGGGAGCTAGGGCATGAGAGATGAAACACAGGGTGTATCAGAGTAACCAGACAGAAGACTGGAAGGGCAGACTTGATTATGTCTCTAGTTGCTGGAGACGAACTGGGTGCAGAGACAAGAGTGCTACACTGAACTTTAACTGAGAAGGTGGAAAAATTACCTCAAATATTTGCCGGGTTTCTGTTCGCCACAATTTCCTCCTCCGCCTACGACTGGATGCTTCAAAATAACGTTTCAGATAGAGTGAAACATTTTTAACAATGACATACATTTCACTTGACTAATCCATTCCATGAAACAGATGTGAAAGTCTTTACTTTCTTTCTACAATCTTTGCAGTTCTCTGTCCAGAAGGATTGTGGAGGATCCGGTACTGAGTATGCTCATGACAGAGAACGTGCTCAGCAATGGATCCTCCACAATCAAAAGATCATACAGTACATCTTTTGACATTAAGGGAACAAAGTGTTTCAGTTTAGTGGTGGAAAGTGATGCTGAGCCAATATGCCATCGAATGACAGAGCAAGCATGGGGAATGACAAATGGCTCCCTCTTGTACACGTTCCCACTGTTCTTGTACTTATTAAGAGAAATTTAATAGGAGGCCTCAGCCTTTCTTTAAAGCCTTATGTGCTTGCCATTGCAATTGTGCACAGTTCCTGTCACGAGGTGACATTTGTCCACAATGCGTGCAATACAGAGGGCTCCCCACCACGAGGTCGGTTTTAAAACTACAAATAGCTGACAGAGCGTGACCCTGGAGTGAAAACAGTAACCCATCTCCCAAACATTCCCTGTTTTCCTACTTGTTTACTCGCTGAAAGTTTTGGAATGACTCATGTCGTAGACGGCAGACAGAAAGTGGGGCAGACAGACAGGAAGCAGATGATCAGAATATTCTCATTACCACAGTGAACAGAATAAACCTACGGAGAAATTAAGACTTGATGGAAACAAATCACCACAAGCCCCCTGCTCTACTCGCTTTACACCTATGAATGTGTGGCTAAGCACAGCTCCATGCTATATTTAAGCCTTGCTGTTGATACCACTATTGTGAGCCAAATCAAAGATGGTGAAGAATCAGCATACAGGAGGGAGTTTGAAAGTTTGGCAGAGTGGTGCCATAGCAACAACCTCTCACTCAGTGTTATCAAGATCAAGGAACTGATTTTAGACTTCGGGAGAGGAAAACCAAATGTCCATGATACTCAGAGGCGGAGAAGGTTATCAACTTTAAATTCCTGGGTGTTACTATTTCAGAGGCTCTGTCCTGGACGTGCAATTATGAAGAAAGCACAGCAGCACCTCGACTTCCTTAGGAGTCTGTGGATATTCAGCATGTCGTCTAAAACCCAAATCTTCAAGATTTTCTACAGGGGCACCATGGGAGCACCCTGACTGGCTGTATCACCACCCGGTATGGGAACTGTACCAACCTTGATCACTGAGCACTGCAGAGAGTGGTACAGAGAGCCCAGTGCAGCTGTGGATGTGAACCTCCCCCACCCCAATCATAAACTGTTTCAGCTACTTCCATCTGACAAACCGTACTTCAGCATTAAAGCCAGCTTCTTTCTACAAGCCTTGAGACTTATACATTCACATGTCTGTATATTGCAGAATCATAACGCAAAGATTTTTACTCCCTCAATTTGTAGGATGGATGTAAGATTTAAATAAATTCAAAACTTTGACATACTTCTGTGGATGTGTAGTGGAGAGTGTATTGACTGGCTGCATCATGGCCTGGTACAGAAATGCCAAAGTCTTTGAACAGAATATCCTACAAAAGATAGTGGATTCAACCGAGTACATCATGGGTAAAGCCCTCCCTACCATTGAGCACATCTACATGAAATACTGTTGTAGGAAAGATCCTCCCCACCTAGGACATGTTCTTTTCTCACTGCTGTCATCAAATAGAAGGCACAGGTGCATCAGGAATCGCTCCACCCAGTTCAAGAACAGTTGCTACCCCACAACCATCAGGCTCTTGAACAAAAGGGGATAAGTACACTCACTTGCCCATCCATTGAGTGTTCCTACAACCAATGATCTCACTTTAAGGGCTCTGTCTCATTATCTCCTGTTCGCGTTATTTATTGCTACTTTTTTTTAATATTTGCATTTGCACAGTTTGTTGTCTTCTGCACTCTGGTTGATCTTTCATTCCACCTGTTATTGTTATTATTCTATTGATTTGCTGAGTTTACCCACAAGTAAGTGAATCTCAGGGTGGTAATGGTGACGTACACTGTACGTGCTTTAATAATAAAATTTACTTTGAACTTTGAAATCAGAGTAAAGGGATCAGACACACAGCTGAATGGATCCAAATTCACTTTACAGCTTGTTCCATCTGCATGTCAAATGTTTTACATCAGTCTGGGTATTTTATTCATATCAGAATGAGGCAACGCCTCAAGGAGGCAGATCCCCACCATAGTGTGGCGGTTAGCACAGCGTGAGAGCAGCTTGGAGCATCAGAGTTTGAAGTTCAGTTCTGAAACTGACTGTACGAAGTTTGTATGTCCTCCTCTTGAGCATCTGGGCTTCTTCCGGGTGCTCCGGTTTCCTCCCACTTTCCAAAGGGGTACCAGTTAGCATGCTCATTGGGCATTGTAAATTGCCCTGTAGTTAGGCTGGAGTTAAACAGATGGCTTGCCAGTTGGTGCAGTCCGTTGGGCTGGAAGGCCTGTTCCTCGCTGTATCACTGAATAAAACCACCCGGCCACATCACCTTCTCGTAGCCACCATCTGGCAAAAGGTGAAAGAACCCTCAAGTTCCACACCACCATTTTCAAAAACAGCTGCATCCCCTCAACCTTTCAGCTCTTGAATCAACCTTAATTATGACTCCGGTCGTAATGTTTCCACAGCTGCAATGAATTGTATGTATGACAAGAAACTCGAATTTGACTCTGAAGGAGTTTTAATAAAGAGGCTACCACTGTAAGACAGGGCATTGTTCTTGCTGCCCACTCGTGGAGATAAAGGCAGGTCACTGAATCACACAATAGAAATGAGAACCACAGCCCTAGGGAACACTACGGACAGGCAAGTGAAGTCTTGTGAACCAACAAATCTTTGGGAGAATTTATCTAGTGGAGATGGTTAGGTTTCACTGAAAACATTGGAGGCTGGGATCTGCAACAATATGCTGCCTAGTTGTAATCTACCGCACAAAGACATGCATGAAGTTGGGCAGCCTCTTCTCCTAATTAAACATCAACTTCTCACATAATGAGATTAACAAGAGACTAATTAGATTTAAATAGGACAGTTTGAAGGACATGTTGAAAGTTTGCCATAAAACTACATTCTGTTTCAGCAGGCTGATACACACATGGTTATTGTAGAACCTTTCGTTACATCAGGACGTTGTAGAGCTTTCTATAAGTCAACAAAATACCTTCTAACTATGATCATTGCTTTAATATAGGAAACAGCAGCAGCCAATTCTTGCACAGCAAGGACCAGTCAAGAGCAATATGGTTATAACTCATTAATCAGTTTAAATGTTGTTGATGAAAGGATAACAACAGATAACCCAAGTACTCTTCAACTAATGCCTATTACGCCAATGATACCCCTTTCCCTTGCCCAATAGAGACTCACCTGATGACAGGTTAAGTGAAGGAGAATCTGAAAGGAATAAACTGCTGTTCTCCACACTGGCCACTAGAGGCCAGTAGAGCTCACACCCCAGCTCCAGTTTCTCAAGCCCATTCACATCCACCAGCTCTCACAACCACTCTGTCTGTCCCTTGTGCGTGCAGGCAGGACAGAAGGGAATTACAATAACACGGCAAGTTGGATTGTTGAGTTTAGTTATATTAAGTTGCTTCACAGTCAACTTGAATGCCAGATCAACCCACCTGCGGCATCCATCACAGGGAAATGCCCACTTCTCATTACTACCATCGGGGTATGGGCTTTTAAAGACCAACACTGAACAAGTCAGGAGCAGTTTCTCCCTCTGAGCCGTCAGATTCCTAAATGATCCACCAACACTACCTCATTATTGGACCTTTGCACTATTCATTTTATGACTAAGGCCTACATTGAAGATAATCTGGGTCTCTCTTCCTGCATATTACAGACATTTACCCTACCACACTGCATCCGCAAACAGCATTATGAAGGACCCCATGCACCCCTCATACAAACTCTTCTCCCTCCTACCATCTGGGAAAAGGCACCAAAGCATTCAAGCTCTCACGACCAGACTATGTAACAGTTTCTTCCCCCAAGCCATCAGACTCCTGAATACCCAGAGTCTGGACTGACACCAACTTACTGGCCTCTACTGTGCTTATTGTCTTGTTTATTATTTATTGTAATACCTGCACTGTTTTGTGCACCTTATGCAGTCCTGGGCAGGTCTGTAGTCTAGTGTAGTTTTTTTTTCTGTGTTGTTTTTACGTAGTTCAGTGTAGTTTTTGTATTGTTTCATGTAGCACCATGGTCCTGAAAAACATTGTCTTGTTTCTACTGGGTACTGTACCAGCAGTTATGGTCAAAATGACAATAAAAGTGACTTGATTTGACTTTGAAAGTGACAGTGACAGGGTCAGTGAAAATAGACGAGAAAAGGACCATTAACAACATTGCATTTAGCTACAATTCTGCATGCAACAAACCTTCACCACGTTGTACATTTAAGCACTAATGGTGATTCATGTGGTGAGCCTTGAACTGCTGTGTCAGAAGGTTTGGCCTCAAATTCTACTCAAATTGTTTTAGCACCAAAGTTTTGCTGCTGTGCTGACAGAGAGGAAGCATAGACTCCCTGCCCAAGGCCATCAAAACCCCAATTCAAAGAAAAGCTGCAGGCTCACTCCCAGCATCCTGATCTACATTTCACCTTCAAATCGCCTTTCTGATAAATCCAGGTTGTCTGAATGCTACAGAATACCTCTCTTTCGACATCACAATGATAACAATTCTAAGGTTTTTCACTAGCATCAGGGAGCTATCGGATGTTCTGAATGGGATGTGAAAGGGTCTATGTAAATGCAGACCTCGCTCTCTCTCTTCCTTCTTTAAAATTAAAAACAGCCAAGTTTGCTAGGGCTCCTCTGTGTCTAAATCAAAATTAAAGGTCTTTTAGATTCCCCTCATTTTGCTTTCTCCTCAATAGCTACGTCTTTGCACAAAAATTTACCCCCACGTTATCCAACATCCGCCCTATTCCGAAAGAATGCAACAATGTCTTGCTACAGGATACGCCGTATCAGTGCTCGAGTAAAACAACCCTTGTCCAAGTTGAAAATAACAGCGTGCCCACTTGCTTTTCTTATCCTTTCACCAATGTTTTAACTGATGCACCATAGAAAGCATCGTAGTTTGGAATGGCAACTGCTCCAGACTGCAGAAACTACACAGACGTACGGACAAGGCCCAGCACAGCACTGAAACCCCTTCAGCGGCCTCTGCTTACAACTTGCTCCCTCAGCAAAGCAATCAGCGTAACCAAAGACCCCACCCAACTCAGACAGTCTCTCTCCTCACCGCTTGTATCTACATGCTTAGAAGACGAAAGCGTGTCAGGCTCAAGGACAGCTTGTAAGTGCAGTTATAAGACGGAATGGACTTTGTGTATGACTGAATGGCCTTGAACTCACAGTCCAGCCTGTTATGGGTTTGCCCCTTGTTGTCTGCCTGCACTGCACTTTTTCTCTGTTACACTTTATTCTGTGCTATTTCATCTTTAACACAGGGGGGAAAGAACACCGAGTGGCCACTCTCTTGGGTACCTGCTGTACCTAATAAGGTGGAGACCGAGTGTAGGTTTGTGTCCTCCTGCTACTGTATCCCATTCACTTCATATGTAAACCCATTGATCCTCAAAAATCAACGGACCCCAGACGACAGAGTCAGGTCATGAGTGCCATTCCTATTTAAGGAAATGGAAGCAGAGAAGGTATGCTGGGCTACAGGTATGATTGAAACACAGAGGCCTTAGACCCCCTATTCCCGACTATCCTGCTGGCAAACGTACAGTCTCTGGAAAATAAAATTGAAGACAGAGCAAGATTGCAGTACCAGCAGGGACATCAGGAACTGCTGTGTACTTGTCTCATGGAAACATGGCTCCCCCTGCTATTTCAGGTGCAGTGTCGCAGCCCGATGACTTCACCACTCTCTGTGATGACAGGTCAGTTGAGTCCTTTAAAAGGTAGAGAGGGAGTGTGCTTCATGATCAGCTCATCATGATGCACAGACGCGACGGTTTTGCATCAGCCTTGCTCACTCAACCTGGAACATCTAATGGTCAAGTGTCATTTATCTTATCTGCCGAGGGAGTTTTCAGCCATCGTCCTGGTGGCTGTGTATGCGTTTCACCTCAGGCCAACATCAAGCAGGCACGAAGTGTGCTGAGCACTGTGATCAGCAGTCACGAGACATCACACCCCGATGCTTTCCCTGTCATTGTGGGGACCTCCATCGGGTTAGATTGAAGTCAACTCTGAACCACCATCAACCATAGCACCCTTGGAACCAGCGGAGCCAACACACTTGAGCAACATTATACCACCATCAAGAACACTTACTGTGCCATCCCATGCCTGCACTTTGGAAAGCCCAGGCACCTGACTATACTTCTCCCCCTGGCATATAATTAGAGACTAAAGGCCATAGCACCAGTGGTGAGGACCAAGAAGGTAGGGTAAATGCAAGCAGAGGACTGTTCCGAGTCAGCTGACTGGACAAAATTCAGGGTTTCATCTTCAGATCTGAATGAATAAAGCACAATTGCTCCGACTTCATCAAGACCTGTGTGGATGAGTGTGCGTGCATGCTAGAACATACCCGGACATACACAAACCGAAAGCCTTGGATGAACTAGGGGATTCACAGTCTGTTAAGAGCTAGATATGTGGCATTCAGACTGGCAGTCCAGAACCGTACAAAAACTCCAGGTATGATCGACGGAAGGCTATTTTAAAAGCAAAAAAAAACAATTCCGCTTGAAATGAGAGATGGAATCAGATGCACGTCAGTTCTGGCAGGGCTTTCAGGCCAGTACTTCCTACCAGGCAAAATCTATCATCATGAATGGCCGTGCTGCTTCACTCCCAGATGAGCTGAACACCTTTGATGCACACTTCGAAAGAGAGAACAAAACCCACCCCTGCAGCATTTGGCAATTCTGCAATCTCCATCTTGGAGGCTGGCGTCAGAACATCTCTCATGAGGGTGAGCCCTTACAAGGTGTACCAGGTGGGGCACTAAAAGCCTGTGCCAACCAGGTACGGGTTAGGAGGGAGCACTGCACAGGAGCAGAAAAAGCTGCAGACTATTGCAAACTCAGCCAGCTCCATCATGGGTTCTAGCCTCCCAATCACTGATGACATCTTCAAAAGGTGTTAGCTCAAAAAGGCAGCATCAAGGACCCCTCATCACCCACAACATGCCCTCTTCTCAAGTACCAAGAACTGGCAGGCCACAGCCCTACCTTCCATGTCCTTTATCCCCATGCAGACACTAAAAGCAATTAAGCTTTTAAAAAAAACTTTATCAACAGTCGGTGGCGACCCATTTCCTGGCGTATCCAAACCGACTCACAATTAGATAGCCTACGGGGGTTTGCGAGCACAGAGCTTTGGAGCCTCTGCGCCATGGGGGGCCGGTTGACAGAGGCTTAAAAATGAGGCTGAAGTTTTCGAATAAAGTTTTTTCCTTCGACTGCAGTTACCGACTCCGTGTCGTAATTTTAGCGCTGCGTGTAGCACACCGCTACAATTGGTGACCCCGACGGTCCAAACGATTTTTGGACCAGAAATGACCGACGCCGCCTCTGTTCATGCGGTTTCGTTGAAACTGCCGGGTTTCTGGACACAGCGCCCGAACCTATGGTTCCAGCAAGCCGAAGCCCAATTCCACGTTCGCCAGATCACCTCAGAAGACACCCGCTACTACTACGTGGTGAGCTCCCTCGACCAGGACACGGCGGCCCAGGTCGCGGAGTTCGTACAGTCGCCCCCGGCAGACGGCAAGTACACGGAATTCAAAGCTCTGCTCCTCAGGACTTTCGGACTCTCACGGCGTGAGCGGGCTGCCCGTTTACTGCACCTGGATGGCTTGGGAGACAGACCTCCATCGGCTTTAATGAATGAGATGTTGTCTCTAGCCGACGGACACACACCCTGCCTCATGTTTGAGCAGGCATTCCTGGAGCAGCTGCCCGAGGACATACGCTTGCTGCTGTCCGACGCGGATTTCAGTGACCCCCGGAAGGTGGCAGCCCGGGCAGACTTGCTGTGGAACGCCAAAAAGGTGAGCGGGGCGTCCATCGCACGGATCTCCCAGCCACGATCCCGGCAGCAAACCAGTCCAGGCCCGGCCGCAGAGCCCGCCAACCCCTGGCCCAATGAACACTGGTGCTTCTACCACCAGCAGTGGGGCGCAGAAGCCCGCCGTTGTCGCCCGCCCTGCAAGTTCCCGGGAAACGCCAGGGCCAGCCGCCGCTGATGGCTACGGCGGCTGGCCATCGGGATAGCCTCCTGTATGTGTGGGATAGAAGGTCGGGACGCCGGTTTTTGGTCGATACTGGGGCTGAGATCAGCGTTTTACCTCCGATGAGTTACGACACCCGCAGCAGGGCACCGGGTCCCCCCCTGAGGGCCGTGAACGACAGCACAGTAAGGACCTATGGCACCCATCAGGTGCAGCTACAGTTCGGCTCCAGCCAGTTCACGTGGGACTTCACACTGGCCGCCGTAGCCCAACCGCTTCTGGGTGCGGATTTTTTGTGGGCTCACAGCTTACTGGTCGACCTGCCCAGGAAGAGACTGGTACACGCCGAGACCTTTCAGACGTTCTCCCTGGGTGCAGCCCAGTTGCCAGCCCCTCACCTCGACTCCATCACGCTGTCCGACAACGACTTCACCAGGGTCCTGGCGGAGTTCCCATCGGTTCTGGCACCGCAGTTCACAGCGGCCATGCCCAGGCATGGCGTACAGCACCACATCCCGACCCAGGGACCACCCCTCCACGCCCGCGCTCGGCGGCTTCCCCCGGACAAGCTCCGACTGGCGAAGGAGGAGTTCCAGAGGATGGAGGAATTGGGGATCATCCGGCGGTCCGACAGCCCATGGGCCTCCCCCCTACACATGGTGCCCAAAGCGACGGGGGGCTGGAGACCGTGCGGCGACTACCGCAGGCTGAACGAGGCTACCACACCGGACCGCTACCCTGTGCCGCACATTCAGGACTTTGCAGCAAACCTGCACGGCGCACGGATCTTCTCCAAGGTAGATCTCGTCCGAGGGTACCATCAAATCCCGATGCATCCTGACGACGTCCCCAAAACGGCTCTCATCACCCCTTTCGGCCTTTTCGAGTTCCTCCGCATGCCGTTCGGCCTGAAGAATGCTGCACAGACGTTCCAGCGGTTAATGGACACGGTGGGACGGGACCTGGACTTCGCGTTCATCTATTTGGATGACATCCTCATAGCCAGCGGCAGTCGTCAGGAGCATCTGTCCCACCTCCGTCAACTCTGCGCCCGACTGAGTGAGTACGGTCTTACAATCAACCCCGCCAAATGCCAGTTTGGACTTGATACCATTGACTTCCTGGGCCACAGGATTACTACAGACGGGGCAACCCCTCTGCCCACTAAGGTAGATGCGGTCCGCCACTTCCCCCGACCCACCACGATCAAAGGCCTTCAGGAATTCGTAGGTATGGTCAATTTCTACCGCCGCTTCCTCCCTTCAGCTGCCCGGATCATGCGCCCCCTGTTCGCCCTGATGTCGGGTCCGAGCACGGACATTACCTGGGACGAGGAGTCCGCCGCCGCTTTCGTTCAAACGAAGGAAGCTTTGGCGGACGCCGCAATGCTAGTACATCCCAGAATGGACACCCCTACCGCCCTCACAGTGGACGCATCTAACACGGCAGTCAGTGGGGTGCTGGAGCAACTCATCGCAGGTTGCTGGCAACCCTGGCGTTTTTCAGCAAACACCTGCGGCCACCCGAGCTCAAGTACAGTGCTTTCGACCGGGAACTGTTGGCGCTATACCTGGCAATCCGGCATTTCAGGTACTTCCTAGAAGGTCGGCCCTTCACTGCGTTCACGGACCACAAACCACTTACCTTTGCGTTTACGAAAGCGTCCGACCCCTGGTCGTCCCGCCAGCAACGCCACCTGTCCTACATCTCTGAGTACACGACGGATGTCCGGCACGTCTCGGGTAAGGACAATGTCGTGGCGGATGCGCTCTCTCGCCCTACCGTTCATGCCCTTTCCCAAGGGGTAGACTTTGAGGCACTGGCAGAGGCGCAGCAGGCGGATGAGGAGATTCCGAGTTACAGAACTGCAGTCTCCGGTTTGCAGCTCCAGGACCTCCCCGTGGGCCCAGGTGAGAGGACCCTACTCTGTGACGTCGCCACCGGCCAGCCCCGTCCAGTCGTCCCGACAGCATGGCGGCGCCGCGTTTTCGACTCCATTCATAACTTGGCGCATCCCTCCATCCGGACAACTGTCCGGATGGTTTCCAGCAGGTTCGTTTGGCACGGACTCCGCAAACAGGTCAGTGAATGGGCCAAAACGTGCATGCACTGCCAGACGGCCAAGGTGCAGCGGCACACCAAAGCCCCACCGCAGCAGTTCCATCCCGCCCACCGGCGTTTCGACCACATTCATGTGGATATCGTGGGCCCCCTGCCAGTGTCGCGCGGAGCGCGTTACCTCCTGACTATCGTGGACCGGTTCACAAGATGGCCAGAGGCAGTCCCGCTCACCGACACCACCTCTGAATCTTGCGCCCGAGCCCTGATCGCCACCTGGATATCTCGCTTTGGTGTACCAGCCCACATTACCTCCGACAGAGGCGCCCAGTTCACCTGTGGTCAGCTATGGCCAGCCTTTTGGGGACTCAGCTGCACCACACAACTGCCTACCACCCACAGTCGAACGGGCTAGTGGAGCGTTTCCACCGTCACCTGAAGTCGGCCCTCATGGCCCGCCTACGAGGAGCCAACTGGGCGGACGAGCTTCCCTGGGTCCTACTCAGCATCCGCACAGCGCCCAAGGACGACCTGCACGCCTCGTTGGCCGAGTTGGTATACGGCGCGCCCCTGGTCGTCCCCGGGGAGTTCCTACCAGCCCCAAGGGGGCAAGAGGAAGAACCCGCAGCAGTCCTGGGCAGACTACGCGAGAAGCTCGGTAACCTGGCCCCCATACCCACTTCACAGCACGGGCGGAACCCGACCTGCGTACCCAAAGACCTGCAGAACTGTAAGTTTGTGTTTGTACGAAGGGGCGGGCATCGGCCGCCGCTGCAGCGGCCATACGAGGGGCCATTTATGGTGCTCCGGAACAACGGGTCCACGTTCGTGCTGGACGTTGGGGGGAAAGAGGAGGTTTTCACGGTGGACCGCCTCAAACCGGCCCATGTGGACCTGGCGCAACCGGCCGAGTTTCCGGCGCCTCGGCACAGAGGCCGACCTCCCAAGCAGGTTCTGGCCCAGACTGTGGACATTGGGGGGTGTATCGCCGGTTCTGGGGGGGGGGGGGTTATGTGGTGACCCATTTCCTGGCGTATCCGAACCGACTCACAATTAGATAGCCTACGGGGGTTTGCGAGCACAGAGCTTTGGAGCCTCTGCGCCATGGGGGGCCGGTTGACAGAGGCTTAAAAGTGAGGCTGAAGTTTTCGAATAAAGTTTTTTCCTTCGACTGCAGTTACCGACCGTGTCGTAATTTTAGCGCTGCGTGTAGCACACCGCTACAAGTCTCCCATTTTCACGTAAACCTGAATTTCCTTGACTAATCCATTTGTGTTGAAGCAAGGAAGCTTTCTGCAGAATCTTTTTTTAAACTGCAATTTCACTCACTTTGCCCGCCCAACGAAGGTACAACTTCCTCCCCGCAGAGCCTATTTAAAACATCCACCCATGCATCTCATCTGTCAGGGCGAAACTAACCTCTTGCACTCCCTGTACACATTGCCAAGATACCTCTCCACCCTTAAGAAAAAAGCCTTCCACAGCTGGTCTAAAGCTCTGCCAAATGTCAACGTCATTCCTCAGACTAACAAAACATTCCCCGCCCCGCCCATTTCATATAGCCGTCAATTAGGTCTGTTTAGAGCTTCCTTTCCTTCAGTGCCAAGCTCCTTACTTGGCATTGGTGTCAGGAGTCACCAGGAATGTATCTATCATCAACATACACACACTCAAGAGATTCTGCAGATGCTGGAAATCTTGAGCAACACACACAAAATGCTGGAGGAATTCAGCAGGTCAGGCAGCATCACTGGAGGGCAATAAGCAGACCGAGACCCTTCATCAGGGCAGGAAAGGGGCAGAAGCCAGAATAAGGTAGAGGGGAGGGAGAGCAGCACAAGCTGTCAGGTGATAGGTGAGACAAGGTGAGGGGGAAAAGGGGATGAAGTGCGAGGCTGAGAGGAGATTTGTGAAGAGGTCTATCTTCCACATCTGTGAGCTGCTGATCCATTATCTATTCTCTGTGCACAAGACACTGTGGAGGTTTGAGATCATAATGGATCACAGGTCTCAGCAATGGTCTTCAATAACCAAGTGACCAGCTTTAACAGGAATAAATTTCAATACATGCATAAAATTTGGGAAGATTTTTGTTAATCATCCACTCCACCCAGAATGGGGCAAATCTGCTAGAACGTACTCTGGTATCCCCAAGAGAGGTCATGGATTCCAGTCTGCTCTTAATCCTTATGTGTCTCCGGAGGGTCCTCTCAAAGTGAACAGGGATCCCTCAACTCTCAGGCTTACTAAAAGTGCCCTGTGCCTGAGACAGCTCTATAGTCTCCATTCAACCAAATGGAAGAGAGAGACAGAGAGACGTTTCAATTATCTAGGGGTGGTTTACTAGTGTCAATGTGTGGGTGTGCTTATTAGCTTTATTTTACTATCAGTAAACCATAAGACCATAAAACATAGGAGTGGAACTAGCCACTTAGCCCGGAGTCTCCCCTGTTATTTTTCTTTTCAATTTTAAAAAACTAACAAAAAAAAAAGAAGTTCATCATCAAACATTTCCATAAGATGTATTTCAGACATTGTACATATATATCATATATATCACAAATCTCCACATAGTATTTATCTGAGGTGTACACTTATAGAAAAGAGTGGAAAGAAAAAACAAGCAAAAGCCATTTTCCTTTTCAATCCCATTCCCCTGCCTCCTCCCATCCTTTGATGTTGTTACTAATGAAGAACTTATCATCCTCCACTTTAAATATAGACTACGACTTGGCCTCCACAGTTGTCTGTAGCAATAAATTCCACAAGTTCACTACCTGTGAATATTGGTGAAGATCCACAATCATTCCATGGCTCTGACCAGTGAGCCTGGTCGAAGGAGGGCGGGGTGTCATCACCTCTTAAAGCTACTCCGTGAGCTCAGCCTCTTGCCACTGCTATGGCAAAACAAGCTGCGCTGGGAAATTTTGGGAACCAGGTGCCCAAGATGCTGAAGGCCACAACGGAACAAGCGGCAGGGTGCAGGGGTGGGCAGGTTGTGCAGGAGTGTTGTGGGGGGGGGGGGGAGGGGGGAGTGAGCAACAAGTAATTGGAGACAACGGAAGGGGAAGAACGCCAGTAATTCGCAACAATGGAAGATATGTCCACACACAACACACAAGTGTTCTCGAGTACCGATGGAAAATTAGCCATCCAATCACTCTCCAAATATAGACACATGCATTTTTAATCTTTTCAAGGTGAAAAACTGCAGTTTGACTTTTCCTGGCGAACACACACACTAAGTTCCACTTCTTTTGATGCTCAATGGCCGTCACTCATCTCCATCTGATATTCTGACTCCACAGTCAATAGAGCTCCCACTTCCCTTCAGTGGTAGAGTCACCAAGACGCAGTAACGCCATTGACCACCGCTTGGGATTAACCGGGTCCACAATCCACAGAATGGAGAAAAGTGTGCAATTCTTCTTCTTGTCACAAAAAACAAAGAAAAAAAGATTGCAGAGCTTAAAGATGCAGGGGATTCAGATTCACCGTTAATTCCTACGATCAGGTAAATTTTCTCATAAGCAGAAATTAAATTCCTATTCATTGTTGTTTAGAACAATAACGGGTGACCTTATCAAACACACAAGATCCTGAGATGTCATGTGTGGTACACAGAAACAGAAAACCTACAGCACAATACAGGCCCTTCGGCCCACAAAGTTGTGCTGAACATGTCCTTACCTCAGAACTACCTAGGATTACCCATAGTTCTCTATACCTGCCAAGAAGTTTCCACTAGAGCAGGAGTTCCCAACCTGAGGTCCACAGACTCCTCGGTTGACAGTAGGGGTCCATGGCATAAAAAAGGTTGGGAACCCCTGGTTTATAGGAAGAATTTTGAACAAGGTTAGATGATTAAAGGAAGAAATACTTCACACAAATGATGATAAATCCCTGGAATTTTCTACACCCAGAGGGTCGTGGAGGGTAGATCACAAGAGATATGCAAGGAGGAAACAAATCACCTTGGGAAGGTAGCATCGAAGAGAAGAGAATGGTTCCTCTTCACGTTGAGTTTGCTATGATATGCACAAGTGCATGTACGTGGGTGAATAAAGGGGATCATTGTTCAAAAATAAGGGGTTACCCAACTAAGACAGAAATGAGGCAAAAGTTTATCTCAGAGATTTGAGAGTGTTCGGAACTCTCTTCCTCAAAGGGCAGAAGCAGACTCTTCAAGACAAAAGATAGATAGGTTTTCAATAAGCAGTGGGAGTACGAAGTGAGAGAGAGGTGGGTGTTGAGGTTACAGTCAGATCAGCTATGACCTTACTGAATTGTAGACTTAGGGGCTTACTCGAGCTCCTAATTCATTTCATTTCTTAGTCTCTGAAGCACAGGCACAATACTGTTGCCAGTATTAAATGCATTTGCTGCTTCCCCACGCCAGACAAGTAATATCAAGCGTAGCCTCAAAGCCTTACAGACTGCTACTGGAAAAGATAGGTCTGGGCGGCACAGTAGGCTAGTGGTTAGCACAACGCCTTACAGCACTGGCGACCCGGGTTCAATTCCCGCCACTACCTGTAAGGAGTTAGTACATTCTCCCCGTGAACACATGGGATTCCTCCAAGTGCTCCGGTTTCCTCCCACATTCCAGAGATGCACGGGTTGGTAAGTGAATTGGTCGTTTTTAAATTAGGCTAGGATTAAGTTGGGGAGTTGCTGGCAGTGTGGCTGGAGGGACTGGAAGGGCCTATTCCTTGCTGTGTCTCAATTTTTTTTTAAATCCTCCTGGTCTGTGGTGCATCAGCCAGTGGCAATAATGTACCTGAGAAAAAGACTGGGGCTAAAACTGCACCTGCGAAAGGAGCCGAGAAGTACTGAGCTGAAATCAAATAACTACATGTTTGATCCAAGTCCTCTGGCACCATCATCAGTAGCCAAGAGAACCGCCTCATACGTCACCAGCAAAGCTTTGCTTACTTTCAGTTTCCACACAAGTGGAAAATGTCAAACCACCTCTCAATAACATCAACACACTCTCTAGTTTTTCAGCAGATTTAACCAGCACCATGTTGGGGCTCTTCAACTAGGAAAAGAGAAACTCTGTCCCGGGGCAAGAGACAGTCTGATCCCACTCTCCCCGGCATGCTGCCACTGGACCTCCCAATGCACTTTACTCAGTGGAATCTCACTTCAATGAGATATTGGACTGCCTCCCTGAAACCAGGTTCCTGGGGGAATGGAGAAAATGGTGGTACCATCGACCAGCTCATACAACAGCTGCCCTCTGCCATCAGCTCTCTGCAGACTAGGCAACGAAGATGGCTCTCTTCGTGGAGCTATCCTTTCAGAATAATGGAGGGTTAAAAGATGGAATTCCCTCTCAGTGAACCAGGAATCTATGGAATTCCACTCCCCAGAGGGGGGGGGGGGGCGGTCTTCAATCCACAAATAGACAAGTCTTCTGTCTATGAGCAGTTAAAGAGCCAAAACCAAGATCAGATTAGCCATGAGCTTATTGCATTACAACCCGGGTCACACAGATCCTGATATCTACTCCTATCACTCTGTGCTCCGTGATCCTCTCCCAGTGATGCATCCATTGCACGACTATCTATGTTTGATCGCACCAAAGCAATGACACTTTACCACTGATTGAACCCTGCGGTGAAATCTCCCACCTTCCTTGACCCTCTACTGTCAATGTAACTCTACAAACTGATTCTTAGCTCCATCCAAACCAACCCCAGAGCCTTTAACTTGGAATCACTCCATTTTGCTGGGCCTGCCTCAAACTCCCGTACTCCACTCAGAGTCCTCACTCTCAACCACCACTCCTGACCTTTTCTACTAACTGCGAACCTTGTACCCTGTTGAAATTTATACTTGCCTTAGATCTTGGGCCAATTTACCCCACCCCACAGAGACTCTGTTCCTACCAATACCTTTCAGAATCAGAATCCTTTACCATCGCCAAGTATGAGGACACATGCAGGGAATTTGATGCCAGTTTCCCTGAGCTCTCTCTGTACAGAATTAAAAGCAAACAATCATGCAAATAATCATAAACTATATACGATGAGGTCCACCTCATTGAACGTACAGGTGGACGTGATTTATAATAGACTAAAATTCAAGTGTTCATAAGACAGATGGCATACAGAAAGAAACTGTTCTTGTACCTATTTGTCCTGTTAGTAATAGTTGCCTAATAACATAGCGTAACCACAACAGTGAAATAGTCTACTTTGCAGCAATCGCATTTCACGAGGGCAAAGTGAAAATCGTCATTTCTGTTATAAAGGTTACTGTAGCTCTAATCAGAAAACAGCAAATGAGAAAACAATAGCAGCTGTAAAGAGGAGACCCTGTGTATACACGTGTGGCAGCAGTTATGGAGAAACCTAGGATTAGTAATTCAGGTCAATAACCCTTGAGACCTTCCAGGTCAGTAAGCCTTCTTCACTGGCTTTTTCCTCCCCAAATCCTGGGCTACTCCAAACCATTTTCTGTTTTAAAAAAAAAATCAGAAAATTAACTTGCAGTAGGCAGGAAATGACAGCTCAAAGAGTACGATTTACCGATATGCAGTCACAACAGGTGCATGCTCAAGCCGAGGAACGTTAACCCTTTGCTGACCACTGCACTAGCAACCGAATGAAGTGTACTTTGGTGAGCTGCTGAAGCAAAAGCAGAAAGTGCCGGACAATACTCAACAGGTCAGGCAGCGCCTGCGGAAAGAGAAACACAGTTAACGTTTCAGCTTGAGAACCCCTCAGGCGAAACGTTAACCCCGTTTCTTTTCCTCCCCCCAGATGCGGCTTGGCCAACTGAGTATTTCCAGCATTATATATTTCGGTTTCAATTTTCCAGCATATGCAGTTTATTTTCTACCCTGATTCAATATCAGTAACAAATCAAATGTCTGTCGCACCGGGCGCAGGCCAATTGTGAGCTGGAGACACTTTCTATCGGCTTCAAAGTCGGCTAATCCCTCTCTGACCTTTCAGTGAACAATTCCCACCCTGAAGCTTTCACTCTGCAATACAATCTGGACAGAATAATTGGAAATATGGTTTCAAACCCAGTCTCTGTCTGGAGATATTACACTTTGATCTTAGTAAAAGCACGATAAAAGGCTGGCCTGAGGGAATGCCTGTGGCTGTAACTATGCAGGCAGTAAATAGATTGCACAGTAGAAGTACAAAGCTGAAGGACTGAAGTGTTTTGTTTAATTGAACAAGAGCACACAATAGCAAAACACTTAAGAGCAAGGTTTCATCACGTGTTCCTTCATCTAGGTGCTCTGAGAACACTGCACAACTCTCACTATCGCTCAACCTGCACCACTGCGGCACTTGACACTTTCAAAATCATGTCTGGTGGCGAAAGCTCACGCAGGATATTCTCAGCTGTCAACCAGGACACAAGGAGCGGAGTACTGGGGATGGAGAAGCCGCAATCCTCAATTAGCAGTGGTACATACTGACGTGCTTCAGGAGCTTGGCTAGCAGGACCCAACTGCAGTGTCACAACACATTAGCGACTTCAGTATGTTTTCCCTTCAGCCCACAAAGAGATTCACTTTACACGAATGATTTATCAGTAGCATTTATCTAATGTCAACTCCGAAAAACATTTCGGACTGATTTTATCGGCCATCGTCAAGCCCTCAAAATAAAGCAACAGACGCAGAATGCTGGAGGTGGTTCAGGCAGCATCAATGGAAACAAACAGACAGCCGGTGTTTCGTGCCCAGACCCTTTCTCAGGGCTGAGGGGGAAGGGGGAGGATGTCAGAATGAAAAGGTGGTGGGGGGGGGGGGGGGAAGGCTAGCTAGAAGATGATAGAAGACAGGTGGGTGGGAAAGGTAAAGGGCTGGAGAAGGAGGTATCTGACAGAGAGGGGAGAGGACCATAGGAGAACGGAAAGGAGGAAGGGATGCAGGGGAGGTAACGGGCAGGTGAGAAGTGAAAGGTCAGTGTGTGGGGATTAGAGGGGTGAGGGGGGATTTTTTTCCACTGGAAAGCAGAATTGATATCTATATCATCAGGTTGGAGGGCACTCAGACAGAATACAAGGTGCTATTTCTCCATCCTGAGGGTGGCCTCATCTTGCCCAAGTGGAGGCCGTGGATCGACACTGTGGAATGAGAGTGGGAATTGGAATGAAAGTAAATAAAGACCTATTTTCCCAATTTGGTCACCTTTCTGGTGTCATACATAGGTCTCTTCCGTTAAAAAATTACTCTTCTCAGTAACCTTGAAACTTCACTGGCAAATACCGGTAAATCCACTGGCATTTGACTAGCCAAACAAAAGCCTGCAGATACTGGAAATCCAAAGTAAAACACACAGATATTAAAAATACAGGCAGCACATGAGGCATGACAAATTCAGACTCTCATGTCGATGATTTAACTTCCGAGCAGCACAGTGGGTCAGGAATTAGAGCTGCTGCTGTCACCCAGGTTCAATCCTGAGTTGCTTCCATGGAGACCGCACGTTATCCTTGTGACTGCAAGGGCTCTGGTTGCCTCCTGCAGTCAAGATCAAAATCTTGCTGGTTGATTGCCCACTGTAGATAGTGGTGGGACATTGAGCTGGGGCGTGGGAGGGGAGGTGTTGTCAATAAAAAAAGGATTTTAGAGAAATAGGATTGTTCTGAGAGCCAGCATGGAATTGCCGGGCTGAATAGGCTCCTATGTCATAAAACACGGCTAAGATGTGGAAATTTCCTCAGAAGATTGGGTTCTGTGGCAAATCCGACAACCTGGGGCTTTGGCTGAGTGCCAGCTCTTGTGATTGACTGGTTGGCATGGGAGGGGAGGGAAAGAGAGACAGAATTCCTTACAGCAAAGGGGCAAGCACAATAAGAATCAAATCCATAGTAGGAATGGCCTTTGCCCAGCAGCCGTTATAAAGAATCTTCTGCAACATTAGCCCTCATTGCTCTGAGGGCAAAACACAAGCCCTAGAGATACATGCCCTTGTACCCCTTATTCTCCTTTCAATCTGGACCCAAATTTCCAACCAGTCACTGTCCCACCACAGTGCACCCAGCAGCCTGTTTATTCACTTCCAGGGTTGGTCAGACACTGCTGGGTGGCCATCAATTCCTGTTGTTTGCATACTGGACACCTGCCACGATTTCCTCCTTCAGCAATGTTTTATATTGCAAATAGTGCCACAAATTCCTCTGCAATAGTAGGTCCATGATGTCCCACCTCCAGTCGGAATGGCAGAGAGTCAGTTACCACCAACAGAAACAGAGCCAATGGTGGACACCACGTCACTCAATGCCTCAAGAAACAGTTTTATTTATTGAGATACGGTATTGAATAGACCCTTCCAGCCCTTCGAGACCCACTGCCCAGAATCCCCCGATTTAAACTGGGTATAATCACAAGCCAATTTACAATGACCAATTAACCTACCAATCAGTATGTCTTTGTACTGCGGGAGGAAACCAGAGCACCCGGAGGAAACCCACGCGGTCATGGGGAGAACGTAGAAACTCATTACAGGCAGTGGCAGGAATTGAACCTGTATGGTAAAGCACTGCGCTAACCACTACACAAACGTGCCACAAGCAGTCTCAGGGTTTGGAATGGAAGGAAAGTGTTAAAAAGGTGGAATGGAACATCAAACCAGAAGCACCAAGAAAGACACACACAAGGACAAGGAGGAGGACCTCCTCTTGCTGAGATCTGATTTGTAAGTTCAACTCTGCATTCCTACTCTTGCTCATTGAGAATCTATCAAACTCTACCCACTTTCTGCTTCCACAGCCCCTTGAGGAAGGAAATTTCAAAGACTCTCAGCCCAGTGAGAGAAATACTTTTGCTACCTGTCTTACCCGAACAATCATGTTATTTCAAAACAAAGAGCCCAGTTCTAGATTCTCCCACAAGAGGAAACAACATTTCAACATGCACCCTGTCGAGACCTTTCAGAATGTTTCGATAAAGTATCATCACATTTTTCTAAACTCCAGTGGACACGTGCCCGATCAGTTTTCCTAAAACGACCTACACAACAATCCTCTTTGGGAGAAAGAACGCGCAAGCAAGTTAACATTTGAATGATGTAGCATCACAAGTTGATGCAGTTTAAAAAGGAATTGCATCAATTCCTTTGATGAAATTACAACTTAGCATGCTGGCACAGCAAATAATTAGGATGACTAAAACTGCTGGAAATAAAAACAAACATAGCAGATGCCTGGAACTCAGAAACAGACAGAAAATGTTGGAAACACTCAGCAGGTCAAGCAACATGAGGGCTGATGCTTTTGCTGCTATTTGGGGTTCTGATGTTCCTGTCATTCACTCTTTGGGATTTTTCCAGTTTCGTGGATATCTGCAAAGAGTAAGAATTTCAGGTTTTATAATGTGTACATTCTCTGATAATAGCTTGAACCACTGAATCAATATTTCAGGTCTGTGACTCTACATCTGAACTGAGACAGTTTTCAGTAGGAGGGAAGGCGGGGGAGGAACGTGAAGAGAAAGTGGATGGATGTGCCCATTAAACCATTTCAACTCTATCACAGACAGATCCCTCCCCCGCCCTCACTCCCTCTGAAAACTTTTGTTTTTCAGTTAAGACAAAGGCTGACAGACACAAAACGTTAACTTGTTTCTCTTTCCACAGGTGCTGCCTGACCTGCGCATTGTTTTCGTTTGCAATAAACTGTCTGGGGGAGGGGGGAGAGAGAGAAAATATTTGACACAACCTTAAAGGAAGCTGGTGCAACCATGCCTGGAGTACACTGCCCAGTTTAGTCTCCATTGTTAAGGAAAAAAAAGAGTTAGTATCACAGGCAGTTCAGTGAAGGTTCACTATTTATTCCTGGGATAATGAGACAGTTGCTTTATTAGAGGTTGGGCAATTTGAGCCTATACTCATTGAAATCCAGAGAATGAGAGACGATCAATTGAAACATCAAAGGTACTGGGAACTGAAGTGCTGTGAAGAGACTTCTCCTAGGATCTCTGGAACCAGGATTCATGTGAAAATAGGCCATCACCAGCCCACTCCTTCCTCTCCCCATCCAGGTGGGGATGAGGAGAACATTTTTGAGAGTCATAAATCTTTGGGATTGACTAGCTCAGAGGCATTGACATCGAATACATTTGGAGACTGCCGGGCATTTAAACTATAAAAGGTCAAGAGGTCAAGTTAAATCAAGTTTGTTGTCATGTGCACAAGTACGGTGAGGTTCAGTACAAAGTGTGGATATATTGTGTGTGATATCTGCAAGTAGGTTTTTGGGGAGAGAATGGGAAAGTAGTGCTGAGGCCTAGACTGGATCAGGCACGATATTACTGATTGGTGGAGTTAAATGACACACCACTAACCCTGTTCTGCAAATCAATGCCCTTTCCAGGTTCTGAAGCCAATACATTCAAGGTCACATTTTGAAATCACTTCTGGAGGTGAGTTCAAAGTGCCGTGACCCAATTACCCAACCCTAGGGTGGGAGTCTGGGCAAACCTCGGGGTGGGAGTCAAATATTTAACACATGCACAACACTGCCTGCTCCCAAGAATCACAAAGGATCAGGGAGTAAACTGATCTCAAAAGAACAAAAATTTAAATTTTCTAATTATGGAAAACAAAACTGGAAAAGTAAAATTGAGAAATCGTATCGGGGGCCACACTGCTCCCTGTATCAACTCTTTGGAAGAGACGTCCTATTAATCTCTTGCCACCTTTCCCTTACAGTCTCTACAAATTTAAATATCTGAAAATCCACTTAAATGTCTGGGGGTAGGTAACCATTCTCGGATAACCTTTAATTTCTCAATTCTACCTTCCTAATCTGACATAAACAGAGATCAGGTGCTTCCTGATAAAGGCCATGGTAGCCAGGAGAGGGCAAGGGGAATAGAAACCAAACAACCCTAGAACTGACTCTCACTGGCACTGACTCAGTCAAACATCCCTAGAAATGACTCAGTGATTCTCAGAGCCACTGGCAGGGGCTTGGAGCAGGATGGCTGCACAGTCAACCCCACAGAAAGAGAGAAGTAAAATAGTCTGCAATCTAAATAACAAATTAAAATTAATTGTTTCTTTTGTTTGGAAATAGAATCACCTGATTCTATTCAAAAGCATCATCGCTGGCACTTTGGAGGTGGTCCAGTGTCTTCCCACATCTGATGCTGACTGATAAGTTAGTTGGCCACTGGCAGGAAAAACAAGGGAGAAATGACAGGGGAATAAAAGGTTAAATAACAGGGGGGAAAGTGGGTGAATGGATTGCTCTGTGAACTGATACAGACACAATGGGTTGGATGGCTTCTTTCATTATTGTAACAAGATGGGAGACAACAGAAAATGTGGTAGGACAAAACAAAACAACTGGTAATTGGGACATCATAACAGAAAGTGCTTTGATAAACCGTGAAAGATGGATGATGCGTCAACCCTCCATTATTTAGAAGTTTGCGATCTTGGAGACTGAGCCAAGCGATGGAACTCAGCTTTTTCCTTTCACAACCTCAGGGTTCCAACAGTGAACACACGGACAGCGAAGCCTGACACAGAATACTTCCATTCATAACCAATCCAGAGAGAATCACAGCCAGATTACTTTATCAATGTTGATTGCAAGAGTTTAAACGAGACATAATTAGCGGCCACCCGGCAACTCAAGCTGGAGCTCTCTAATCTCCACTTGAGCATCAAAAAAATTATTTTTGATCTTGAATGTGCACTGGAGAGAATACTAAAATTTACCACCTATTCAGGTTTAAATCTCAGCTCTAAACAGACAGCCCTTTATCTAGAGCGCATTTCCTAGTTCTGTTTAATCACCTAAAAGTGACCTATGAGGCACCAACTCTCAAAACATTTTACATTCGTGCAATTATTCTTTTTTAATAATAGTTTACAGTGGCAGTAGCCACTCATTACAAACAAGTCCACATTCCAAGAATTAACATTGTGAATTTACACAGCATATAAGTATATTCTTCCTTAATTACTGTGTCTAACATTGTACTCGGAACTGCAGAAGCAGCCTCGTCAAAACCTTGTTAGGTTTCCTTACTTTTGTAGTTCAACTCATTGTGATAAAAGCCATCCATTGCCATTGCTTCCTGTAGCTGCACATCAGCCAATGTTTCATCAATGGTTGCAACTTCATCCCTCTGCCTGTCAATAACGACAGGTTTCTCCATGTTTAAAGTCTTTCTTTTCCTACTAACCTCCCATTTTCTCACTTTGTATTCTATAATCCCCCCCCCCCCCTCCATTCTAAGCCTATAGTCGACACTTTGCAACCAGCTCATAGCTAGTCTTGCATTGCCTGGATACATGACCCTCCACACTTGCATCTGTCAGCACTATGAGTTGCCAATTGCTAAGGTTCCTCTTGTGCACCACTGAACGATAGCAAAATGCCAATCTGCAAAAGAGCCTCTAATTCAGTTCTGCTGCTCTTTAATTTTTGTGGTTGGGCTAATCCTGTTTCCATCTGAACTCACAAGACCTATTTTATGTAACAACCTTTGGTATGATGCCTTATCGTTGGCTTTCATGAGATAATTATAAAAAAGTAACCAATGGGATTCTAAAGCTGAACAGATGATTAAAGGATGATGAAAAGTAAATGCAAAACTTTCTTGCTGTCTCAGTGAAGCAGCCAGCATAATCAAAGACCCAGCCCATCCTGGATTTCTCTCGTCTCCCATCTTCTGTCAGGCAGAAGACACAAAAGCCTGAAAGCACGAACCACCAGGCTCAAGAACGGCTTCGACCCCACTGTAATAGAGTATTGGAAGTCTCCACTGTATCTTGGTACATGCTTAAATAAACCAATTTCAAAATCATTGCCACAAACAAGAGGAAATCTGCAGATGCTGGAAATCCAAGCAACCGACACACAATGCTGGAGGAACTCAGCAGGCCAGGCAGCGTCTACGGGAAAAAAAAGCACATGCTGAGATGTCCTCGGCCCGAAATGTCGGCTGTACTTTTTTCCCCCACAGACGTTGCCTGGCCTGCTGAGATCCTAAAGCATTTTGTGTGCATTGCTCTATAATCTTTGTGCAACAAATCAAGATGGAGATTAATAGTATGCCTGATGTATATAAAAAGAATTCTTTTTGGTCATATGATCTCATTCATAGGGTGTTTACAACAACTTCTGAACCACTTTGCACTTAATACAAACTGATGACAAAATGGTTAACACCCATGTTGCAAATGTTGGTGCTTTGCATTTTCAGTGCAGAATGCTGACAAAAATTTGTTAGGGAAATGAAGGAATGATGTATGCTCAGCCATGTTGTGTAGGGGGGTGCTTTCCACTGCATTCTGTACACTAAGCTGGAGAAGTCAGACCAGCTGCTAAGGCTGCTTGCATTTTTATTGGATAGTATCGCTGTGGCTATTTCTGGGCCCTCAACCATAAAAAGGATGTTGAAGATCCTGAGAATGTAAGAAAACAGATTCTCTGGGGTGCTGCCAACAATGCAGAAAATAGAAATGTGATAAATAGTGAAGATCAAGGAGCAGAAATGCTCAAAATTATTAAATGCTTTAAGTAGACAGCAGCAGACCGAGTTTAAAAACAAAACGCATCCTCAATCCCATCAGCAACCAAATGGGTACCCCCATTGCTCTCCACTGGCAAAATCTGGCACAAGACCCAATTTCAGAAGCAGGGTTCAAAACACACAACACTATATTGACATTTTTGTGCACGTGACAAAAAAGTAGTTGTTGGATTGTTACTGAGGTAACACAGGAAACAAGACATTCACATTGCACACAGCAAGGTGTCTGAAAATGGCAATGTGATAATAATTAGCACTTCAGTGACATCAGCAGAGGAATAAACACAGAAAAGAACATCAGCAAACACCACTCTGTCGCACGGGCTGTTTCATGTCCAACTGCGAGAACAGGTGCAGGGTTGCTTTAACACCTCTAGAGATGGCATCCGACTGGACAGCACACACTCAACGGAATTCCACTCTCAATTCTGCACTAATACCTCTGGAATGGGCAATGAACCCACACGCACTTTAACAGCTCGGTGCATTTGATAGCAAAATGATTGCTGCATGCTGCATCACTTTGTCCTGGGCAACGACCCTCCCCCAACACTTCTCTCCTGGAAACAACGGATTGCCTTATTGCATCTATTTCCCATCACATTCTAATCGCAAACATGAGGAAACCTGCAGATGCTGGAAATCCAGGACAGACACAGACACACAAAATGCTGGAGAACTTAGCAGGCCAGGCAGTGTCTATGGAATAGAGAACAGTCGACGCTTCGGGCTGAGACCCTTCAGCTGGCCTGGAGAAAAAAAAAGAGTAAATTTAAAAGGTGGAGGGAAGGGAGAGAGAAACCCGAGGCGAGAGGTGAAACCTGAAGGGGTAGGGATGAAATACAGAACTGGGAAGTTGATTGGTGAAAGAGATACAGGCTGGAGAAGGGGCGAGTCTAATAGAACAGGACAGAAGGCCGTGGATGAATGAAAAGGGGGGAGGAGCCCCGGGGGGGGGGGGGTGGGGGGGTAGGTAAAGGCTAGTAAGGAGAAAAGGTGAGAGGGAAATTGGAATGGGGAATGACGAAAGGGAGGGGGCATTACCAGAAGTTCAATAAATTGATCTTCATGTCGTCAGGTTGGAGGCTACCCAGACGGAATATAACGTGCTGCTCCTCCAACCTGAGTGTGACCTCATCACAACGGTTGAGCGGATAATCTCAAACTCATCCCCATCCAGCTTATTAGAGCAGTCTGCCAACTGTGGGGTGGGAGGTCAACTCGGTTAAATCACTCTACAGCTGTTGAGCTTAGACCACTTGGCCGGAGCTGCATTCTCCAAAGTTACTAGTACTCAGTACCCTGGAGTCCTGAGGAAGGGATCGGCATGAACAGGAAAGCCCTCAGTTTCTCCCCCTCCCCATTTATCAAAGTTCTGTGCCTTTGTTAATTGGTGCTTTTTGAAGGGCCAAGTTAGCGTTGATCCTAATCTTTCTTGGAACTCTATGAAAGAGACAACTTATAAAGTATGCAGACTGAAAGATGACCGAAGGTGCTCCAATATGCAGAGTTGAGGTTACAATAAGATTAGTCATGAACTTGTTGAATATTAGAACAGACTTAATCAGAATAACCCAACATGCACGGTGTACATAACAGCAGATAAAACCGTAACACAATAACCCCTAAACTGACAGGAAGCCTCAACTTTCCAATGACGTCCAATAGCTGCTAACAATGTAAGCAGCTTGCAGACCAACTTACCAGGATGTCGAGGTTCACCCCCCACCCCGCCACTGACCAGCACTAATCTGCACAAAATACCGTCGCACCTCCGTGATAACGAAGTTTAAAGCAGGTTAACAGGGGTCATTTAAACTGGCAGAGAGTGGAGGAATCTCAAACATGTGCAGGCAGATGTGTTGATTAAATTGGTATCATAGAGCAACAAACAAGGAGCTGGAGGAACTCGGCAAGTCGAGCATGATGGATGCTGCCTTTTTGAGGCATCACTTCTTGAAGGTGCCCTGGATGCTGGGAAAGCTCGTGCCTGTGATGGACCTGACTGAGTTTACAACATTCTGCAGCTTATTTCAATTCTGTAGAGCATTCCCCACTCCCACCAGATGGTGATGCAGCCAATTAGAATGCCCTCCACGGTATAGAAATTTACAAGTGTCTTTGGTGATGTACCAAATCTCCTCAGACTCCTAATGAAATATGGTAACTGCTTTGATATGTCGGGCCCAGGACAGATCCTCAGAAAAGCTGACACCCAGGAACGTGAATGTGCTTACCCCTTTCCACTCCTGATCCCGCTAAATGGAGAGAAAATTCAAAAAATCTGAGGTGCAAAGGGACTTGGGAGTCCTCATGCTGGATTGCCTAAAGGTTAATTTGCAGGTTGAGGAAAGCAAATGTGATGTTAGCATTCATTTCAAGAGGACTAGAATTAAAAAAAGCAAAGATGTAATGCTGCAGCTTTATAAAGGTCTGGTGAGGCCTCATTTGGAGAATTGAGAGCAGTTTTGGGCCCCTTTTCTAAGAAAGGATGTGCTGACATTGGAGAGCTATCAAAGGAAGCTCAAACAATGATTCCATGTTTGAAACCCTTGTCATATAGGAACGTTTGATAACTATGGGCCTGTATTCACTGGAATTCAGAGGAACGAGGGGTGACTTTGTTGAAATGTATTGAATGTTGACAGGCCTTGGTAGAGTGGATGTTTGCTTTGCTGGGTGAGACACAGCCTCAGTTTAGAGGGACATCCTTTTAGAATTGAGATGAGGAATTTCTTTAGCCAGAATGGTGAACGCATGGAATTCATTGCCACAGGCAGCTCTGGAGGCCAAGTCATTGGGTACATTTAAGGCAGGGGATGAAGGAATACGGGGAAAAGGCAGGAGATTGGGGCTGACAGGGAAAATGGATCAGCCATGATGAAACTGCGGAACAGACTCGGTGGGCCAAATGGGCTAATCCTGCTCCTATATCTTCCGGTCTTGTGGATTGGTGTGTGTCCTACCATCCCACAGGTGTGGTTAGACCCACCGAGTTCTCCAGTAGACCGTTGGTTGCTGCAGATACTCATCTCTCTAAATTGGCATCATGATTAGCGCAGATCTCGGGGGCCACGAGACCGAGAGTCTGTACCTAAGACCACCAACACAATGTGTTGGAAAAAGCTCAAAGGAAAGGAAAGGAAAAAAGCAAAGGAAAAAGCTCAAAGCCACTTACTCAGAAAGTTGCTGGTTTGTAACAGATGGTTTGACAGGTGGAAAGTCCAAAGAAATGATAAATTACTCTTCACCTAATGCACAATGCAAGCTTTAAAAGATAAATAACTCCAATTGGTTTAGATGAGAATGATTATAAAAAACACCGTAATGCCATACCTAACTGCTTCCTGCCCTCACCCAGACGGAACAGTTGTTCTGACTGTGCTGCAGAGGATTCAAAGCTCCGAGACGCAGTGCAAGTACCCGCCTTGCAGCTCGCAGCAGGATCTTCTCCTGTATTTGAATATAAATGGTGTGCGGGATCCTTAAAACAGCAATCACACATACACAAGGACATGTCAGTCGGGTATCAAAAGGCCGAGCTGTAAACTGAAGCCAAGCTGCCAGACAGCCAACTTCTCCAAAGTCCAGCCACTCAAAACAAAACCATCATGCTCCGTCAGCATACAGAGAGGAGGTGCAGCGGCTAACAGACTGGTGCAGAGCCAACAACCTGTCTCTGAATGTGAACAAAAGAGATGGTTGTGGACTTCAGGAGAGCACGGAGCGACCACTCTCCACTGAACATCGACAGCTTCTCAGTAGAGATTGTTAAGAGCACCAAATTTCTTGGTGTTCACCTGGTGGAGAATCTCACCTGGTCCGTCAACACCATAGCCAAGAAAGCCCAGCAGCGTCTCTATTTCTGCGAAGGCTGAGGAAAGTCCATCTCCCACCCCCCCCATCCTCATCACATTCTACAGGGGCTGTATTGAGAGCATCCTGAGCAGCTGCATAACTGCCTAGTTCAGGAATTGCACTGTCTCGGATCGGAAGACTCTGCAGTGGATAGTGAGGTCAGCTGAGAAGATCATCAGGGTCTCTCTTCCCGCCATTACAGACATTTACACCACACGCTGCATCCACAAAGCAAACAGCATTATGAAGGACCCCATGCACCCCTCATACAAACTCTTTTTCCTCCTGCCACCTGGCAGAAGGCACTGAAGCATTCGGGCTCTCACGACCAGACTGTGCAACAGTTTACACAAAGTACACTGCAGATGCTGTGGTCAAATCAACACGATCAAACACACTGGAGGAACTCGGCAGGTCGGGCAACATTCATAGAAATGTTGATTGCTCATTTCTACGGATGCTGCCCAACCTGCTGAGTTCCTCCAGTGTGTTTGTTCGTGCTGTGCAACAGTTTCATCCTCCAGGCCATCAGACTCCTCAATACTCAGTCTAGACTGACAACTATATCATTATTATAATGTATTTTGTCTACTGTGCCTATTGTCTTGTTTATTAATTATTGTACCGCCCTGCACCGTTTTGTGCACTTTATGTAGTCCTGTGCAGGTCTGTAGTCTAGTGCAGTTTTTATGTTGTTTTACGTAGTCTAGTGTAGCCTTGTGCTGTCTCACATAGTCTAGTGTAGTTTTGTGTTTCATGTAGCAACAGGGTCCCGGAGGAACATTGTTTCATTTTTACTGTGTACTGTACCAGCAGTTTATGGTCGAAATGACAATAGACTTGACCTGTCTTGACATTCTGTTAAAACCAGAGGAAACATCCTCCCAGCATCTCCACTGGCATCCCATTCGGGATCTTACTCATCACAATACCATCTCATTCATTAAAGAGTATAATACCAACTGTTCAACTTTACCTCACTGAATAATCCAGGCAGAATGGGAAACTAATCTCTCTGTGATGACACCAACTTGCTCCTACTGTTTAATTATTCACAAGTTCGGGGTGTCACTGGCAAAGCCAACAGTGAAAAACCATCCTTAATCACCTTTGAGAAAGTGGTGGTGTGCCACCTTTATAATCCAGTGCAGTCTTTGGCCAAAGGTAATGATCCGTTCCACAGTTTGATTCATTTAATGATAGAAGGTGATCAGCCGGTTAGGCGCCCATCACAGACAAACAGATTGCAGCCTTAACCACACTTCCACAGTTCAAACAGACCAGCAGCCAGGAGTGGGAACTCTGCACCATACATCTCAAGATAATTGTCGCACCCTTGTAAGCACCCCAGCTGCAACTTCCTCATCTGACCAGGCTTGGAGCAGCAAAGAATCTGAGCATCTGTACCTCACCAGGCTGAAGCCGACCAACCTCTTACTCACAGGCAGAGGCCAAGCACGCAGGTTCAAAAGCAGTTTCAATCTCACTGTTAGAAGACTACGAACAGTTCCCTAGCATGATAAAAACAGGCTCAACTTCAGTCCACCTTTTTACAATCTTGCACCTTATTGTCTGCCTGCACTGCAGTTTCTCTGCAACTCTAACATGGTAACTTTCTCTTATTGCTTTACACTGCATTACATCAATGCACTGTGTATTGTTTATCAGTATGAACAGCATGCAAGACAATATATCCCATTGTTACAGCTAGACAGGTAGATTTTATCTGGTCCTCACTACCACCTGTCATGTTGCATTACTATTAAAGTATTTTGGGTGCGGCTGAGAAGCACAATCGCCTTCTTTACAGGATGTCAGAACAGATCCTGTTTTCAGTGTCGCACCCCCAGAACAGTTGCACACAAAGCAGAGCAGGGGTGGGAGGGGATAAATGGGAGGAAACTAACCAGAGCACTACCTTGGAGACAGGAAGAGTAAGTTAAAGAGATATGACACAGGGGCATACACCAGGAACCAGAGAGTGCAGTATTGACAGCAAGAACGGGGAGTCTGGTGCCAAGGGTCAAATCAAATTGCACTTATTGTTGTGTGTGCAAATAGTGAGGAGCACACTCCCAACAGAAAGCCTTCTTGTAGCAGCAGAAGAGGCACAAAGATTCAGGCACCGCTGAGAATGCAAAGGCACCCATTCATCCCCGGAACACTCAGAGGAAGAAGCACAATTGGAATGCTTTTTATGATGTGGATACACCAGTCACCCCAGCCACGACCCCACCACACATTTAAATGAAGAAATGAAAACTGAAAAAGACAGAACTGGGTAACAGAGTATTTGGGAAAAATCACGGCTCATGCAAGAAAACATAATGCTATATTAGCTACATCCAGTTGTCGAATAGAATGAAGTGCTGAGCTCCTGCTATTAATACATTGCACGTTGTACCTCACTGGGCACTTCAATTAAATGGTGTGTTGGTTTAACAAGCACTAGAGGCTCATGAGAGATTCCTTGCTAGGTCTAATATCTGCAGAGTGGGCCTTTAATGCATGAGCTCTGGTTTCATGATGGTCACAGTGTCGAGCTTTCTGCTGCTTATATGCATTGTGCACTTGATGATATCTATAATAGTTGTAGAAAACTACAACACAGAAACTAGTCTCATACAGCACTTCATATTGTCTGCATTAAATTCCATTTGTCATTTTCCAGCCAGTCCAGATCCCACTGCAAGCTTTGATCATCTTCCTCACTATCCACTACACTCCCAATCTTGGTGCCTCTTGCAAGTTTGCAGATTATTTTATCATGTTGTCATCCATATCAATGATGTGGATGATAAACAACAACGGGCCCAGCACCGATCCCCACGGCACTCTGCCAGTGGCAGGCCTTCAGTCAGAGAGGCAGCCATCTACTACCACTCTCTGGCTTCTTCCGCAAAGCCAATGTCAAACCAAATTTACCTCATCTCGAATAACTAGCAGCTGACCAACATTCCTTGCAGGATCTTGTCAAAGGCATCACTAAAGTCCATGTTGTCAACGTCTGCTGCCTTGCCTTCATCAACTTCCTTTAAAAAAAAGCCTATAAAATTTGTTGGACATGAGCTACAATGCATAAAGCCATGTTGATTATCCATAATCAGTACCTGTCTATACTTGTATATCCAATCCCTTGGAATACCTTCAAGGAACTTTCCCACTACTGATGTAAGGCTCACTGGCTTATAATTTCCTAATTTCCTGGCATATGTTGTTAGAGTCTTTCTTAAACAACGGAACAACATTAGCTATCCTCCAATCCTCTAGCAAATCACCCATGACTAAGGATGTTTAAATATCTCTCCTAGGGTCCCTGCAATTTCTGCACTAGCCTCCCATGGGGTTTGAGGGAACACCTTGTTGGGCCCTGGGGATTTATCCTCCCTAATTTACCGCAAGACAGCAAACACCTTCTCCCCTGTCATTTGTATAAGGCCCATGACCTCAATGCTGCATTTCTTCACATCTATAGAATCTGAGTCTATCTCCTGAGTCAATACAGATGCAAAAGATCTCCCCCATCTCTTTCAGTTCCCTGCTTAGGTTATCATTCTCATCTTCCAGAGGACCAATTTTGTCCTTTGCAATCCTTTTGCTCTTAATATACCTGCAGAATCCTTTAGGAATCTCCTCCACCTAGTCTGCTAGAGCAACCTCATGTCATTTTTCAGTCCTCCTGATTTCTTTCTTGCATGTTCTCTTGCATTTCTGATATTCCTGAAGTACCTCATTTGTTCCTGCCCCCTTTACCTGCTGGGCACCTCCTTTGTTTTCTTAAGCTCAATATATCTTGAAAACCAAGGCTGCATAAATCAGTTATGCTTGCCTTTTATTCCAATGAGGGCACCTAACTCCCAAAGTTTCACTTTTGAAGGCCTCCCATTTACCAAGTACACCTTTGCCAGCAAAGAACCTATCCTAATCTACAACTGCAAGAGCCTTTCTAATACCATCATAATTGGCCTTTCTACTACTTAGAATCTCAACCCGAGATCCAGAGTGTCCTTTTCATAACTACCTTAAAACTAATGGCATTATGATCATTAGATGCTAAGTGTTCCCCTACACACACTTCTGCCTCTTGCCCTGTCGCATTACCTAAAAGGAGATCAAGTATCACGTCTCTCTAGGTTGGACTTCTGGGTACTGATTAAGGAAACTTTCCCAAACACATTCCCGTCCAGCCCTTTTACAGTATTGGAGACCCAATCAATATGTGTAAAGTTAAAATCACCTACTATCACAACTTTGTTTCATGCACCAGTTTGCAATCTCTCTGCAAATTTGTTCCACTAAATCCCTTGGACTGTTGGATGGTTTATAATTTAATCCCATTAATGTGCTCATACCTTTCTTATTCCTCAGTTCTACCCATAAAGACCAACTGGATGAGCTCTCCAGTCTGTCCTGACTGAACACTGCCGTGACATTTCCTTTGACTAGTAGTGCACACGTCAGGTCCACACCCTCCTACAATCAATTCTCACTGATGGCTACAGTGTCATAGCTCCGCGTGCTGTTCCATGCCCTAAGCTCATCTGCTTTTCCTATAATACACTTTGTAAAATATAAGCAGCTCCGAACACCAGTCCCACAATGCTCGACCTTTTGATTCCTGACCTTGTACGTAGGCTTAACACCTTTCTCCAGAACCACTCCACTATCTGTTCTGGTGCTCTGGTTGCTAACCCACTGCAACTCTAGTTTAAATCCTTTGTCCAGTACTAGCAAGCCTTCTTGCTGGGATATCAGACCCCTTCCACTGCAGGTGCACACTGTCCCTTCCGTACAGGTCCCAATGTCCCTGGAAGAGTAAAATGATGCAAAAATCTGAAGCCCTCCCCTCCTGCACCATGTTAAACTGTATGATCTTCCCATTTCTAACCACAGCTCCAATGCCATATTCAAGTTTGCTGACAACATCATGTCACAGGCCAAATCAAAGGTGGTTACGATCAGCATATAGAAGGGGGATTGAAAATCTGGTGGCAACCTCTTAACTCAATATCAGACCAGAGACCTGATTATGACTTCAGGAGGAGGAAACCAGAGGTCCAAGAGCCAGTCCTCATTGAAGGATCAGAGGTGGAGAGGGTCAGCAATTATAAATTCCTCGGTGTTATGATTTCAGAGCATCTGTCCTGGGCATACAAGCAAGTGCATTTACAAAGAAAGCATGGCAGCACCTCTACTTCCTCAGGAGTTTGTGTAGATTCAGCACGGCATCTAAAACTTTGAAAACTACTATATGGATGTGTGGATGAGAGTATACTGACTGATCGCATCACACTGGAAATACCAGTGTCATTGAATGGAAAATCCCTCAAAAAGTAGTGGATACAGTCCAGTCCACCAAAGGTCAAGCTGTCCCCACCACTGAGCACATTCACACGAAACTTGTCGCAGGAAAGTAGCATCCATCACTGAGGACCCCCACCACCTAGGACATGCTCCCTTCTTGCTGCTACCATCAGGAAGGTGGTACAAGAGCCTCAGGACTCACACCACCAGGTTCTGAACAGTTATTAAATCTCAACCATCAGGCTCTTGAACCAAAGGGGATAACTTCACTCAACTTCATTGCCCTATTATTGAAATGTTCCCACAACTTATGGTCTCACTTTCAATGACTCTTCATCTCATGTTCTTAATATTTATTGCTTATTATTTATTTATTTATTTATTTATTATCTCTTTCTTTTTGCACAGCTTGTCTTTTGCACACTGGTTAAACACCCAAATTGGTCCAGTCTTTCACTGATTCTATTATGGCTATTGTTCTATTATGAATTTATTGAGTATGCCCACAAGAAAATGAATCTCAGGATTGTATATAGTTACATATATGTACTCGGATAACAAATTTACTTTGAACTTTGGACTTTATTTCTGTCCTCAGAAGCATGTGCACGGGTGCCGGAGATCATAACCTCTTGGAGGTCCTGCCCTTCTACTTAGCACCCAGCTCCTTCCCATGTCATTGGTACCAATACAGATCACAACCTCTGGCTACTCACGCTCCCACTTAAGAATGCTGTGGACTCGATCTGAGTTGTCCCTGCCCCTGGCACCAGGGAGGCAACAAACTATCTGGGAATCTTGCTCTCGTCCACAGAATTTCCTTTCTGTTACCCTAAACAACAAATCCCCTAACACTACAGCTCACTCCTTCTCCTCCCTTCCTGTCCGAGCCACAGAGCCAGTGGTTTCTCCCTGGTAGCCCATTCCCTCCCCTACCCCAATAGTATCCAAAGTGGTATACTTATTATTGAGGTGAATGGCCACAGGGGTACTTTGCATGAGCAGCCTATTCTCTTTGCCTCTCCTGAAAGTCACCAGGTACCCACCTCCATGTATCTGTCACCTCTTCATTATCCCGAATGAGCTGAAAGTCATCAAACTGCAACTCCAGTCCCCTATGAAGCTGCAGCTCAGGGCACTTTATGAAGACAATAGTTATCAGTGAGACTGGTGGTCTCCCAAAGTTCTCACACAAGGAACATTGCAACTCTGGACCCATTCTCAGCGCACTAGCTATATACTAAGAGAAAAAAAAATCTTACTGAAATTTGCCCTCTGCTTGCCCAAGCCCATTGAGCTAAAACCAGGCCACTCTGACACTGGCTCACTCACAAAATGGCTGCTCCGCTGACACCTCCTTTCTTTTCAGTGACTCACTCCCTACAAGTCTTGAAGGTTTCATATGGCTCCTGCCCTTTGAGTGCATTCGATGCCTAGTAATATAAGACACCTATAGGAGTGATAGCTGCAGCTTTTTTTTAAATAGGTGTGATTTCACCTGTAAGTAATCATCTCCACTGCAATTCGCTTTGAATTAGTGTAATGTCTGAAAAAATAGGTCCTACATCATAGAGGTTTTAGGTTCATCTTTCATATTTACCTTTTAGGGCTACTTGTAAGATGGAAAAAAAGTAAACCAAAGTATCAGGGTTTGGCAAATGCTCAAGACTGAATTTTTTCCATGGATTTTATTGATTATGCAAGCAGATTACAATAAAGAAACTCTGTAGACTATTTTTATAAAGCTAACACACTAAAATGGCTCATGCAAACATGATTGCAGGGCAACAAAACAAAACAATCAATGCTAATCTTGACAACCATTATAGAAGCCATAGTTTTGCAGAGTATTTGATGTGCAATGATAATTTCTACTTTTTAAAATAGCCTTACCAAATCAAATACGGAAATGTGAATAAAGGCACTAAGCATTTCTAAATTAATCTTTCCACAGCTTAATTCCAATCCCAGTTTCCCCAGATTGAAACCTATTCTATTGTTCACTTGGGAGGTAATAAATGAAATTCTCTAGCCATAATTTTTCCTTATACCCATTACCACACTCTGGCAGAATTAATTGTTGAATCGAATGATTATTGCTGTAATCCAGGTTAAACAACCTGGAATTATGTGCATGATCACAGGTTGAAGACAAGAACTTTAAAACACTTCTTTGGAAAACGCGTATATACATAAACCATAAATAGCGCCAACAACATTTATAATGTCAACTGTCACACTCCAGCTGTGCACCTTGGATAATGGAGCTTTGAGCTTTGGTATTAAGATGGCAGCAGTGCTCTACCTTCAGGCAAATCTCCTGCAACAGGAACCCACCTCCACACACCATTAGTCTGCAAAGCTATAAAACATAACACTAACAAGCTGATTACATGCAACATTAGAGACGGGACATTTCCACAAGCTGCCCCAGCTGAAGAAGAAAAAAAATAAATCGATCAAAATTAGCAGCACCAAGGCTAAGGCTTCTCCACAAGCCAAGACACAATTCACCTCCCCACCCCTTCTTCACCCATGGTAAGAACAGAGGCTACCACAAATCACTTAAAACATGATGGCATTGCAATCAGTACCACAGTCCCACAGCTCTGTCCTGACCAGATGTTGTCTATAGGGAGTCTGTACAATCTGCTTGACTGCATCGTGCACCCATTTCCTCCACTGTCACAGTAATTCTTTTCATTGGTTAATAAGCTACAGGTAATTGATAAATGAAACAAAAAAAAATAAAGCAGCCTTGGCAAGGACACAAGGGACCAAAAGGGCATTTTCCCATGCTGTACGTCTCAGTAATAAAAAGCTGGCAGGCATGAGAAAGGGAATTTAGTTGCATGGGTCATAGAAATAGGATGAGGGGAAATAGAACTGATGGAATTGCTCTGCAGGGAGCTGGCATTGACAAGGTGGTCTAAATGGCCTCCCCCTATGTCACAACAAGCGGAGTCCTGGTAAAAAGAATGGAAAACCTCAGCAGGCAATAGTTTGAATGGCATTAAGATCAAAAATTCCACTCACAACATTCCCACCATCCCAAGGACCAGAAGCTGCCATCACTATCAAGTGCTTTCCCTGGGAGTCTTCTTCCAAAGGTTCTTTAGAGTTGCAAGTCCATTGCATTTAAGTTCTACACCCAAGCTCTGAGAAGGAAATAACTGCTCACCCAATGTAAAGTGCCCTGCAGATAGAGGACAACCCAAATGCTGAATGCAGCCAGTTTCAGCGTTCATGTTGAGCTACCCCATTTCCATCAGAGCAGGGATCTCAGTGCAGACAGCTTTATAGCAACCTCTCTTCCTTCTTTATGCTGCCAATGTCCCAGGGAAACTGGACATTTACTCTCCAGTACTGATATACAGTCACTCACTCAACATAGCTCAAAAAGGGTTGTACACCTGTTTTGCCCCTTGTTCTCTCCAAACACATGGACATCCTCTCAAAGTCCCTGAAGATCACCTCCATATCTTTCCTGCCACATTCAAAGTGCTGGCTTCTCAACAGCAATAAATTCTGGCTTTTATCTGCAGTGTCCAGGACCCAAAATACAAATAAATATATACTCCTACCACAGTTTTCCCAGATATACACCACCTCTTCTTTTCCCTACCTCATTCTCTCATCCCTCACAATGTGCACACAAGCCATGGCTATTCCTCACAAGATCTAACCCTTGATGCTGACCTCCTTCCGCTTAGAGCAATCTTTCTGCCAAGCATCAAAAAACTCTCCAGGCAAGATGAAAACATCTTTAATCCTCGTGGTAGCCTTTCATAGGCTGCAACTTTCCCCATTTTCTTCAACAAACAGTGCTAACTGCATGGAAAGCAAGTTCAAACCACAAACCAGGGCAGGCAAAGAAACACCACCAGATGAGTAGGTCAATCGACCCTCAAACAAGCCAGCACACACTAAGATACATCACTCATTACTAGGCACAGAGGGAGCTGGATGTACAAGTCCAAGGTTTCCTGAAGGCAGCAGCACAGGTAGATCAACAAGGTACACAGGACACTTGCCTTCACTAGTCAGCATATATATGTAGACTACAGGAGCAGGGAGGGTATTGTACAATTCCATTCATTAGGAAACACGCGGAACATTTTCTTCACTGTGATCACCTTCCTTAGGAAGTATGTGATTTGACTAGAAAAAGTACAAAGGAGATTCAACAGGGATGAAGTGATCAACTGTGGGGAGAGACATGATAGTTTACATTTTTTTGGAGCAGAGAAGGTTGAGGGAAGATCTGATTGAGGAATATAGACAGCAGACAGTGGAAAACCATTTTCTCTTAGCAGAAATGTCTTTGAACAAATGGCTTAAGTTTAAGGCAACACACACACACACACAAACAAACAATACAGGGGATTAAGGAAATTTTTTTTTACTTCCCCACACAGAGGATGGTTGAGATCGAGAACACACTGCCAGATGAGATGATGAGAGCAGGTAATCCTAAAGCATTTAGGTAAGCACATAGAAAGCTACAGGGAGAGTGCTCAGAGAAAGATCAATAGAGATTGGTACTCGATAGCCAACAAATATATAGTGGCCAGTTTCCTTGTTGTATGACTCTAACTTATCCTTTGCCACAGAGCTTCAAGATGTACATCTTTATGGAAATCAAATTCCACGCAATAGTGATAAGAGTGCAGTGTGTGATATTGCTGTGTTTGGTCTATCTTCCGTTCAATGCCAGAGGTCCACAAGCAAGCTGGCCAGCTGCAGTTGGCAGTTATGCAGAAAGAGACAAGACCTGATCAGATTTAGAGAGCTCCAGAACTGCATAATGCAAGGCAGCACAAGAGCTACAATATTTTCATTCTTTTCACTACTGGTGTTGGGCAGAATCCAACACTGGCTGCAGAAACACTTCCAGCAGTCAGTCGGGTTCTCCAACATAATTAATCATAAACCATCAAGCCTTCCCGGGAACATCCTCGAGCAAGTGGCTCTAACTCAAACACTAGCATCCTCTATGACCAGACCTGAAAACAGAACCTGCCCAAGAATGAAATTCCATCCACCTGCTCTTAACTCGCAAACCACACATCGCCCTCTGAATCGGTAGGTTCTTGTTCAGTCAGCTGAGTTTCTGTCAGCACTTTCCCATGATCCACACAGGTGGTGGTTGTGTTTGTCTGCCAGTGCATACCCTTTCGTCACCACCTACTCAACCTCAAGAGTTCAGACACAATTTAGTGAGGGAGCCAGTAACTCAGTAAGTGAAACTTTATCATAGTTCTACACCTGCATGGAACACAGGAAGGAGACGTCGAGGGAACACATGCTAGTGCTCATCAAGGGATCAGCAGTGGAAAGGGTGAGCAGTTTCAAGTTCAAGGGTGTCAATTTCTCCGAAGAGCTATCCTGGGCCCAACATACTGATGCACTTACAAAGACACAGCAGCTGCTTTATTTTATTAGATGTTTAAGGAGATTTAGTATGTCACCATAGACACAATGTTTTTACAGCTACACCAAGGAGAATATTCTTACTGGCTGCATCACCATCTGGTACGGAGGGGCCACTGCACAGGGTCAGAAACAGCTGCAAAAGATTGTGAACTCAGTCCACTCCATCATGGACTCTAGCCTCCCCTCCATTGAGGGCATCTTCAAGGAGTGATGCCTCAAAAAGGTAGTATCCACCATGCTCCCAGGACATGCCCTCTTCTCATTGCTACCATCTAGGAGGCCGCACAGGAGGCTGAAGACACACAGTCAATGTTTCAGGAGCGCTTCTTCCCCTCCAGCATCAGATTTCTGAATGGACAATAAACCCATGAAAACTACCCATTTTTTTTTCCTTTTTGCACTACTTAGTTAATTTTATATATATATATATATACACACACACACACACACAGAAGTTCAAAGGTTCAAAGTATATTATCAAAGTATGTACAAGTTATACATTTGTGTCCTTTCTGGCAGCCACAAAACAAGAAACCCGAAAGAACACATTTAGGAAAAAAGACCAAACACCCAGTGCACAGAGAGCAAGCAACAACATTCAGAATGAAAGTGATTCCATAGGCACCAAGCCCGAGCAGCCAGAGCAGGCCCAAAGCCTCAGCTCATCACACAGCAGGGCAGAATGTCATGAAGCTTGCAGGCACGAAGCCTAGAGCAGGCTCACAGGCTCAGCCTCAGTGCTGAACAAGCAGAACCGGCCCTCGCCTCACCTCTGGTCTTGACACCCTGCTTTTCCAGTCCATCGGCCGGGCATTTAAATTGTCCAAACGTCGGGTCATTCCCCCACACTAGAGCCCAGGCCCTGTCGCTTTCATTACAGTACTTACAGTAGTTTGTGCAGTACTGACGGTACAGTAATTTGTAGTTTTATTATGTATCACAATGTACTGCTGCTGCAAAACAGCTAACCTGACAACACACACCAGTGCTATTAAACCTGATTCTGATTCACAGCCAGTGCAAAGACTTCACACTGCCGCCAATATCTAACATGATGCTACTCCATACAAATCTCTGATACACCTGGCTGCCTCAAATGTTCAAGTTCCCCATGGTTATTGTGAGGCAAAGCAAAATCAGTAGGTTTCTGCCAGGTAGCAGAGGTTTCAGACATCTCTGACAAAGTAGTTACAACAAATCGCTGGAACTCTTAAGCAAAGAATGATGGAGATACTCAACAAGCATCTAAGGAGAACAAGCAAGTCTCCACCATCATGGGCACTGCTACAAACTGGGCAACTGGAACGGGAAGCATTCTGCTAGAAGAACTCGACAGGATTTCAGCCTGAAACATCGACAATTCCCTTCTTCCCAGACACCACTCGACACACAGAGTGCTTTCAGCAGATTGTTGCTCCAGATCCCAGCAGCTGCAGTCTTGTGTCTGCAGATCGGTGGAGCGCCCTCATCTCCTCCTCCATTCAGTCCTCCAGCACAACTTCAGGATCTTAGAAAAATCTCAGCTCCTTCCCAGCCCACTCACGTCATGACCAGAAATCTCCCACTCGGCTCCAAGAAAATGCAAGAATCACATGCGGCAGCTCATCTTTCAGTTGGGCACCCTTCAATCTGAAACATGAAGATCAACCACAATCTGAAATGGTCACCACGATTCTGTCTGTAGACATCAGGGGCCGACAATCCTGCAGTTATGATTTATTGCCCCACTTATTTCTTCCTGTACTTTCTCATTCATCCTGCTACGCCCTTCCTTTTGTAAGCTGGTCACCGCCTAGCTCCACTCTTCTATATGCTCTTTTACTTCTTCCTTCTCCTTTAAATCTCTTTCTCTTAGAACCTGGTCCTGCCTCTTTCCTTTTCTAAGGGTTACAGTAACTTAGTTTCTCACACTTGAGAGACCTCGTGACACCACAAGTTCAGCCAATGTCACTGAATAATTTCTGATGGAATTCCCCTCCCCAACCCTCATGGTTCAAAGTTCCCTGGGCTACCTTGTCATCATCAAATGCTTGTCAGTAAATTGCCTACTCCCCCCAACCCCTCCACCCAGTGAAAGAAGCAGGGAGATGACCAGGCACATGAGAGGGAACAGGTTATAGGGAAAGAAGTTGGTGATGGCATTGATTTGAGAGCTAACATTAACTTAATAGCCATAATAGTTTCCTTCTAAAGAAAGATAGAACTCTTTGGAAAATCATGCTCCTACCCCCATTTCTTGCAAATGATAATAATAGGTATCCGTTTGTCTCGAGAGACCATGAATTTGTGACTTGGAAAGTTTCCAGGGTGCAGCCCTGGGCAGGGTTGTACGGGGACCAGCAGTTGTCCATGCTGCAAGTCTCCCCTCTCCACACCACCGATGTTGTCCAAGGGAAGGGCAAGGGCTGATACAGCTTGTCACCGGTGTCGCGCAGAGCAGTGTGGGGTTAAGTGCCTTGCTCAAGGATGCAACACACTGCCTTAGCTGATGCTCGAACTAGCAACCTTCAGATCACTAGACCAACACCTCCTAATGAATGCTTTAAGTTACTTCAGGGTGATGGTATGGTGAAGGAATCATGGCCATCAAGAGATGTGGAACATCTCATCATGTGGAAAAAAGAAGTTTAGGAAACAAGGATCAGAGCGGGCTCCAAAAAGTTACAAGATAGACAGGAAGAATCTTAAGAATCGAAGTAGGAGAGCTACAAGGAGACATGAGAAGACCTTGGTGAGTATGATTAAGTTCTAACATACATGAAAAACAGAAGAATGACAGGACTGATCAAGGATAAAAGATGAAACATGTACCTGGAGTAAGAGGAGATAGGAGAGGTCCTTGATTCAGTATTCACCATTGAGAAGGATCTTAACAAATGGGAGAACAGTGTAAAACAGCTCATATGTGCTGGAGCAGGTCAACATTAAAGAGGAGGATGTGTCTGAACCTTAGAAAAACATTAAGATACACAAGTCTCAGAGCCAGATGGGATATTCCCCAGGTTACCACAGGAAGCAAGGGAACAGATGGCTGTACCTTAGGAGATGATCTGTGTATCCTCAACTGGTCACACGAATAGAACCAGAAGATTTGAGGGTGGCAAATGCTATTCCTTTGTTCAGTATTGTGCTGAAACCTGGTCGCCTCATATAGGAAGGATGTGGAAGTTTTAGAGAGGGTACAGAGGAGATTTACCAAGATTTACCTGGATTCAACATAACGAGAGGTAGCTTGACAGAGGTGTACAAGATACTCCACCATGCATGCCATGACCCCTTCTCACCACTGCCATCAGGAACTCTCAGGACCCACACCACCAGGTTCAGATATAGTTATTACCCCTCAACCAGAGGGGATAACCATTCAACTTCTCTTGGTCCATCACTAAAATGTTCCCAGAACCTATAGACTCACTTTCAAGGACTCTTCATCTCATGTTCTCAATATTTATTGTTTTCTTTTATTTATTTATTATTTCTCTTTTTCTTCCTTTTTGTATTTGCACAGTTTGTTGTCTTTTTTTTTTTACACATCGGTTGTTTGTCCGTTCTGCCAGATGTGATCTTTCAACGATTTTATCATGTTTCTTGTATTTACGGTGAATGCCTGCAAGAAAATGTCTCTCGGTGCTGTATATGTTGCCATAAATGCACTTTGATAATAAACTTGCTTTGAAATGTAGACAGCAATATTTTTCCTCCCAGGGCAGCAATAAGGCATAATTTTAAGGTGATTGGAGGTAAGTATGGAGGAGGGATGTCAGATTTTATTTAAACACATAGTAAGTGCATAGAACGTCCTTGCTGCTGGAGTGGTGGTAAAGACAGGTACATGAAGAGACTCTTAGATAGCCATATGGATCAAAGAAAACTGGAGGGCCACGTGGGAGAGAAGGATCAGCCCCATCTTCGAGTAGGTTAAATATTCAGCACAACACCTAGACCAAAGGGACCTTAATGTGCTGTATTGTTCTACTGTTGTACTATTGTAAAATTGGGTTCAGAATGCAACCATGTACAAAATTTCAACTCCCAGTAGGACATCAAACTGCTTGCTAATCCCAGTATACCAAGTCTAAAACATCACACCTTAGACAACAATTACTTTTATTGCTGAGTAAACCAGTAAGTGGAAAAGCACGTTAACTAGAGTGTCAGGGAGTATCATCAGCATCGATAACTTAAAACTGTTGTACGTTATTGGGGAGGTTTTTGCTGTGAACAACACTAACAAGTTTCTTAGACCAACCATGAGGATCTTATGGCCAAGAAAAAACACCAAATTCTCTACTTCCTCAGGAGGTGAAGGAAATTCGGCATGTCACCTTTGACTCTTAATTGTTTAAAGAGGCACCATAGAAAGCATGCTGTCCAGGGGTACCAAGCTGGGTATGGCAACTGCACTGGCCAAGGCTGTGTAAAATTGCAGAGAGATGTGAATACAACCCTGTAGTTTGACCGTCACCTGGGAACCAAGACTCTATCCAATCCTGGACATTGGCTCTTCTCCCCTCACCTATGTGGGCATTAAATATAAAAGCTTGAAAGCACATACCACTAGATTCAAAGATAGCTTCTCTGCTACTGTTAACAGATTCTTTAATATCATGTACAATAAACATGACCTCTATCTCTCAATCCACCTCATTGTAGCCCCTGCACTGCAGAACTCTAATACTGTAATCCTATATTCTGCATCAGTTGCTTCTTTTTACCACCTCAAAGTACTTACATGTGGTTTAATCTGAGTGGATGGCATGCAATCTAAATCTTTTCATTGTATCAGCGTACACATGATAATTGCAAACCAATTCTTTGGAAGAGTCTCGTCCCAAAACATCCACTGCTTATTCCTCTCCACAGATGCCGCCTGACCTGCTGACATTCATTTGTGTGTGTTGCTCTGGATTTCCAGCGTCTGCAGAATATCTTGTGCTTACAAGAAAGCCATGCTTTGTTAAATATATAATTTTACTGCCCTTCACAGGGAATTCATGTGCAGATGGATGGTGTAGCTTTATTCTTTGAAAAAGGAGAATTCTTTTGAAAATATTCTATGCAAACAAGAGCATACTTATTATCATTTAAACTGTCATATCAAAGAATTATTGGCTTGGCAATTTATAAAAGTAACTAAATCAATAAAGTTAGCAATATGAGTATCTTGTATTAAAGAGCAGCGTGAGACACAAGCAAAGCTGCTCTCCAATAGAATGTAGCATCAAAATAAATTGATTGGTCAGTCTGCTAATAACAACATAGCATTCTTCACTAACAGACCGGGAATCTCAATAAGGTGTAGCATTCCTGATCAGTAAATAAAAATATCACCACGAGGCTGATCGTCTCAATGCATCAAGAATTCAGATATGTGGTTCTAAAGGAAGCAGCAGTATGTTGGAGGGACTACTTGGACCAGTATCAGGTTGGTGCTGAGGGAGAGGCTGAGCCGACTCTCGATGAAGCAGAACAACAGCCAGATAACAGTAAAAGATTGGTTAATACTACACACATCTGAGTTTTAGTCACCTTGTTGTGAACTTGTTAGATAGAAAGCAGAGTACAAGTGGGCTTCTAATCACTGAATTTACTTGCTCTGTGGTGAATGGCATCAACAAAATTTTGAACTTTAGTTTCATGTGGCAAGACATCTAAGAGTCTATCGTTAACAAAAAGCATTTTAAAATGAAAATCATTAACTACAGTTTTATATCACCTTATGTCAGAGGTCATTCACCCCATCGAGTCTACGGTAACTCTTACAGCAATCCATTCCCCATGTCCTGGAACATATTCTCCCTTACAGGCCCATCAACACTCTTTGTATTCTCTTATTGCCCACCTACCTACATTTGGATCAATTTACACAGTGGCCAGTTAAGTCTACTGACCTGCACGTCTTTGGATTATGGGAGGAAACGAGAAATCCACATGGTCACAGAACTCTACACATGAAAACTCCGAACAGATAGCACCAGAGCTCAGTGGCAGCGGTCTACCAGCTGCACCACTCAACAGGTAACACAACATTATTAACATTCAGGACAAAGACACTTCATCCGACACAAGGTAGTCAACACAAGATGTCAACTCTGTTTCTCTTTCCATAAGATTCAACACTGAACCATGCAAAGAGCAGGAGAGATTATACAGTCAGATGTAACTGACTGACCACATGACTATCCAAATGAATAGCCAAGCTAAACCTTGTGCACAGCATCTTCAAAGTCAGAAGAGTGGCAGGGAGACTTTGGACAGGCACTCCAGCACCAATACAACAGGAGATGAAGCAACAACCACCAATTATGCAGAAATTAAATTCATGGATAACCAAGATATTAACAGGCAAGTTACCAAAATGATTGGGAGGCAGAATGTTTAGGGAAAGAATGTCAAAAGGTTAGGACCTCTGCAGCCGAAAGCTCAGACAGCGTGATTAAAAACAGCAGGCTACAAGTAGAGTTCACAATGAGGAGAATGAATATCCAACTAAACCTAAAGCATGCATCACAAACAATGGCACACCAATTCTATTTATGACTGATCTGCAATCCTTCTTGTACAGGGCACCTTTCACAGTCACAACATGCCATACATGACCTGTTTTTTTTGCAGGCTGTCGGAGGTTACGGTCTTTATTTTGCACGGGACAGAAGTTTGAGGCATCGTTGAGGATCAGCAGCTCTGGAAGCTAGAGCAAGATTTGACCTGCACAACTCTTAAGGATTCCCTTGCTTGCTTGAGAAAAAGGCTCATTTCAAAAACTAGCTCTAAGCAAATAAGAATCCTTCATTTTCCATAAGGAGAATATACCACGTATTTAAATACCTGATGCTTAATTGGGCCAGGAATTTGTCCCTTCAAAAGAGAATGAAGAGCTGAAATCTCTTCGAAAGTAAACCAAAGCTCAAAAAGCATTTGGCTTCACAAGCTCCTCCAACAGACCATGAAAATTCCGTGCATTAACGAAACAATTTACTCAAAGTGAGCCGCAGCAAAGAAAACAACATGTGTTAGCACTAGGATTGAGCAGATTGGCTTTTAGATAATGTCGAGAAGCAAACCAGAAATTAATACAACACTATTTTCCCCACATTTTCTTTTTAAAGAGAAAACATTGTGATCATACAACCTCGCCTTGCTTGTTCCTCAACCTCAACTGCATTGAGCCAAGCATGCAGACCTCCAATGCATCGGTGCAAGAATTATTAAGTGGGTGTAGGAAGAGCGGTTGCAGACTTCCACATGGCAAGCTCTGATTGTGCTCATGGATAGCCAGTTGATCCACAGAGAATGGGAGTGCCCTTTCTTTACCGAGTCCAATGAGCTGGAAGAAAGACGTTTTTTCATCCTCCAGATACCTCAAAGAGCTTTCTGTTCAAGCAAACGAGATTTGTACGCATGCAAGCATTAATGCGATAATCATTAGGTAATCTGCTTCAATGACATGGGAAGACTAAACATCTATGGGACACAGGGGAAGGAATTTCCTGGGAACCTTCCACAGTTACCTGACATGACACTAGATTGCTTGGTTTGTTTGGAAGATGGCATCGTCAACAGAGCAGTCTGCCTTGATTACATAGCTAGATCTTATAAGTAACACTTAAACTCAGACTTAGAAACAATGCAACTACAAAATGAGACAAGACTGTAATCAAAACAGTTGGATACAAAACTGTTATTTTTATATATTTACCAAGGAAGCTCGACACCATGTAGACAAAGCAGCTTAACTGATTAGCACCCAATTCAGAAAGAAAAATAATCATTCCCTGCAACACTCATGTTCAATGTGTGCCATCTGCAAAGTGAACTGCCTGGCAATCCTGGTAGCATGGCGTCATTGCGGTTAGCACAGCACTTTACAGTACCTGCAGCCTGGGTTCAGTTCCCACCAATGCCCTGTGGCCAGGTGGGATTCCTCCAGCTGGCCATTGTAAGTTGCCCCATTATTAGTCTAGGGTTAAATCGGGGGGGGAGGGGTGTTGCTGGGCAGCATGGCTCAAAGGGCCAGGAGGGCCTATTCTGCACTGTATCTCAATGAACAAGTAAATAAATAAAATGTGCGATCTCCACCACCAAGGGGGACAGGAACACACATCCCCATGGGATGCTACCAGTCTGCACAACAGGTGGATTTTGAAATACATCTTTGCTGCTTCACCCTGGTCAGCTCAACATCCCAGAACATCCAACCAACAGCACATTAGGAAGACTGCAGCAGTTCAGAAGGGTGATCCCATCACCTTTTTAAAAGATATTTACAGATGAAAAATAAACACCCGCACTTCAAAAGGAACCCACATCTTGTAAGTAAACAAATTATTGATGTTCCAATGTGCCAACAATCAAGAATGTACATAAATATACACTTAATACTATGAGGGAATAAATTTGTATAATATCATTAGTTTAAGGAAAATGCTGATATCATTGATATGTATTAATAATTATTTAAGGATTCCAAAGGAAATTGGCATGATGCATGAAAGCATTCCCAGTTTAATTAATCCACCTTCTGACTAATATTAATGTAGATGGAAAACCTCTAATTGAGAAAAACAAGAAAGATGCATGATTCCTCAGCATGAGAAGACAACAGGATCGGACCGATTTCACCACCTCAGACAAGATTGCTTTCTACCCTCCAGCACACAGATCGCTGAAGGAAGCACAGTCAGAACCTCCATGCAACTGCTACCAAGCAGGGACCATCTCTCAACAGCATATGGCATCCCTGGGCACAGGTCCAATTCCCAGTGCTCTGCACCCTGGTACATGGTCACATAGCACGGCCGCACTCTATTTTACAAGGTCATTGCTAAAAAACTGATTAATAAAATTGCAGCCACTTCCGTAAACAAGAATAAACAACAGGCTCAACAGAGGCCCATCTGTCCTTCTATTTTTAATCACTACCTGTCAATCATTGATTAATACAAGGACTGTCTGAATTGAGACTGACCTTGCTGTTTTCTTCCTGAATGCTTTGGGTTTGCACCTGGGATCATTGGGGCAGCACAAAGTTTTGAATGAGTGGGTGTTTCACTTCAGAATTCACCAGAAATCAATGCATTTAATACCCTGAGCCTATATAGCTAATTTGGAGCAGATGAGTCCTCAAATCCTCATCTTCTTCAGTGGCCTGTTTCCATTGAACTTGTGCGATGTATCTTCGGCATTTTGATTTGACACAGTCCAGGGGTTCCAAAGAGTCAAAGAGGATGTAGCATTCCTCATTGCAGTGTGACCTCAGAGCAGTTTCTCCTGGAAGTCTCTTGCATTAGGGAAAACCAGAACAGTTTATGAACAATTCTGAACTAATGTATGCAAACAGCATGCCACCCAAACCTGACAGCTGGCTGAGCAGAATCAGAGCTTGAGCTGGGAACATGAGGACCTGAAGTTCGTTTGCTTTTCCTCCCAATTAATGGATAATTTTAAAAGGCAGAGCTGGTGGCACCTTTCCCGATGCATCAGAGTAGTAAGCACATAGGAGGGCCTGGATAACAGCTACTCATTAGATCATGAACCCTTCTTATATTTGGGACCCCATGCCGCTTAATTTGGGCAGGACACTTGTCGGATTTCAGGTGGAAACCTGCATCGAGAAGCACAGGAGGTGTAGCCGTTTGGATTACTTGGAGAAATTGGCGGTAGCAGAGCATTGCATTTCCAATGGCCACAGGATTGACGTTCCTGGCACAAAACTACAGTGCCATGACAATGACTTTTGGGACCACCTGGTGAAGGAAGCCATTGAATTAAAACTGGAGGAAAAGAATTTTAACAAAGGTGAAGGCCTCATTCTAAGTAAGAACTGGAATTAGTTTGCAATCGAGGTGGAACAGGTGAGGACTAACCAATCAGGAGGGTCAGATGACAGGGGTATAAATACCACCAGACGAGACATGCCCAAGCATCATCCCTGATGAAAATGGCAGAGTTTGTCATTGAAATGTTGGTTAAAATTGATACTTGTACCCAGCTGGAAGCCCAAGAAGAGTTTATTTCTCATACAAGATGGGAAAGCACTAGCTCTTTTTTAAAATTTTACAAAGAACATCCATTTAAGGTTAGAAGGGGAAAGTTTAAAAGACATATGTGTGGCAAGCTTTTTTTTAAACAACAGAGTGGGAAGTGCCTTTAAGGGTAGTGGTGGAAGCAAATGTGATAATGGTATTTAACAGCCCTTTTAGCTAGACGCATGAATACGCAAGGAATGGACGGAAGCACGGGTCATGGAAGACCGAAGATACCCAGTTTAATTCGGCATCACACTCAGCATAGACACCAGTGCCTGAAGGTCCTGTTCCTGTACTGTACTCTTCTGTGCTCTTTGAATCACATAGACATAGCATCCTCCGAGGGCACCAAAACCTTGTCGTAGCAGTTGGAGGTTTGCATGCCTCAATGACTCAGACAACAATGCTGGCTGCAGCCAGAGCTTTATGCTTTAGTTCTCAATAGGGTCACCCATGGCAAACGGATCAAAGGATAAAGGCCAGACTAACAGTGGCCCGCCAGTCCTCCAGGTTTGGTGTCCAGCTCAGGGCTAACAATGCTGACTGGTAAAGTAAAACTGTTGCAAAAACAGCAATGGAGAATCCTTCTACAAATGAATACGATGTCATTCCTGAGTTTCCACCTGGAGCTTGCATTACTGACTGTAGTGAAAACCAAGCTACTGACACGATGAAGGAAGCCCTGAACACTTCCAGAGGTAGATGACCCGCATTGTTACCCTAAACACCGCAGTAGGTAGATACAGCAATGGACTCAATGACCTTTCATGCTGTAGGACACTCTCATCTTGCCTCAGGTTATAGTCCAATTGGAAAAATAGAGCAGTGTGGCTGCGCTCCAGTTACTTAAGCTTATAGGCCAAATCACTACAATGAACAGAAAATCCTCTGCACTGTCTCACATGATCGACACCACTTGAAAAGTTCTCCACCATACTCTCAATTCCTGCACTGGGAAGGCAAAAAAAATATACTAACTTGTGCTAAAGGAATCCATGAAGTCTGCCTCAAGTATTGGAAACCGGCCCAGGGAAAGAGCCTGAATCCCCATTATTCTCATTCTGCAATTATCGATTTTATATTTAATTTCTCATTTTTGTTGGGAGTCAGAGACATGTAGCACAGCACAGGCCCTTCAGCCCACCAAGTCATGGATGTCTTCAACCTCTCGCTCCAGCAGGACAATGGTACCCACCTGCTTTAAGCAGGGTGAGTGTGGAAACCCATCTCAATGGCCATCGCCCAGTGGCACTTACATCCACAGTGATGAAATGTCTTGGGAGGCTGTTGAAGCATATCAGCTCCTGTCTGAATGGGGATTTGAATCCACTCCAATTCCCCTACCGAAGGAACAGATCTACAGCAGATGCCATCTCTTGACTCTTCGTACAACCCTGGAACATCTGGACAGCAAAGATGCATACATTACGATGCTCTTTAGTGATTATAACTTGGCACTTAATACCATTATCCTCTCGAAACTTCCTGGGCCTCAATATAGCCTTGTGCAATTGGATCCTGAATTCCCTCAGTCGTAGACCCCAGCCAGTTCGGAGTAGCAAAAACATCTCCACCAACTCCATCAGCACAGGAGCACCACAATATCCATCAGCCCCCTGCTCTACCTGCTTAACACTTATGACTGTGCAGTTAAGTACAGCTCCATCACCATATACAAGTTCACTGTTGTGGGCCGTATCAAAGATGGTGATGAATCAGCATACAGGAAGGAAATTGAAAATTAGGCTCAGTGGTGTAAACAATAACCTCACACTCAATGTCAATAAGACCAAGGAACTGATTGTAGACTTCAGAAGAGGGAAACCAGAGGTCCATAAGCCAGTAATTATCAGAGGATCAGAGTGGAAAGGGTTAGTAACTTTAAATTCCTGGGTATCACCATCTCAGAGGACCTGCCCTGGACCCACCATATAAATGATGAGCAGAAAATCCTACAAAAGCTCAGTACGTCACGGGTAAAACCCTCCCAACCATTGAGCACATCTACATGAAACACTGCCGGAGAAAAGCAGCATCCATCATCAAAGATCCTCATCACTGAGGACATGACCTTTTCTCACTGCTGTGAGAAGGTAAAAGGTACCAATATCTCAGGACTTGCACCACCAGGTTCAAGAACAGTTGACTACCCCTCAACCGTCAGGCTCTTGCACAAAAGAATTACACTCCTTCTACTTCTGGTGTTTCCACAACATTGACACTAATACCATTTTATTCTCCCTGCATTCCCATCATCATTCTTATAACAATTTACAATGGGCATTCAGGAAGATGTATAGATAGACAGCCGGTCTATTTTCTTCCCTAGATTGAAGTTCCTAATAACCAGAGTGAGATGTGTGGAGCAAGTTTAAAAAAAAACCCAGAGTGTTGCAGAGTGTGGCACTGCCAGGGGTGGTAGTAGAGGAAAATACAATAGAATTGTTTAAGGGGTTCTTAGATAGACACATACGGGTGCAGAGGATGAAGGGTCTTATTTAGGCTGAAGTAACCAGTTTACTTGTTGGGACGAAGGGCCTGTTCCTGTGCTATACTGTTCTGCATTCTGTGTAACTATCCCAACAACCACCACATCATTAGGATGTACCAGGAAACTGAAGAAACTGGGGGAAAACACTCAGGAAAGGCATGGGGAGAATATGCAAACACCACGTTGACAATGCCAGTGCACCGGAACTACAAAGCAGCAGCCCAACTAACTGCACCATTGACTTGGGGGGGAAACAGCACAGAAACTGATGAGCACACATCACTCATTAAAAGACTTGGGATGGTCTCTTGAAAGGGTGAGATGAAACAGAACTAGAGATACCACAGTGCGGAGTGCTCTGTGCCCAACTGATCGATCTTTGTGCCATACATTTCATATCATTTCTACGTAATCAATAGAGCCTTTGACAGCCAGGCAGGAGTGGCAGATAGACCTTCATTTTAAAGTCTCATCTAACAGATGACCTCCACTGCCACAACACACAGTTGGCCCTCCTCCAAAGGTACGTCTGTGGACAAAGATTCTACCATTGAACCAGGAGCAAGTCACCACTTGTTTGTACCAGCTGAAAAATGGAAACATAGAAAACCTACAGCACAACCTACAGGCCCTTCGGCCCACAAAGCTGTGCTGAACATATTCTTACCTGAGAAACTACCTAGGGTTACCCATAGTCTGCTATTTTTCTGAGCTCCATGTACCTATCCATGAGTCTCTTAAAAGATTCTATCGTACCAGCTTCCACCACTGTTGCCGGTAGCCCATTTCACGCACTCACCGCTCTCTGCTTAAAATCTTACCCCTGACATCTCCTCTGTACCTATTTCCAAGCACCTTAAAACTGTGCCCTCTCATGTTAGCCATTTTAGCCCTGGGAAAAGCTTCTGACTATCCACATGATCAATGCCTCAACTTTGTAAAGTTTCTATCCACGTAAGTGTCACATTCAAAGGTATGGTGATACCTGCTGAACTTATCCCTCTGTCCTTACAGAACATTCCACCACAATTCCTCCTTAGCCAGTTTAACAGGCAAGCTCTTTCTTCCTGTGTTATTAGATACTATGGATAACAGTTCTTCTGTTATTGAGTTAACTTTCCATGTTTTCAACTCGAGCCTCAGCTCCTACTGCTTCCTCTCTCACGTTACATCTTGCTGATCTTGCACTTGTTTGAAGCCTGATGTGAATGGGTAAAAGGGGTGGACATACAAGGCAATTTTCAGCGATCTCAGGACATTGCAAAGCACAAAGAAAACACCACGGCTCATCTGCGCACAACAAGCTATTGCACAGCAAAGTATTACTAATCTGCAGTAGTACTATTGAGTAGGAGAAAAGTACATGTGACAATAACAAAACAATACCACAGTCAGACAACATTCCCAAATTACAAGGGACACATGAGCAGGTGCAGAATGGAGCCAGGTCCCATCAAAAAGGCAACACCTTTAAAGGTAGAACAAAAAACCCCACAAGAATGGCAATATTGTCAAAAAGACAAAGTGGTGAGGGTTTCTTTTCCCATATGTTGAGTTACAATGATGTTGAAAGCATTGTTTACAGAAGCAGTGGGGAGAGATTTATTTTCTCATATTTCCTTGCAACACGTTTAGCTCATTGAGTCTACACCAGCTTGCACACCATTCCCATCACCTAACTTCCCTGAAACCGATTTCCTCACACACACCCATTAAACCACCACCCACATCCACTTGGGGCAAATTACAGTAACGAGTTACCCAAGTAGTCTATCCGCAGAGGACAACGAAGCACCCAGGAACGCCCATGTCGTCACAGAGAGAATAGGCACTCCCAGGAGATCGAGAGTAAACCCAAGCTCTGGACTTGAGGCAGCAACTCTACCAACTGTGGCAGTGCTGCCCACTTAATTCCACATTTGGAAAGAGTATTTAAAAAGAGGTTCAATACTCAATCTCATCTTGTAACCCTCCTGCCTCTGCACGTACCTAACCACCGCACTCACATTCCAGGGACACTTAGTAGGTGAACATGACACAGTGAAAAGGTGCGTTTTAAAACATTTCCTCAAAAGTCAGAGAAAGGGTTAGAGTCGATTGATTGAGTGTTAAGAGCAGTTATAGGTACAAACTGAACAGCTTCATTGGATGTGGTTTCCAGACTATATACAACATGCGCTTGCGTGTTGTATAAATGCAACGCACGCAAGATTGGACGAAAGTATTCAGGTATGGTGTGGGAGAGGAGTCCAGCACTTGAGCAGCAAACCTCACCCTACCTACGCAGCCCATCCACAGACACGCTTTCCGAGGGCCTTTCCGAAGTGGCTAGGTTAACATTGACAGTGCCCGTCCTGGCTGAGCATTCCCCAAGCTGTTTCCTGCTGCCAGTGGCAATGCCGAGTTCCACGAGTCTTGCTCGAACTTGTTTCTGTGTCGGAGACTTGAGCTCATTCCGTGCGGTGGGAAGCTGTGAGCTGGTCGCAAACACCATCTCAGCTTGTGTCCCACCTGCCTCTGGACATGCTTAACCACTTCACTCTTTCTCCAGAGACACCTAGAAGGTAACCATGACACAGTGAAATAGGCGCATTTTAAAACATTTCCTTGAGGTCAGAGAAAGGGTTAGAGCCAAACAATACAAAGAGAGAATTTCAAATAGTGGACCCTCATTAAGAAAGACAGTACCACCACAAAGCAGAGGAAACGGACAAAGCTTAAAAAATAAAGAATTTTAGTTGGTATAAGAGTAAAGACAGCCACTGAGTAGAGGTTGCAAGATAAGATCAGGATAGCAACCTCAAACCATGGACTATGATGGTGCACACCGAAGTATGTGCCGAACAAATAGCCTTTGTAGCTGGAGCCAGCACTGCCTCTAGTCTAAAGGTTGAACGTTCAAGGACCACTACTGAGACGCGTGTATGGAAGTAGAAGCTAACCATCCAGCAGAGCACTGGGGAAGTGCCACACTGCCAGAGCTGCCATTGCCTGGTCCGAGACAGTAGACCGAGCTCCCTCAAGTGCAAGTGAAGGCCCAATTGCATTATTTTGAAGAGCAACAGGAAACTGCCTGCAGTGCACTGACCAATATTTATCCACTAATCAAAATCACTCAATCAGATTATCTGGCTGTCACCACACTGCTGTTTGTGGGCGTTGAGTGCTCTTTTCCTATTGCACACTCAGAAACGTTTCGTGAACTGTGGTCGTGAGAGACACTTATCACCAGGCCATACCTGCATCTTGTTCACTGAAATTGCAAAGTCTGCAATATTCAGCCTCTCTAGCTTTATAATCTGACCTGACAGTGCCCTTGTTCACAAAAAGCTATGTAATAGGCGAATTCTCCCCCCCCCCCCCCACCTTCACACACATACAAATGTACAAACTAGGAGATATTCACTTGCATAATTTAATAAAATTGTGGCAGACTTATCTCCAACTTCAAATCTGCATTTTTGCTTGGTTCTGGTGATTATTCACACTTACTAAGTATCTACCACATTCTGCCTTAAAAGTATTGAAAGACTGCTTCCACCACCCTACAAGTGAAGAAAATTCCAAAGCTGTCGAACCCTCAGAGGAAATCTTTCCAATCATCTGATTTAAACAGGAGACATTTTTTTTAAAGAAACATTCAGCCCCCATTCTAGATTCCCCAAGCAAGCGTCCTCTCCACATCCACCCTATCAAAACTTCTGACACAAGGTAATAAACAGACACAAACACGTCAATGAGGGACAGTCATACGCAGAGAGCTAAAATTTGCACAGCCTTGCGCTCAGCATCAGCAGCACTAAAGAACTGATTGTGGACAATAGGAGGGAGAAGATCAGACAAACACACACCAGAAGGATCTGTAGTAGAACAGGCGAGCAGTTTCAAGTTCCTAGGCGTCAAACCTTGAAGGATCCAGCTGAATCCAGCACTGAGGCCATGAAGTCGATATACAAGTGCCCACTTTCTTCGAAGTTTAAGTAGATTTGGCATGTTATTAAAGTTCTGACAAACTTGCACAGAAGCACAGTAAAAATTTTTGCATTCTGTGTAGGTACATCAGAGCCTTGTGTGGAATTGCCAATGCTCACGAATCAAGAGACTACAGAGGGTGGTGGACATAGGCAGCTTCATCAAGGGTACAGCTCTCCACACCATCAAAGCAGCAATGCCTCAGTGACATCCATCTTTAAGGACTCCCATCGACAAGACCATGCCCTCTTCAAGCAGGAGGAACAGGAACCCGAAGACCCACACCTCAAGGCTGCCCAACTTCTTGCCCATTGGCATCAAGCTTTTGAACCAAACTGTAAAGAAAATCCTATTTTGACAGGACTATATTTCTTTTAGCTTGCACTGACGGCATAACGTCTGTTTCAATTTTGTGTATGGATTTCTATAAGTTATGTTTGTGAAATGTACTGTGCTATCACTTAAAAAAGCAAATTTTCAAGGCATTTATACCCTGGGTATACATGTCCAAGGCAATAATCTTGAACAGACAATGTGAAGTGCGTATCTGCTACCAGGGTGGTTCGGGATGAGTGTTGGTTCCACTTTCTCCAGCCTGGATGTGAGGGGGAGTTGTACCCTAGTCTGGCTCATCAGTACCAAGTGCATCTACTCACATTTATATTTCAGAACACCAGAGGCCATTTAGCCCACTTGATTCATTGCTGGTCCTCAGAGCAATTCCATCAATCCAGTTCTCTGTAATCTTTTCTCCCTCACACATGCCCGTTAACAACCTTCCCGATTCTCCGATTTTTCTCCTACAATGGGAGTCATTTACAGCAGCCAGTTAATCCGGGAACCTTCACGTCTTTGGAACATGGCAAGAAACCAGAGCACTGGGAGGAAACCCGCTAGCACAGCCGTTAGCACAACATTATTACGGCACTAGTAACCAGGGTTAAATTCTACTACTATCCTTAAGGAGTTTGTAAATTTCCCTGTGTCCACATGGGTTTCCTCTATGTGCTCCGGTTTCCTTCCACATTCCAAATGAATACAGATTATTAGGTTAATTGGTCACATGGATGCAATTGTGCAGCACAGGCTTGTTGGGCCAGATACTGTGAATAAATGTACAAAGTCCACACAGTGGTTGGGTCAAACCCAGGACACTGGTGATGTGAAGCAGCTCCTCTACCTGCGGTGGCATTGACTGTTCCACTGAGGAGTGACGGCTGACAGCCAGGGAAAGCTGTCAGTGATACATGTAAATTATTGCTATTAATAAAAGGGCAGCAGTTTCAGCATTTTGTTTCTGATTTGAATTCAGCTGCAACTGTTTGATCCTAACCCTTCAGTACTACTAGGGATACCACATACAGTGGATTCTAGTTAATTGGGCTGTCACAATCACCCCTCAAACAGGATTCTAAATGGATATTAACAGGTACTAGGTATTTCGTAGAGCACTAATTAATAACAAAACAACAAATTACAAGGTTAACTGCATCAGTGTCAGCATCTGAGACTGAGGACTCTGGGGTGGAAAAGCAAACAATTTTAACCAGGGCTGCATCAATGCTGTGGGCTGGCGGTGTAGTGATATCTACACCGGACTGCGAGACAAGTGGTCCAGGCTTGGATCGGGCTGGCTCTTTGTACACTTACCATCCATGCTGGGTTGAGCATTGAGCTAGCAACTCAGCCCCATAAAAACGTAGACAAATGCTAAAGAAATGGTAAGCTTGCTCCCGACGTGCTGCAAGGCACGGGTAGGAACTAACTGCATCAATGCTGGGCCGGTGGGGGTGTACCAGTGTGGGAGCTCCTATCTACATCAATAGTATATAGGCCGAGAGCTTCAAGTGTCTATCACCAATGGCCAATCCTGGTCCAGCCATGTTAATGTCGTGACTAAGAGATCTCACCAAAGCCACCACTTCCTCAGGAGGCCAAAGTAATTTAGCAAGACCACATCAACCCTTACCGATTTCTATCGATGCACTATAGAAAACGTTCTGTCAGGGTGCATCCCGGCTTGGTATGGCAACTGCTCTGCTTGTGACGACAATAAACCACAGAATGTTGTGGATGCTGCTCAGCATATCACGGAAATCAGCTTGCACTCGCTAGACTCTGTCTACACTTCTCGCTGCCTCAGTGAAGCAAAGACCCCACCCCCATCCCAAATATCCTTCTCCCAGAAGCACGTACCATTAGATTCAAGGACAATTTCTATCCCGCTGTTATCAGACTCTTGAATAACCTCTTGTACAAGATGGTCCCTTGAACTCTCAAACTACCTCAGTCCTGATGAAGAGTCTCAACTGTTTGTTTCCCATCCATTGATGCTGCCTGACCTGCTGAGCTCCTCCAGCACACTGAGTGCGTTGGTCAGGATTTCCAGCATCTGCAGGACCTCTTGTGTCCACCTCATTATGATCATTTACCAGCAGTGCACTTTTTCCAGTAGCCTTTCCACTTTACTCTGCCCTGATATTGTTTACCTTATTCTACCTCAATGCACTGTGTAATGATTTAATCAGGATAAAGAGTAGTTACATCCAGTACTTCAACATTCCTTCAAACCTCTTCTTAAACCTGTCAGTCATGAACCCTGGCAAAACTCAGCAGATTGTTCTCACCAAGGTTCACTCCATCTGCCTCTATTGCATTTCACACTTACTCCAAATAACCACAGGTTCCTACTTCACTGGTCTCATGTCTCCCTTCCTCCTATTTATTATTACTGGCCATCAGGCTCTCCCTCCAAGCCATCTTGTAGATACTGCAAATATTTACTTCCCACAGCTTACCATCCTCACTTCTTTTCACAGCACACACCATCTCTTCCTTGCTTCAATTTCCTACCTCTTGCCCTGGGAAAATCCACACTCACCCACAATCCTCTTTTGTCATCCTTAAATATCATGTCAGCTCCCAGAACTGTGTGCACCACTCTCGGCACCAAAACAGCCCCAGCCAAACCCGTTTGCTGTGATTGCACAGCAATTTGTGATGCTTCTCCAACTGTGCATGATCAACTACACCATTCAACTCAATGAGAATAGTTTATATGGTTCCCCTGTTTATTTCCCAATTATTCCCGGAAGGCCATTACTTCCTACAAAGCGAAACCTAACAGCATGAATAGCAGTGATGCTTCAATCCCAGCTGAGCTCTACACCTTTTATACTCTCTGAAAGGGAGAATAAAACTACAGCTGTGAGGATCCCTGCCGCAGCCTGTGATCTCTGACTTGGAGGCCGACCTCAGGCTGTCGCTCAAGAGGGTGAAACCTCGCAAGGCAACGGGCCACGAGAACTGGTAGGGTTCTTTAAACCTGTACCAACCAACTGGCGAGTGTGTTCAAAGGCATTTCAGTCTCTCACTGCTACAGGTGGAAGTGCCCGCCTGCTTCAAAAGGGCAACAATCATACCAGCACCCGAGAAGAGCAGTGTGAGCTGCCCTAATGACATCTACAGTGATGAAGTGCTTTGAGAGGTTGGTTATGGCTGGAATAAATCCAGTCTCAGCAAGGACCTGCACCCACTACAGTTTATAGAAATGCGATCTCACTGGCCCTTCATGTGACCTTGGATCACCTGGACAATACAAATACCTCTGTCAGGATACACACAAAATGCTGGTGGAACACAGCAGGCCAGGCAGCATCTATAAGGAGAAGCACTGACGACGTTTCGGGCCGAGACCCTTCGTCAGGTCTCAGCCCGAAACGTCGACGGTGCTTCTCCTTATAGATGCTCCTGGCCTGCTGTGTTCCACCAGCATTTTGTGTGTGTGTTTGAATTTCCAGCATCTGCAGATTTCCTTGTGTTACCTCTGTCAGGATGTTGTTTATTGACTACCATTCACTGTTTAACACTGTCATTCCTACAGTTCTGGTTGAAAAGACCCAGAACCCAGCCTTCTGTACCTCTCTCTGACACCAGATCCTCAACTTTCTAACCAGAAGACCACAACCTGTGAGGACTGGAAATAACACCTCCACCTCACTAACAATCAACACTGGTCACCTCAGGGAGGTGTGCATAGCCCTCTACGCTACTCTCTCTACGCCCACAACTGTGTGGCTAGGCACAGCTCAAGTGCTATCTATAAATTTGCTGAAAATACAACTATTGTTGGCCAAATTTCAGATGATGATGAGAAGGCGGACAGGAGTGAGACATATAGCTAGTTGAGTAGTGTCACAGCATCAACCTTGCACTCAATGTCAGTAAGAACAAAGAGTTGATTGTGGATTTCAGTAATGGTAACATGAGGGGACACACACCAGTCCTCATAGTGGAAAGAGTGAGCAAATTCAAACTCCTGGATGTCAATATCTCTGAGGAGCTATCCTGGACCCAACGAAGAAGGCATGTTTCATTAAGAGTTTAATGTGATATGGTACGTCACCAAACACACTTGCAAATTTCTACATGGAGTGCATTCTAGCTGGCTGTATTACTATCTGGTATGGGGGTGGGTTTAGAGGGGCTACTGCACAGGATCGAAATAAGCTGCAGAGTTGCAAACTTAGCTCCATTATGGGCACTAGACTGTAGTATCCAGGGCATCTTCAAGAAGCGATGCCTCAAAAAGGGGGCACCCATTATTAAGGACCCCCATCACCCAGGCCATGACTTGTTCTCATTGCTACCATCAGGGAGGGGGTACAGAAACCTGAAGGCACACACTCTGATTCAGGAATACCTTCTTTCCCTCCTTATCCAGTTTCTAAATGGACATTGAATCCATGAATCACTACTTATTTTATTTCTATTTTAGCACTACTTATTTAATTTAAATACATATATTTCTGTATTTCACAGTTTTTTTCTATTGTTATGCATTACAATGTACTGCTGCTGCAAAGACAACAAATTTCACAGGTGATATTACACCTTACTCTGACTCTATAAGCATTTACCCCAGTGAATCTTATTCCTACCCCCAAAGCAATACGTGGAGTCCCTTCCTCAATTTGTTGGTCCTTTCTCTCCGCATACTCTTGCTTGGAGCATGATTGGTTTCTATATCTATGCTGCTGATCACTCATCTCAACCAACCCATTATAAGCAGAACATCAGATCGAATACCAGACTTCCAGTGCTGGCTGAGCTCCAAGTAATCTCTGGTGAAGGCCAAAGCCTTCTGCTCCCACCACAAACCCAATTCCTTCCATTTCATTACCATCATCAACAGCATCTCAGTTTGAACCAGCCATGTGCCCATTTTCTCTCTTGCCTGAAGACTTTCTTCTGATCCCTACAACTGACATATGAAATTCTCATCTCGTCCAACTACAGCTCTCTGCTTCCCTTTCCCGAGGTCCCCCCACCTCCACCTTTGTTTGCCTGAAATATGCAAGCTGCCCCCCCAAAACATCCCGCACTCCTGCTTTTACTCTGGTATATTTGTATGCTAATATGCAAATGAGGCAAGTATGCAAAAAAAATTGTGTCTTGGGCATAAACAATAGTGTTGGTTAGTACTCTGCATTAAAGTACATGATGTTTTGAAATGGCTGGTGTCTCAGCGATTACCAGAGATAGACAATGTTCAGCTATCTCTGCAAAGTAAATAGCCCATCAAATCAATACACACAACAGAATCAATCAGTGACCATTATGAGATCCAGCATGATCTTACAGCCCTCCCCCCGACCTTTTTTATTCCGGTGTCTTCCCCCTTCCTTCTCAGTCCCGAAGAAGGATCTCGGTCCAAAACATTGACTACTTATTCATTTCCATATTTGCTGCCTGGTCTGCTGAGATCCTCCAGCATTTTGTGGGTGTTGCTTGAGATCGTACAGATATGGTGAATCTTGAAGTCATGTGCTGCTGAATAGATTTGTCCAGGGCTTAAATGATTAACAGATTCAGTGCACGTTCTTAGGCTTCCAGCATTTCTCATCAGAAGTGGTTGCAATATTGATGGAAATGGTAGTTAAAAATGCCTGGGGAGCTTGTCCATCACCAGAACAGTACAACTGGGGCAGGAGAGAGCAGTAGTGAAACTCAGTCGGCACAAGTACAAGCGGTGTGAATCCTTGCAACAGATGTAAACGGCAGCATTGCATTGTGCCTGTTCCTTTACAGAGGCAAAGTATTCAACGGAGCACAGGTAGTAACACATAGCTCGGCTCCAAAGCCACATCAACCCAGGCAGGGCTGTCCAAGTGACCCTGTAGAGGGAGGAATCTTGTCCAATAGTAAAACACAGAGGTAAGGACTGCATGATATCTAAACCAATTCTGACAGGGATTTACATCTCCTCAATTGGCAGAAATTGCAGAGAGCAGCAAGATTTCCAGAAAGTACAAATAAGTAAATGTGCTTTGGAAGTGATATCAATGAAGCAGTGGATCATTTCCTCCTGGTCAAGTACACTTAAGGAAGGAAATTCAGCTATCTACCTATTGCAAAAGGTACAGCTAGCCTCAAAACACAAGCGAGTCAAGGACTAGAAGATTCCCAATCTGGGCCCTACAGAGCTCTTGCTTAACGGTATTTTTCCATGGCATTAAGAAAGGTTGGGAACCCCTGTACTAGATCAAATGCAGTGCATCAGGGATTAGCAACATGCACAAACTGCTGGAGGAACCCAGCAGGCCAGGCAGCGTCTCTGGAAAGGAGAAGAGTCGACATTTTGGGCAGAGGGGAGAGAGAAAAGCACAAGCTGATAGGGGAAACCTGAAGGGGGAGGGATGAAGTAAAGAGCTGGGAAGTTGATTGGTTAAAGTGACAGAAGGCCATGGAAGAAAGAAAAGGGGGGAGGAGCACCGGGGGGAGGTGATGAGTGGACAAGGAGATAAGATGAAAAAGGGAAAAAGGGATGGGAAATGGTGAAGGGGGTGAGATGGGGGTATTACCAGATGTTCGAGAAATTGATGTTCAAGCCATCAGATTGGAGGCTATACAAACAGAATACAAGGTGTTGTTCCTCCAGCCTCACTCTGGCCGGACCAGGACAGCAGAGGAGGCCATGAATAGACATACTGGAATGGGAATGGGAAAAGGAGTGGAATTAAAATTGGTGGCTACTGGGAGATCCCACTTTTTCTGGTGGACGGAGTGCAGGAGCTCAGCGAAGCGGTCTCCCAATCAACGCTGAGTCGTACCAATGTACAGACCACATTGGGAACACCGGACACAGTAGATGACCCCAACAAACTCACAGGTGCAGAGTCACCTCACCTGGAAGGACTGTTTGGGGCAGTGAATGGTAGTGAGGGAGGTGGTATAGGGGCAGGAGGAGGTGTTCCGCTTGCAAAGATAAGTGCCAGGAGGAGATCAGTGGGGAGGACAATGGAGTCGAGTAGGGAGCGATCCCTGTGGAAAGCAGATAGTGGGGGTGGGGGGGGGGGGGAGGGAAGGAAAGATGTGCTTGCTGGTGGGATCCGTTAGAGAGGCGACACTTCACCTGCGAGTCTGTTGGGATCATATACTGTGTCCAGTGCTCCCGGTGTGGCCTCCTGTATATCAGTGAGACCGTTTCACCGAGCACCTAAGTCCGCCAGAAAAAGCAGGATCTCCTTGTGTTCACCCATTTTAATTCCACTTCCCGTTCCAACATGTCCATCCATGGCCTCCTCTACTGTTGTGATGAGGAACAACACCTTCTATTCCATCTGGTAGCCTCCAACCTGACGGCATGAACATCGATTTCTCAAACTTCCGATTACAGCTTCCACCCACCTCATCATTCCCTTTCCCTTCTCTCACCTCATCTCCTTACCGCCCATCACCTCCCTCTGGCGCTTCCCCCCCCCCCAGCCTTTTCCCATGGCCTTCTGTCCTCTTCTATCCTTCTCCAGCCCTGTATCTCTTTCGCCAATCAACCTCCCAGCTCTTTACTTCATCCCTCCCACTTCAGATTTCACCTATCACCTTATATTTCCCTCTCTCCTCCCCTAATATTTTAAATATACTCCTCAGCTGTTTTTCGGTCCTGCTGAAGGGTCTCGGCCCAAAACACCAACTGTACTCTTTCTATAGACGCTGCCTGGCCTGCTGAGTTCCTCCAGCATTTTGTGTGTCTTACTTGGATTTCCACCATCTGCAGATGTTCTCTTGTTTGGCATCAGTGTTTAGAATTGCTACATTTGTAGTTGACTACAGTCACAGCCAAAGTTACTAGGTAAAGATTAACCAAGGATTGACTGAGATCTTCACAATAAAAGAATTATTGCTGAAGCTGACAGCCTGCCACATGAGCACCCTGATATACACAGCAAAATTTTTACCTCACAAATTATGGACAATGACTTTCCGGTCACAGCCTTAGAGACAGCCTCTGAGTGACTAAAGGAACATGCTCTCAAAGGCTGGACCAGTTTGGATAAACATCCAAGACTCCCGCAATAAAGGATATCGGAAGTGAATAAGTCATCTGAAGAATAGTCATCGCCATTGTCCCTAGATGACAGAGCTCATATGAATGACAGCAGAATACTTGGCATGGTAAAACTGAAAGTCCCAACCAAAGGTTGGGTATATTGGCAAGCTATGAACTAAAATCTGGAAGATTTGTTAACAAGTACAGACCATCAGAACAAAGCCACCAAAGTCACCATTGTGGAGACAGAAGTGAGCAACACAATCATTTCAGAGAATACTTCTTGATTCTCATCAAAAAGACAACAATTTCCTAGTCCTGGTATACTCTCTTTCTAAATGGACTGCAGTTAGATGTGAGATTACGCAGGTCACCATAAAACACAAACAATGAAGCAAAACCGATCATTTATTTTTATATAGTTCTTTTTACATCTTAATGCTTATAATTTTTTAAATTTATAAAACAAAATTTATAACCCTTGTAATGACTGGTTGAACAGGCCTCTGCTCATATCTGATTTGTTTGAAAGCAGTGAGATAAGAATTTTTTGATACAATCATTAACTCCTCCATTCCCGTCAGTCACAGATTTTGCAGCTGAAAAATCTGCACGCGTACTTAAGGGTTAAAGAAGGATTTCCCAAAGGTGTTCAAGTTTGACACAAGTCATTCTTTGGTTAACTAGTTCAAGTATCGGGTGATGCTATATTGCAGCTCCACATAGCTGTTGACACGCGACAGGTTTTAAATGCATTTCAATATGATGCAGCCTAGTTGGAGGAGAGTACAGATTGCTGTCGGTAGTAAGCGGCAAAGAACTGTGTGAGGCTTCTAATAAGGGTAGAATACATAATGTGAATAATAATAGAAAGTATTGAGAAACAAAGAAACATCAGTGAAAAAGTCCAAAAATCCTTCAAAGTATCATCACAATTAGATACAGCAATGAAGGTGGCAATTTCAAGTTCCTGGCTGTCAAGATCTCTGAGGATCTATCCTGGGCCCAAAACAAGCTGCAAAAAGTTGTGAACTTTGTCAGCTTATCATGGGCACTAGCCTCTGTAGCGTCAAGGAATCCAAGACATCTTCAAGGAGCGATGCTTTAAAAAGGCAGCATCCCCCGAGATACACTCTCCTCTCATTGCTGTCATCAGGGAGGAGGCACAGAAGCCTGAAGGCACACACTCAACGATTCAGGATTAGCTTCTTCCCCTCTGCCATCAGATTTCTGAATGGACATTGAGCCCATGAACACTATCTCACTATTCTTTGCACTATTTATTGAATTTAACCATTATATATTTTCTGTAATTCACTGTTTTCTTTATGTATTGCAATACATAGCATATTGCTACATAACAGCAAATTTCACGACATATGCCGGTGATATTAAATCTGCTTCTGAAATTGGATGCCTGCCTTCATTCGCAAAGGTATGGAGTATAAGAGTTGTGAGGTCTTGATACAACTTTATAAAACATTAATTAGGACCCAGCTGGAATACCGTATGGGGAGGATGGGTTTGCACTGCAGAAGATTCACCAGGACGCTGCCTGTGGCCTCTTCTAGTTATGAGCAAAGACCGGATAGGCTGGGCTTGCTTTCCTTGGAGCAAAGGAAGCTACGTACTACCTGCAGAGGAATGCATAGCTGAGAGGCATCAACAGTCTGGAGAGTGAGAACATTTCCCCCGCTATGAGCCTTCTTTTTAAAGTATTCTTCCGTAGTTCTAGATTCTCACACAAATGAAAAAGAATTCTCTATATCCACCAAAATAAGTTCCCTCATGTTCAGAAGGCATAGGTGAGAAATAAGAGGTTCAGAAGGGACCGGGGGAGAATTTTTTTTCCTACACAGGCTATGGTTGCATCCAGAGCACATTTCCTAAAATAGCAATGAGGTAAAAACTCTCACCACTTTTAAACAACATCTGGATGAGTATGTTATTCGCCAAGGCACAGTAGGCTAAGGGGGAAGTCCTGGTAAATGGGATTAGTTCAGAGAGATGCTCAATGGTTAACATGAACACAGAGTCAAAGGCCTGTTTCTGTGATTTATTTCTTTTCAAACGCTCAGTTTCTACCATCCTTTAGGGCTCCAAAGACACTACACTCAGAAAGAAAAAAAAATCACTTCATCTCTCTTAAATACAATGACTTTTTTTTAATACAATAAATTCTGGTTATTTGGGATACATGGGGACTAATGCATTTTGGTCCAATTAGCCAAAGTTTCATGGAAATATTAAAATGGTAAACAAGACAAACTGAGTAATAAATTACGTATTTAAACGAAATACAGAATAAATTAGAACACTAGTACCAGAAAACTGTCAGTTCCTAACAGAGGAATTCATTCAGAGTGCACTGACATTCTTTTGATTGACTGTAAATGAATAAAATCAGTGCAGCTAGTGGACTGCCTTCAAACAGTGCTTTCAATATTGCATTCTCCAAATCTTCATCCTCATTGCAACATTCAAGATAAGTCAATATCTTGAAGCTGGTTCCTAACTTGTTGAAGTAGTGAAATTATTTCATCGTCACTCCTAGATGTTTCTGGCATCTCCAGGCCTGAATGCTTCAAACCACAGTGAGCAAAACAGTTCTGAATTGCCTGTTTATTACTTGCCAATTACCAGTGACAATAATCACTGCTTTTTGAAAACAAACACCTAAGCGACACTATTTAAAAATTGTTCAATCTAAGCACGGTGTAGTGTCAAATGGCCACACGACTGATGCTAGTTCAGGCATGGGCAAACTACGGCCCGCGGGCCATATGCGGCCCATTAAGCTTTTTAATCCGGCCCGCAGAACTTGATGAAATTATATTAATAAACCTTGTTAACGTTTTTCCCCGCAATTCTGGCGTTTTCCCAATAGATGACGCACTCTATATACATTTGTGGCGACCCACTTCCTGGCACATCCGAACCGGCTCACAATTAGCCAGCGTTCTGGCTAAGGAAGATAGCCTGCGGGGATTTGCGAGCACAGAGCTTTGGAGCCTCTGCGCCACGGGGGGCAGTTTGAGGGAGGCTTAAAAGTGAGGCAGTGGATTACGAATAAAGTTTTTTTCTTCAACTGCAGTTACCGACTCCATGTCGTAATTTTAGCACTGCATGTAGCACACCGCTACACATTGACCTATGTTGAGGTGCGCTTTACTCTTTGTTCGGCTCGACCTATTTGTGTGAACAGGCCTTCAGTGTCATGAATATCAACAAAGCCAGCCACAGATCCAAGTTAACTGACCAACACCTCAGATCCATCCTGAGAATCGCCACAACAAAACTAAATCTTTGATGCGCTGGCTAAAAAGGGAGACCAACAACACTGTTCCCACTGAAATTAAAAATAAGTCTCTTCGTTGTGTTATGTAAAAAATGCATTTGAAAATTTTTTTTCAATAAGCCTTACATGTTACATGTCATTTCTGTTAAGTGATGGACATGAGTAGTGCGCAGGTGCACGTACGTTCTCAAAATAAAAAATGCGCTCCAGATCAAATAACGCACTCCGCATACTGGCGCGCTGTCACTGTTCTGTCCTTGTGCTGGTCGTTGTTGAGTTTTGGCACAGGGGACAATTGAATAAGAAGGAGCAGGACAAGTAGACCTGCATCTCCTACCATTTTTGAAATAAAGACAGGCAGGAGGAGAGTGATGATGATAATATCTTTAAGGATAACAGAATTTTCAGTGCTTTAAAATAATAACTGTTACTATTAAAAAAGCTGTATTTTATTCATTTAATTTTCAGTGTTTTAAAAGTCATTTCAATAAATAGCTAAATACCATGGGACTTCAAAGACAGATATTTTGTTGTATTGCATCTGTTCATTTTCAATTGAAATTAAAGCACATGTTTTCTACATATCCCATGATATTTTATTTTCTCTTATGAGGTGTATTACCAAAACACTCCGTCCATCTGCTCCTGGACCGGCCCCCTTGTCAAATTTTAGAACCCTTTGTGGCCCACAAGTCAAAAAGTTTGCCCACCCCTGTGCTAGTTAGTAACTGTTTGACAACCACCAGCTGCCCCAGTAAAGTAGCATGGCGTCCCACATAAACACTGGGATTCCTGGCTATTTTCTCAATTTGTTTTTGTTCTTTAGGAGTTGCCTCAAAAAAGTGACGGCCCCAATGACTCAAGGCCCAATTAACCACAATCTATACAGAAAAAGGAAAAGCAGTTACCCCTAGTCTAGATTCTCCCTCGAGGCAAGACATTGTCTCCACATCCACCAAGGGAAATGACATCACTTCCTATCACCAGGAACATTTTGGTAAGGTGCATGATAACAGATTTATTCAAAAGGTGGATATAGAACCACTAATGAGAAAGAGCAGTGTCATGTGTACATCAGATCTCAGAGCAATGACAAAGCAAGAGAATCTGGCTGAAATTTCTCTCTGCATTTACATGGAACAGCTTTTCTAAGAGACAGTAGAGTGACATCTTTGTTAACAAATACAATAAACAAATCATGCATGAAATACATGTTTACTACTGTTATGCTGCGATGTGGTACACAAAATTATGATGATGACAGTTATTACTTTCAGCATAAACCTGCCTCACAGACCTCCTCCAAACGGACTTCAGTACAGCTAATACACCCCAGGGTAGGGGTTTAAAACATTTGGATATAGATTTAAGGCGAGAGGGAAAGATTTAAGAAAACTTCTCCACACAGACAGTGGTGGGTACCTGGAATAAATTTTCAGTAGAAGTGTTAAAGGTGGGTAGAATTACGAAGTTTAAGAAGACATTCAGAGGTACATGAAAGATTTAGAGGGATGTTGGCCAAAGGACCTGTTTCCACTTTATATAAATCTACAGCAATTCTATATATCGAGCTCTTAGACCACTCTTCTGGACATTTTCTCATTAGCTCTACAACTCTGGGCCCATTTTTCAGTTAAATTTTCCAACAACACTACATTGATTGGTCTTACCTCAAACAATAATGAGGTGGCCTACGGGGAAGAAGTCATCTCTCCGACACGGTGTGTCAAGAAAACAACCTCTCCCTCAATGTCGCTAAAACAAAGGAGCAGGTTGTGGATTACAGGAGGAATGAAGACAGGCTAACCCCTATTGACACCAATGGACCTGGGGTTGAGAGGGTAAATAGCTTTAAGTTTCTCAGTATCCACGTCACTAAGGACCTCATGTGGTCTGTACACACCAGCTGTGTGGTGGAAAAGGCACAACAGTACCTCTTCCACCTCAGACAATTGAGGAAGTTTGCTATGGGCCTCCAAATCCTAAGAACTTTCTACAGGGGCACAATTGAGATCATCCTGACTGGCTGCATCACTGCCTGGTATGAGAACTGTACCTCCCTCAATTGCAGGACTCTGCAGAGAGTGATGCAGACACCCCTGCGCATCTGTAATTGCGAATTTCCCATGATTCAGTACATTTACAATGACAGGTATGTAAAGAGGGCCTGTAGGATCATTGGGGACCTCAGTCACCCAACCACAATCTATTCCAGCTGCTACCATCCGGGAAGCGGTACCACAGCATAAAAGCCAGGACCAACAGGCTCCGGGACAGCTTCTTCCACCAGGCCATCAGACTGATGAACTCGCACTGACTTGAGTGTACTCTATATTACATTGACTGTTCTATTTATTATAAAGGACTATGAATGCACATGGCACATTTAAATGGAGACGTAACAAAGATTTTTACTCATGCATGTGAACAATGTAATAAATAAAGTCAATTAAATATATAGGTGAAGCTTTATGGATAATTTTTCCAAATGGACAACGACATTCAGACGCAACTTGCCTTTGCCTTTTTTTTAAAAAAAAAGGTCCTAAACCCTTCATCTACTGCCTATCTTTCCTACTTAACCTTTCAAAGACTCAGAGAACCCACAAGAAACAGAGCAAAGCATGCGTGCACAGTTCTGGAAGAGACCAACAGTAAAAGGAGATTACCAAAACCATCACAGCATGAATTGGCCTTTCAAAAAGTGTGCATTATCTGTTGTTTGGCTTTCATTCTCAATAAATGCTGACCCGACAAGTTTACCATCTATGGTAATCAGGAAAACTCCCTGAAAACTTGTCAACACAATCTTAGAATCTTTTCAAAAGGCCAGTCATGTCAAAGTTGAAAAGTATAAGAAGTCATTGTTGAAGAAGAAACCATCAGCTGCAAATTAATTTCCTCAGGGTTTCTTCAAAGGACAAAGAAGTTACAAAAATAAACCCTCTTTATAACGCTATAGCGTAAGCCAAGATATTATGAACAATTACTACACTTCCACCAAACAGCACCTTGAGTGCAAGCTGGATGAGGCTGCAATCCCTCATCTGGAAAGGTTCAGGTTGAACTAGGGAAAACTTAGCAGCACACAGATCAAGAACTTTTCAACCTGGAGATTTAAAAGAGGACTTAAAATCTCATGTTTATAATGGACGTTCTAAAATGCATTAGATTTTAAAATAGCTTTGTCCAAACTCACTGTTGATTCAGTCACTCACTTTTATTTGAATGCATCTTTGACTCACTGAGCAACACCTGCACTGCGATTATTCCGAACACTGGTGTCCAGCAAGTTGCATATTCAGCCCTCTACTCTGCTCCCTGTGCACTCATGACTGCGTGACCTGATTCTCCATCTCCAAGTTTACAGATAATACCACGGGGCTGTACCTCAAATAATGATGAGTCGGAGAACAGGAAGGAGATAAGAGCCTTGTATATGGTGTCGTGACAACGCATTTTCCCTCAATGTCAGCAAAACAAGAGAGCTGGTCATTGACTTCAGGAAGGGGGTGATGCTCATGTTCCACTGTTTATCAATGGTGTTAGGTTGAGACCTAATTGCCTGTCCTGGTCCAACCACAAGGACTTCACAGCCAAAGTGGTTCACCAATGTCTCTACTTGCTCAGGAGGTTGAAGGTCCTTACCAATTTGTAATCAATGCACCATAGAAAGCATCCTATCTGGATGTGCCATGGTTTAATATGGCAACTGCTTTGCAAGTGACCACAAGTAACTCCATAGTTATGGACACATCACAGAAACCAGCCTGTCCATATTTCTCACTGCATCAGTAATGCAGACAGCACAATCAAAGACCCCATCCACCCTAGACATTCTCCTTTTCCATCAGGCAAAAGATACAGAAGCCTGAAAGAGTGTACATTCAGGCTCAAAATAGCTTCTGTTATAAGAATATTATACAGTTCCACCGAAGGATAAATTGGAACTCTTGACCTCAATCTACGTCATTATGATCCTGCATTTTGTTTACCTACACTGCACCTCTCTGTAGCTGTTACACTTTATTCTGTATTGCTATTGTTCTACCTCAATGCACTGAGCAATGATCTACTCTGTATGAACAGTGTGCAAGACAAGATTTTCACAGTACACGATGATAGAACTCCAATTCACAACAGATTTGAACTGCGATTATTCCTTATTTCACAACTGCTCAGTTTATCGTTTTCTGCTGTTAAGCCACAAACTTGTTTCCCCTATAACAAAGAGTGAGCCATCCTCTATGCACATCACTGAGCCTTTTCCCAATTCATAAAAATCCATTCAACAAAACATTTTCCCCACAAGACACCAATTTCATAAACCTAGGGATTGATGCAATCAGTCAAGCTAACTTTTGCTCATCCAGTTCAAACGCCATCATATACAGGGACTCACATTCCACTTGTTCTCCCTAATCAACATCACTCTAGGAAAACAGACCAAGCAACATCCAGATAATGACATTACCTTCCAAACGCAACAGACATCTTTAGTCAGTGAGACAGTGCAATGTCCCAGCAGTGCAGTAACTTCAATGACCCAACCAGGACTCGCTCGCCTCTAGCTGTCTTTGCCTATAGCATCTTTTACATTTATCCAGTGTAGGATAAATATAATCTATTATTAATTTGCAGCTGGAAAGTGAATTTGGGGTGGAATCTAGAAGCATGACACACCTCAGGAAATTATCCATCTAAAGCTGAGACAATTAAATGACTGATGGCAACATGAACAGCACTATTTTTAGTTCATAGATGCTGCTGATCTCTTTACAATTCCTCTACAAACCACCCCAAGCCTAAAATTACCCGCTGTTAGAAAGTCTGAGCAGTAACTAATCCCTCATTGAAGGATACTCTTGCAAGCTGTTTCATTGTTACACATTCCACTCTTATCAGGGGTTGGCTCTGGTTCTCCTTTCCCTCACATCACGTGCACAGCCTCCGGCATGTCCCCAGGGCTGCTCGCAAAGTGAGACAGCCTCACCTTTGCAGATAACTTTATTTCTCAACAACAGCCGTCCAAACAACGAAAGGGGCAGGTGAGACGTCAGCGTGAAGGTTTTGCAGGCCTTTCTGGAGAGGCGGCGGCGAGGCCGGCTGCGACATGGGTTCAGTCCTGGCATCTGGTGCTGTCTGTGTGGAGTTTACATGCTCCTTGCAGGAGTATGAGGATCCTCATTACTCCAGAATCCCTACTTCCTAAAGAATGTGCAGATTGGTAGGTTAATTGGCCAGTGCAAATCATCACTTGCCCATAGATACATGAGAGAATCTGACACAACATTGATGGGGGGGGGAAGGATAAAAATTAAGATGTGTGTACAATTGGCAGACAGCAAGGACTTGGTGGGTCAACAAGTCTGCTTTGTTGCTGTGTGATCCTCTGATTCCATGATTGAGGTTATTTGCCACAAACAAGCAGCCAAATGCACTACCTAGCTAGTTGTGTACACAATGTATATGTCGTATGCTTTGCATACAGCCAGTGTAACAAAATTCAGGTCAGATAAATGCTCACAAGATTTTGTCACTATTAAGATGCTTTCCCCACCACCCAATGTCATGCTGCCAATTAACTCCCAAATTGGGAGCAAACAGGGACCTGGAGAATCTCTTCATCCTAAAGCAACAGGCAGCTGCACATTGAACATTGAACATAACTGGAAAATCTAACATTCAGTATTTATAATGATCCAGACAGCATCCCAAGACAGCGTCAGTTTATTCCTGCATGGGTTTTTAAAAGTATACATTTCAAGTTAATTGTACAAACGGTAACACATTCAATTATGTGTTACACCCCATTAATTAAACTGCAGAAAATTCTACGTTTCTGTCAATCCAACACAAAAGAATGTTGCCTAGGCAATAAACCTGACAAAGTGAATTATAATCACCGTTTCAGTAGGAATTCTGCCTTGAGAAAGAACTTTATACCAAGTCCCCAACTTTGTGAGCATTACCCCATACTGGACTAACACTCAACTGGACTGCATTTTATAGTACAGTCTATGCAATGACCTAAGGGACAGCGTCATAACACTGACTTAAGCTCAGTACAGTCGTCTGTACTGAGAGAGTCACGAGAGAGTCAGAGAATGGCAGCACAGAAACAGACCCTTTCGCCCATCCAGTCCATGCCAGACTGTTAATCTGCCTGGACCATAGCTTCCCACGGATTTATCCAAATTTCTCTTAAATGGCAAGACCAAACTCACACACACCACTTCGACTAACAGCTTGTTCCACACCCTCGCCATTCTCTGAGTCAAGGAGCTCCCCCCTTAAACATTTACCCTTTTGCCCTCAACCTGTGACCCGGGTTCTGGTCTCAGAACTTCCTTCAGAAGAGCAAATGGATGACAGAAGTGCAGAGGTCAGAGATGGTGAAGCCCTCTCAGGCAGGTGGAGAAAAGGCATGCCCTAACAGAAGTCGGAGCTCACAGCTATCCTGTCACCAACTGCAGGGCCAATGAGAGAATCACGCATCAGCTAGGCTTAACTTTGCAATGACATCTCGCGCCAGCAAATCAAGCATAAATTGAGTTAATTGGATGATTGGTAGCACATTCAATGATATATTAGCACCCAATTAATTAAACCTCTGAAAAATACAAGTTAGGACTAGCTTTCCACCCTGTTCCTCAGCAGCCAGCACTGTAAGGGGTGCTTGGCTTTACCCTAATTCCATCTACTCACACAATTTGCTCCCAGCTTATAGCCTGTAAAAGTATTTAAGGTCACAGGAGAAAAAAGGGTTACCATACCTGCAGTCAGTCACAGACACAAATAACCACCCAATGAAGCAGTTTCTCACCACTGTAGTACTCGTTTCTGCATCGAATGCATTGTCTTTCTGAAGCACAACACCCAGCACACTGCCCACGCATAACACGAAGGCCAGCTCTGGAGTGCAGATACCCTGCACTTCTCAGCTTAACGGCGTACGTCCGAATTTCTGGTCAGCCTCCGTCCAGTCCTCTATATGCATATACAATTGTCAATGGTACTTAACGTGAATACACTTCGAGGACAATGTACCTCGTGTGTGGACACGCTCATGGTTATTTGCAAGTGTGTTCCCGCAGTGAGTATGCTAACTACAGGTTAATGTCAGTGTGAACACAGACGGCATAAAAAGCAAGCAGCAAACGTGGCTGTAGTTATGACACTATTATCAGCCTGTGTGGAAAGGTGTGTGTGCAAGGCATGAGATGACAGGCATGCATGCGTGTAAAAGAAAATGAGAGGGGCAAATTTGGTGTACGTGCGCGAGGGATGGTCATCTATTCCATTCCTTCATTTAACGATGGGTTGGGGTTCCAACATCGTTCCTCGTTTGCCTCGAACCCCGGATCACTGGAGTGAATGGTAAGGTACAGGAGGGCAGGGCAAGTGGCAGCGAGGTGGGGGCAGAGAGGAGGAGGCGCGTCCTGCGAACAAGTCTCCAACACCCCCCTTCTCCTCTTACCCGTCCTAAATTCAAGTCAACCCTTCACTGTCGCTGACTCACCTCCTCCCGAAAAACTTCAGGCCGCCGAAGGGTCTGGTCTGGTGGTGATGGGGATGGTGAGCGGACGCCGCAGTCCCGTCGTTCTCACAGGACGTGGGCACATCCGAGGACGAGGATCCGGACGTGGTGGATTCTTCCAGCTCCGGCGGTGGCTCTTCCCCCCCTTCGTCCATCACTTTTGGTCCTTGGTCACAATATTTTCTGAGAGTTTGTGTGTCTGTGGGCGACTTTCGGCAGTGCGCACACAAGTCACCTCTTCATCCAGAGAGCGGGCAGCGAAAGCCCGGGGCTCCGACGCGAACCGTGGAGCGCAGACAACGGCCGGCAAGGCTCGCTGGGCCGGCTCATTTGGGGGAAGGCGTCCGGACCCCTCGCATCAGGACAAAACAGCGGCAACAAACAAACACACACGCTCCCTGGTCGCTGCCTCCGTTCGGACAGGGGCTCGTACCCGGAAGTGTGTGCGGCTGGTCGCCGCTGCCGCGCGGAGACAGGGGGGATCAGAGCCCGGGGCAAGGGGAGGGGAGGGGAGGGTCGCCCCCGGCCGAGCCTGTGCCTCAGCCCCTGCGCATGAATGGCTGGGCTGCCCGCTTCTGTCCCGCGGCTGCCGCGACACGCCAGTCGGATGCTACACGGCCAGAACAGGAAGTTTCATTGCCTGCAGAGAGAAGAGCGCCAGGACCCTGATAGTTGCCTGCTGATCTGCCTCCTGCAGAATGAATGAAACTTCGGGGGCTCCGGCCAAGTGTCAAGTGCCGCCCTCTACCGTCCGGGCACTGCACCCCTGCCCGGCCGATGCCCCCGTCTCTGTGTCTCGACCAACCCTGGACAGCCGCCAGGTTCGGCTTAAAGTGTAACCCGCTTTGATACATGTCAACAGTTTCAATTGATTTACTATATATTTAAAACGAAACCCTTGTTATTTTTGCCGCTGTGACATGATCTCCGAGTTGGCAGTTTGTGGTTTAAGAATGAATGTACGAGAGTCAAGTTCTCAGCACAGTCAGCCTAACACATTTAAGTTTTAATTTCCCCCAAAAATACATTCCTGATCGGGGGGTGGGGGGGGCATTGCACCTCTTGCCTTTACCGCACCTACACCGGGCTGGTTGGTGGATGTTTGGATCCAACAAGAGTTTACATTAACACACCGGTGTTCACCATCAACCCCTTTTGTTTCTCTAACAACTCGTTCCGAAGTCCAGCTCATTCGGTCACAGATTTACTTGCACTGTTCTTTCTATCAAATTACGTCCGCAGTTTTGAACCCCACCCCCTTCTTGTTTGGCCAATCAGCTACCGGGGTTATTTCCTCCATGCAGTCCCTGATTGGTCATTATTTGAATATGCAATCTCATATTTTTCCAAAAATAGCTCGTGGAATAAATAAAGTTGAAATGGCATTTCCTAAGCTACTTCATTACAGATTATGTTAAGCAAGAACCATTAAAATCACTTCTATCCCTAACAAGATTCCTTCCTGTTGGTGGACGCACTCCTGTCCTGAGTCTGGCGCCAGTGTGATGCCGTTCGGAACTGGTTCTGAGGCCATTGTACATGGGGCAGGGGCTTGCTGAAAGAAAGCTCCTAATGGCATTCTGAAAACTTCGAGCACCTTCTGGCCAGTGATCCCAACAGGAAGAGTGCAATTCTTTGAAGAGGCTTTTTACGCTCCCTTTAATTGTTTCAACAAACAATCTGCTGGAGGAAGTCAAGGGTTGAAGCAGCACCCGGGAAGAGAATCGAAAGCCTGCATCAGTACACTTTCATGATCGATAAAAAAAAACACCCTGTCCCCTTCCCCCGACAGATGCTGCTTGACCTGTTGAGCTCTTCCAGTAGATTATTTGTTGCTCCAGATTCCAGCATCTGGTGTCTGAGTCATTCATTATATCTGTCTTCTCCGTTCTCCACACAGCAGAGCACAAAATACCTGCAAAAAGTTGGCCTGACCCCAGTGCGAGGTATTTGTTTTGTGAGTCTGGTATAGGATGTAGCCAACTTAGTCCAACTAGGGTCTCAGAATTCGGGATGCTGGACACAGATGTAGAATTGCTTTTCCTTCCACTGAATTTGGAGAAGTTTGCAACATACAATTGGTGATATTTTTCACTACCTTGAGATGCCTGCCACAGACAGAACATCCAGGAGGTAAGGGATCACTGCTAGCTGACAGATGATGAAATTTACACTAAGTCAATCAAGCAGCCTTTTTCTCAATCAATCAAATGTATCTTAATCACATCCATTCTATCCAACAAATAACCAGCCATTAACCTGATCAGTGTTTTGCTGGTAGTTCGAGAACTGAATGGTTGAAGTAAAGTAGCTGTTCTTGAACCTGACATTGTGTGACTTCAAGCTTCTGTACCTCCGTCCTAATGTTAGTTGCAAAAAGAAGGCTTGACCCCAGCGGTAGGTATCTTTCCTAACGGATGTTGGCTTCTTGAAGGAGTACCTCTGTAGATACGATTTATGGTGGGGAGGGATGAAGTGATGATGTATTGTGCAGAGTTCGCTTCTCTCTGCAGATTCTTAAATTCCTGCATATTCGAATTGCCATATCTGACCATGAGGCAACCAGTCAGGATACTTTCAACAGTACATCTGCAGAAGTTCCATCTCTCTTTAGAACAGGTTTACAAACTTGCCTAAATTGGAACATGTTTTGATGGGACTAAATTAAACAGTTTCAATGGGGGGGGTGGCCCTCAGCTGTGTCATTCTAGAGAACTTACAATCGATTTGACTTGTTCATCTATCGGTGACAACTGTGGTAATACCAGCAGTGCTGTGCATTCTTTAGTCATGGCTTGAATGCAATGAAGGAGAATGACGAATGATCGAAGGATCAAATGTATTTTATGAGGAAGAAGTTATTTGTAGCCTTGCAGGTGTACAAATCCCCAGGGCCTTATGAAATGTACTACGGACCTTATGGGAGACAAGGGAAGAAATCTCAGAAGTCCTCGAGGAGATACGTGCTCCGCCATTAGCTACTAGCAAATTTCCAGAAGACTAAAGGGTGTCTAATGAAAGGTGGGAAAGATAGACCAGGGAACAACAGGCTGGTGGATTTTTCTTCCGTTGTAGGGAATTAATGAAGGGAAATCTGAGTTACAATATCTACCCTCACTTGGATAGTTGAGGCATGATCAGGAATGGACAACATTCCTTTGTGTGTGGGAGGCCGTGTCTGATGAATATTTTAGATATTTTCAAAGATATAACTCAGGAGATATATGAAGATCGGACAGTGGATGTTGTCTATATGGATTTTAGTAAGACCTTTGATAAGGTCACACAGAGCAAGGTAGATTCAGAATTGGCTCAGTAATAGGAAGCAGAGGTTGGTAGTTGGCATCTTGTGACTAGTATGGTGCCTCAGGGGCAGTGTTGGGATCTTTGTTATTTTGTTAAGTTCAAAGAACATTTATTATCAAAGTATGTATACTTTATACAACCTTGTGATTCAACTCTTTTCAAGCAGCCACAAAACAAAGTACTGCAATAGCACCCATTAATAAAAAAGAAGGCAATCAAATACCCAATGTGCAGAGAAAAAAAAACAAATAGTGCAAACAGTAAAAGTAAGCAAATCACATTCAGAACGGAAGTTCACAAAAGTGAGTCTCAGTCAGGAAGCCAGGCACCACTGCTGCTGATTCAGGAGCCACAGCCTTAGACCGTGGGGCAGCAAGCTGAGCTGGCCTGTCCCCAGCCTCTGATCCTGACACCCTGACCTGGTGCTTAAATCATCTGAACCTCGGGCCTTCGCTTGCTCTGATTTGGATATGGATGGCACAGGGGTCTTGCTGATAGTGAAGGAAGTTACAATGAATTGTAAAAAGATCTTGAACAGTTAGGGAGATAGGCTGAGGAGTGGCAAATGGATTTCAACTTAGCTGAATGTGAGGTGATTCACTTTTGGACCGTTAAACCAGAGTAGGACTGGAACATTAAATAGCAGGGCACCAATGAGTGTTGTGAAACAGAGGGATCTCGGAGCACAAGTACATGGTTTACTGAAAGCAGCCATACAAGAGACAGGGTGGTGAAGAAGTGATTTAGCATGCTGGCCTTCATCAGTCGGAGCACTGAGATTTGGAGTAGACACATTATTTTGTCATTATATAAAACAATGGTGAAGCCACACTTGGGGTACTATGCACAGTTTTGGTCACCTTGTTATAGGAGATACATTGTTAAGCTGTAGAGGGTGAAAAAGAGATTTGTGAGGATGCCTGAATTAGAGAATCTGACTTGTAGGGAGAGGTTGGCCACACTAGACTTTTATTCCCTGCCATGCAGGAAAATGAGGGGTGACCTCAAGGAAGTTTATAAAAGCCATTGTCTTTCCCCAGGGCTAGGGAGTCTAAAACTAGAGGGCACAGATGAAAAATAAGAGGAGAGAGATTTAAAAGAGATCTGAGCGGTAACCGCTTTACACAGAGGTTAGTGAGTACCAGGGATGAGAAGCCAGAGGAAGTAGTTGAGGCAGGTACAGTTGTAATATTTAAGAGGCATTTGATAGGTATGTACAGGAGACAGGCTTGGAGGTTATGGGCTGAATGTGAGGACTAGCAGGGAGGATGCTGTGGTCAGCATAGACCAGCTGGGCTAAAGGGTCTGTTTCCATTCCATATTACACTACGGCTCTGACTCTAAAGAATCAGGTTGAGAAATAGAATGGGACAAGGAAAGTAGAGAGAAAGAGTGGCTAGTGAAGAGGGAGCAAATTGATCATTAAATATTGTACTCTTATGTTGCTAAATTGACAAAAGGAGCAGAATATAATGTGCAGTATTGGGGAGATCAGAGCCAGCAGCTTTAAATTCCTGGGCATTAACATATCAGATGACCTGATATGGGTCCAGCATATCTATATAATCATAAACAAAGTTTACCAGTTAAGGGGATTCTGCTTGTCACTGAACACTCTAACAAACTTCTACAGATGTACTGTTGACAGTATTCTGACTGGTTCCAGCATGATTTACAGTAATTCATGGGAACGTACGAAGCTGCAGGCAGTAATGGACTCAGCCCAGCACATCATGATATTTCCTTCCCCGCCGCTGGAATTATCTACAGAAGGGCCTGCTCCAGAAGGCAACACGTAGAACCTCAGAACACTACAGCACAGTCCAGGCCCTTCAGCCCTCCATGTTGTGCCGACCCATATAATCCTTTAAAAAAGTACTAAACCCACACTACCCTGTAACCCTCCATTTTTCTTTCATCCATGTGCCTGTCCAAGAGGCTTTTAAATACCCCTAATGTTTTAGCCTCCACCACCATCCCTGGCAAGTCATTCCAGGCACTCACAACCCTCTGTGTAAAAAACTTACCCCTGATGTCTCCCCTAAACTTCCCTCCCTTAACTTTGTACATATGCCCTCTGGTGTTTGCGTTGGTGCCCTGGGAAACAGGTACTGACTATCCACCCTATCTATGCCTCTCATAATCTCGTAGACCTCTTTCAAGTCCCCTCTCATTCTTCTATGCTCCAAAGAGAAAAGTCCCAGCTCTGCTAACCCTGCTTCATATGACTTGTTCTCCAAACCAGGCAACATCCTGGTAAATCTCCTCTGCACCCTCTCCATAGCTTCCACATCCTTCCTATAAGGTGACGAGAATCGAACACAATACTTAAGTGTGGTCTCACCAGAGATTTGTAGAGTTGCAATATGACCTCTCTACTCTTGAACTCAATCCCCCTGTTAATGAAGCCTAGCATCCCATATAGGCCTTCTTAACTACCCTATCAACCTACCTTCAAGGATCCCTACTCCCTACTATCCAGGCCAGGCCATCTTCCCACATGTGGTACAGAAGCCTGAAGCCCCAAACTATCAGGTTCTGGAACAGCTACTTTCCTTCAAAACACAAAAATACAACTGCAGATGCTGTGGATCAAAGAATACGTTCATGGCGCTGGAAGAGCTCAGCAGGTCAGCCAGCATCCGTGAGAAAAGAGTAGCCAACGTTTTGGGCTGAGACCCTTCATCAGGAATGGGGGGGGAAGAGAGGGCCAAAGCCCAGTAATAGAGATAGGGGAGGGGGAAGGGCTAGAGGCGCCGGGTGGAAAACCAATCAGAGGAAGGATAAATGGGGGAGGGGAAAGAACTGTAGAGGTAAAGGAGCAGAAAGTTGAAAGGGGAGAGAGGCAGGGAGGGACCTGGGGGAGGGGGAGGGAATTACCGGAAATTGGAGAATTCAATGTTCATAGCACCAAGCTGGAGGCTACCCAGACAGTAGATGAGGTGTTGTACCTCCAACCTGAGTTTAGCCTCATCATGGCAGTAGAGGAGGCCATGTATGGACATATCTAGATGGGAATGAGAGGCAGAGTTGAAGTGGGTGGCAACCGCGGTGGAGGTCTTGTCTATTGTGACAGACAGAGCGGAGGTGCTCGACGAAGCGGCCCCCCAATCTGTGTCAGGTCTTGCCGATGTAGAGGATTACTTTCCTTCAAACAAGCAGTTCTTGAACCGTGGCAAACCCTAATCACTACAGTCTAGAAACATTATGACTATTTTAATCACTCTGCACTGCAACAGACTTTTTTTTGTTCAGGTTGCATTCTTTCCTGTAAAAGTCTGGTATGATTTATGTTTATGATATTCTTGTGAATGCTCTCATATGGTGCTATGTGCCTGTGATGCTGCTGCAAAAAGGGCTTTCACTGCACCTGTGCATACGTCTATTTGGGCATATGACAATAAACTCGATTTTGACTTATATTTTCCAATCGAGACAAACAATGAGCTCTGGTTATGCATGAATCAGACTTGCCACTCAATATGTCAACTGATTCAATTCACTACCAGCCAGCTGAATCCTGATTGGGTATTTTAGAATTCTTCAGCACAATGTGTGTTATTCTTATCGTGCTGAATAAACGAGAATTCCATACATTTCATAAAGCATTGATGATTTGGCATTGACTAATTACATTCCACACCCCTAAATGGAGGAGATATAAAATATGCCAGTATTTTGAACTGTAACCATGTTCCATCTGAAAGACAGAACCTTCAGAGAGGCTCTTTATCAGAATTAAACATGCTGACATGGGACTTGAGAGCTGCCACTGAAACATGGCAGATCTTTAACACCATCCACAGAGTATTCTATACCCTCTTGGAAAGTGCTCACCAGATATAAACACGGTGTTAGCTGTTATGTAAACATACATACAGAACTGGATGGATGAGCGAAATTCAAGCAATGTTGACTTACTCTGAGCCTTAAGCTCATGCGATCTGGGAGTTTGTGCTAGTTACCTGACAATGCCCTGTGGAAATTCCTGCTTTAAGATACTGACGTGCTTTGACCAACACTTGATTTCTGTAACTTAAATTGAAGTTTCTCCTTAGAAGGATGATTGAATTTAGCTGTAATGGGGGTGACAAAGCAGGGATTTCCAAAGGGTATGTCCTAAACCCTTACGATATTAAGATAAGCAGATGTAAGATAATGCCATAAAGAAAGAACGAACTTTAAGATACTTATTACATCTCTCAAAGTTTTTCACTTTAAAATTCCTATATTTTCAATATGTTCAATACAATAAAAAGCTGCCTTCCTTAAACACCTTGAAGCAAACCACAAGCTTGTTGTGATTTGGAGGCTTGTGTGCCTCAAAGATCCAGAGAGCTATGTTGGCTGGAGTCAGGGCTTTATACCTTGGCTCTTGGTAAGGTCACCCATGCCAAGCAGGTCAAAGGGTTAAGGCCAGACTAAGAGTGGTCCACTGTTCCTTCAGGTTCGGGGGTTCAGCTCAGGGCTAACAACCTTTATTGGTAAAACAAATTTGTTACAGAAACAGCAAAGAAGAATCCTTCTACAATGAGTACAAGGGTATTTTTGAGTCTCCGCCCAGGACTTGCATGACTGACATTAGTGAAAACCATGAGGAAGCTACTGAAGGAAACCTGGCACACTGCCAGAGATGAAGGACCATCATTGCTGCCTTAAACGCCAATTGCATGTCATACACTGATATATACCATTTAGTTAACACCAGCTTGAGGAGGAAAATTTCATTTGTTCCTACTTTCATGTATATAATTATTATTCGGTAGAAGATAGATCTCTTGTCTCCAACTTGCGGGACCACAGCTCCAAGTCCCACATTAGAGTCTTGAGCAAAAGATTCTGGCTAATCCTTCAGCACTACAGGGGCACACTACTGTAAGAGATTCCGAGTTTCAGATGAGATCTTTAACTAAGGTCCCTTCTCGGGTAGTCAAAAAAGGTAACACAAAGTTCAGGAAACTGTTGCCTAATGTCATGGCAACTATTTACTCAGCAACCAACAGATCACCATGCTGCTGATAGTGGCCACTTAGTGTGCTATCACAGTTCCTAAGCACATCAGTCTCTTTCACTTACTTGGACACATTGCATATTGGAGGTGGTACAAAAGTATACTGATACCGTGAGTGGTAAACAAGTACATCTGTACTGCAAACTGCTGCCAATATCAACATGCCTTGCCATCTCACATGCACATATCCTGATGGCTCCCCGTGAGAGTTTCAAGGCTAATCCCATGAGTGAATAATGAGCTATTTAGAGCATCAGTGTTTGTTTTCATTCTAGACTGTTGTAATTTATGTGATGGCGCCCCTCGAGCTCAGTGAAGGGGCCGTATGTTGAAGGTCAGAAAGCAACAGCGCCACCTGCTGACGGGGTGGAAGCAAGATGCCCAAGAATGGCAGAAAGTGGTGGTGAGGCAAGCGAAGGTTGGTTTGTTTTCAGGAGTGATTCAGGTACGTAATGGAAGGAAACAGCTGAATGAAGATAGAATCTCTTTCTTTGTTTTGAGCTGTATTGTCTTCCAATATGATTTTCACACTGTTAAGTATTTTGCTGTGGGGTTTGATCCCTAATCTTCAATTTTCCAAGCAGATGTGGTTGAGCTGTCCTGTCATGAATGAAAGAACCATCAACCAGAAGTGTCAAAAGTTGACAGCTGAGCCCACACCTGGAAGAGCAGCTTTGGATCACACCGACTCTGCTGCTCCTGTTCTGCTTCAACTTGCAACGGGACTGAAGTTACTGAAAGCGATTTAGAATTTGTCTATGCCGTGGCACTGTTGTCACTTAAATAGAACTTATGATTGTAAGTTCTGAGCTGGTTGTCTCCCAAACAGAATTGCAGAGAGAGTGTGGAAGGAAATGCAAAGAGACAGTGAGAAGGCTGTTGGAAGCTGGGCAAGGGAACACCTGTGAGATATGCGAACCAACGAAAAAGCAAGGAAAGAAACATAGCGGCACAAAAGCAAAACACCAAGGTAAAGGAGATGTTCAAGACTGCTGAAGGAATCCTGAGGCTCTGTCCCCTAGTTCAAGTCTCACCTACCAGTGGAAACAACTAACCTGCCTCTATCTTATCTAACCCCTTCAAAATTTGATATGTTTCTATAAATTCACTAGCTTAATCCCTTGGGGTAAAATAATATGCCCCTTAATAATAGTTCCAAACAAAAAGTGGACCTTTCCTCAGTTGGATTCAGAATCACTAACAGATAATATGGGGTCAGTCATATCATGAGAGGTGGGGGGGGGGCGTTGGTATGGAAGTTATACACCTCACTTCTCTCAATTTTGTGTCTTGGGTCCATATTTTCTTAAATGATTTGGTATTTTATCTTTTTTCTTGTGACTTGTACCAAAGCAATATCACTTCATAAGGACAAATAATCCAAAAACAAGTTCCAATTTCTGGAGTTTATGATTGATTGAACACAATCTGCACAAGATGAGCCATTCACAAAATAACAATAGGTATTGTAGGCTGCTGTTATCCATTTGACATGGCACAGAATGATGATGACAATATCAACTCATAGTAAAAACACTGGCTGCTTGACAAACCTGGACATCCACAAAAGCACTTGCTTAGACTGGAGAAGCGCACTTATGCTGTCACGAGATTTCTTTATATCTTTACTATTGATGGTGGGGAAATTTGGAAAAAAAAACCCAAAAAGAATAGATCAACAACTTTGTTAAATTGGAGAACATAAGAGAGTTTGCAAGGTAGTGTTTGGTGCAATTAATCAAACAATATCATCAAAAGTGATGGGATCTGTTAAATTCAAAGAACACAAGAAATAGGAGCAGGAGTTCACCATCTGGCCCATTGATACATCCTTTTGTGATTCATGCATAAGAACTCCTAAGCCCTTCTGCACTGCAACATGCTGCCATCTTTTACCATTTAAACATTTATCTGATCTTCCATTTTCCTTCCAAAGTTGATGACCTCACACTTACCAACATTATACTCCATTTGCCAGACTTTTGCCCACTCACTTAATCTATCTATATCTCCCTGCCGATTCTCTGTATCCTCTGCACAATTTGCTTTTCTACTCAATTTAGTGTAATCAGCAAACTTAGAATAATTACACTCGGTCCCCTCTTCCAAATCATTAATGTATATTGTGACACCGACCCCTGTGGCACACCACACACCACTGATTGCCAACCAGAGAAACACCCATGCCTCTCAACTCTCTGCTTTCTATTAGTTAACCAATCCTCTATCCATGCTAATACATCACCCCTAACTCAATGCATACTTATCTTATGGACAAGTCTTTTATGTGGCACCTTATCAAACTCTTTCTGGAAATCCAAGTAAATACCATCCATCTGTTCCCCTCTATCCATTGCACACGTTACATCCTCAAAGAACTCCAGTAAGTTTGTCAAACAGGACCTGCCTTTGCTGAATCCATGCTGCGTCTGCCTGATGGATCCATTTCTTTCCAGATGCCTCGCTATTTTTTTTTTAATGATAGCTTCAAGCATTTTCCTAACTACAGATGTTAAACTAACTGGCCTATAGTTACCTGCCTTTCACCTACATCCTTTTTTGAACAGTGGCGTGACATTTGCCAACTTCCAATCCACTGGGACCTGCCCAGAGTCCAGAGAACTTTGGTAAATTATCACCAAAGCCTCAACTATAACCTCTGCCATTTCTTCCAGTACCCTGGGATGCATTCCATCAGGACCAGGGGACTTGTGTATCTTCAGGCCCACAAGTTTGCTCAGTACTACCTCTTTAGTATCACAGCCCTCACCTCCCATCGCATCCATATCATCCCACTTCGGCTTGTTAGACAAGTCCTCCACTGTGAAAGCCAAGAGTCATTCAAAGCCTCGGTATTTCCTTATTGCCCAATATCAATTCCCCCTTCTCGTCCTCCAAGGGACCTATGTTCATTTGGCCACCCTTTTCCACTTTATATAATTATAAAAACTTCTACTAACCATTTTAATACTTTGTGCTAATTTATTGTCATATTCTACCTTCCCTTTTTTTTATTGCTCACTTAGTGGTTCTTTGCTGCTTTTAAAGTTTTCACTATCTTCCAGTTTCCCACTACTCTTGGCAACTTTGCACACATGAACTTTTACTTTGATGCCTTCCTTTATTTCCTCAGTTATCCAAGGCTGGCTCTCTTCGCCCTTACAGTCCTTGCAATGTACATTTGCTGAGCACCATGAAAAATCCCTTTTGAAGGTCTTCCTCAACCATCCCACCATATAGCCTGTGTTCCCAGTCTGCCCTATCCAACTCTGCCCTCATCCTGTTATAGTCTCCCTTGTTTAAGCAATGCACTGGATTTAGATTGAGCTATTGCACCCTCCAGTTGTATGAGAAACTCAATCATACTGTGATCACTCTTTCCAAGAGGATCCCGAACTACAAGACTGCTAATTTTACCTGTCTCATTGCACAGGACCAGATCCAAGATAGGGGCATGTTCCCTTGTAGGTTCAGTAGCATGGCTGTACAAGAAAATTATCACATACTGTATGCATTCTATGAAGTCCTTCTCAAAATTGCCTCGACCAACTTGATTCACCCAAACTGTGTGCAAGTTGAAGTCCCCCATGTAACTGCTATTCCATTCTTACTTGCCTCAGATATTCCTCGATTTATTGCCTGTGCCACTGTAATATTATTATTTGGTGGCTGACAGACAACTCCCACCAGTGATATTTTTTCCCTTTACTATTCTTAATTTATACCCAGATGGATTCAACATCTGTTCCTTAGATCTTATGTCGTCCATTGCTCTGATCTCATCCTTAAGAGCTCTAAAAGGCAAATAAACTGTTGATGCAAGATTTAAAAGAAAACCTTGATAAATCTTTACTTATTAAATAAATTCCTATTAAGTTCTCCAGAACATGCTTAATTTAGTTTCTAATCTGAACAGAAAAAATTGGACTGCTGATTATGTTAGGACATATCGAAATCATAACTTCTTTTCATTATAGTGTAATGGTTGCAGTTATATTGATACAGATAAATCTTGCAGAAATTCAGTCAAAGATGTAGTCATATACTATCACTATTTAAACAGGTTATATTCCTGATCATAGTACAGACTGCAGATGTATTACTTTTATTGCCTTCAGGTATATTTTCTTATGCTGAGCTAAAGCATTCCTCTTCTTCTCGGGTTATTCCCTTGCAGAAACTGTCTTAGATAAGATTAGATTCAGCTTTATTGTCATTGTGCCGAGTACAGATACAAAGCCAATGAAATGCAGTTAGCATCTAACCAGAAATGCAAAAAATAGTGTTATTTACAAAATAACTATGAATAAAAAGTAAGTGCTACAGCAGACAAATATAAAAGTACTGAGACAGTACAATATGGGTACAATACTGCTTAGCGCTGTGATGTGAGGTTCAGCAGGGTCACAGCCTCAGGGAAGAAGCTCTTCCTGTGCCTGCTGGTGTGGGAGCAGAGGCTCCTGTAGCGCCTACCGGATGGGAGGAGAGTAAAAAGTCCATGATTAGGGTGAGATGCATCTTTGATAATGCTTTTTGCCCTGCCCAGGCAGTGTTTATGGTAGATGTTCTCAATGGTGGGCAATTGGGTGCTGATAATCCACTGAGCAGTTTTCACCACCCGCTGGAGTGCTTTGCGGTTCGATATGGGACAATTGCCATACCACACTGAGATGCAGTTGGTATTATCATCCACACTCTTGTCATTTACAGCTTCTTTGAGCATGTTGGCTACCAGCAAGTCAGAGTTCATGCTGTGATGTTAACATGAAGACAATGCAGACATTGGAAGAATTTATGGTGGCAGCATTGTTTTGGTGCTGGCCTTGGCTCAGTATTAGCACCCTCAGGTCAACTCTCTATGTGGCACTCTCCGAATAAGTGAGCACAGTCTAGGCATCCAGCAGTACAGAATCCCTTCAATATTGCATTGAATTTTAAACTAAAGCTTTTATTCCTCCTTAAACTGATTATGACAAAATACTACAACCTATTTGAAAGAATGGAAATTTTAAAAGATGGCCTAATCATTATTTGTCAGTCAAACATTACCAAAATTGTTTTCCTGCTCAGTTCATGGGGTCTTGCTGTAGAGAAGTTAGCAATCATCTTTCGTCCTTATCGAAAGGACCACACCTTGAAATGTTTTTTCAAGCATATGCAAAAAGTTTGAGATCATGAAAAGTGATGCAGGGATGCAATTTCCTTTCTATATTCTGCACACTAGAGTCAATCTTTGTGCAATACAAAAGCAGTTTGATGTTTTTCATTTATTTGCATACACTTTCCATCAAGGGTAAATCATGCTTGACTAATCTATTGGAGTTTTTCGAGGATGTAACCAGGAAGTTAGACAAGAGCGATCCAGTGGATGTAGTGTACCTCGATTTTCAGAAGGCATATGATAAGGTCCCACATAGGAGATTGGTGGGTAAAATCAAAGCTCATGGCATTGGGGGGAAGACATTGACATGGATAGAAAACTGGTTGGCAGATAGAAAGCAAAGGGTAGTGGTGAATGGGTGTTTCTCGGAATGGCAGGTGGTGACTAGTGGGGTGCCACAGGGCTCGGTATTGGGACCACAGCTGTTTACGATTTACGTCAACGATTTAGATGAAGGTATTGAGAATAACATCAGCAAGTTTGCTGATGATACTAAGCTGGGTGGCAGTGTGACATGTGATGAGGATGTTAGGAGAATTCAGGGTGACTTGGATAGGCTGGGTGAGTGGGCAGATACTTGGCAGATGACGTTTAATGTGAATAAGTGTGAGGTTATCCACTTTGGGAGTAAGAACAGGAAGGCAGATTATTATCTGAACGGTGTACAGTTAGGTAAGGGAGAAATACAAAGAGATCTAGGAGTCCTTGTTCATCAGTCACTGAAGATGAATGAGCAAGTGCCGCAGGCAGTGAAGAAGGCTAATGGAATTAAGGCTAATTCCATTTATTACAAAGGGAATTGAATACAAGAGCAAGGAAATCCTTTTGTACAGGGCCCTGGTGAGACCACACCTGGAGTACTGTGTACAGCTTTGGTCTCCAGGGTTAAGGAAGGGCATCCTGGCTGTAGAGGAAGTGCAGCGTAGATTCACAAGGTTAATTACTGGGACGTCAAGAATGTCTTATGCAGAGAGGTTAGAGAGACTGGGCTTGTACACGCTGGAATTAAGGAGATTGAGAGGGGACTGATTGCAACATATAAGATTATTAAGGGATTGGACAAGATAGAGGCAGGAAATATGTTCCAGATGCTGGGAGAGTCCAGTACCAGAGGGCATGGTTTGAGAATAAGGGGTAAGTCATGTAGGACAGTTAAGGAAAAACTTCTCCCAGAGAGTTGTGGGGGTCTGGAATGCACTGCCTCGGAAGGTAGTGGAGGCCAATTCTCTGGATGCTTTCAAGAAGGAGCTAGATAGGTATCTTATGGATAGGGGAATCAAGGGATATGGGGACAAGGCAGGAACCGGGCATTGATAGTAGATGATCAGCCATGATCTCAGAATGGCGGGGCAGGCTCGAAGGGCCGAATGGTCTACTTCTGCACCTATTGTCTATTGTCTATTGATATCAAGGTGAAGGAGATCCTCTGTTGCTCAGCATCTACTCTTGACCAGAAGGAGAATTTACATGCACCAATGCTTGACGTAGCTGCACTGATGCATCTCCAGCAACCCTGATTCACTCCTGACCTTGGGCTCTGTCTGTAGAGTTCACGTTTTACCTAGGACCAATAAATGCTTCAGTTTCTCCCCACAGCCCAAGTACATCCCAAGAATGTGGGATCCCCACATCCCAAGAAGTAATTGAGCACTGTAAATAACCCCTTGTGTAGCACAGTGGTAGGAAAATCAGGTCACAAGAAAAGAAAGTGGGGGAATGGGAATGTTCTAAAAGCCAGTAAAGGTTTGGTGGTCAGAATATTCTCTCAATTTTGCAAGAGAAAATTTTTTAAAAAAGTGAAATAGCTTGTATTAGTTTAGTAGTTCCAATGCATCAATATGGCCTACAGGAGAGTAATTAAACAAAATTAGGCTCTGCGACTTTTAAGGAGATAATTGTAAGATTGGTTGAGAAAGTACATTTAGAGAAGCATCTTAATTAAGGAAATAGAGATGAAGACTCTTTTCAGTAGAGGGTCAGGATCCTGGGCCCTGGCAGCTGACTGCACGATAATCAGAGGCTGGAACTAGAGGATCTTAGCTGTCTTGCAAGGCCGAGCCAGAAGGAGTTGAAGAAATTATGGAAATTATGGGCTAATGGAAAAATCTGAAAAAAAAAGCAACATTCAAAACTAATGTGTTGCTTCATCGGCAGTCAATATAGACTAGCAAGGGCAGGGGAGGTGGATGGTGCAAGTTAAGGCAAAAACAAATAGTTTCAGGAAGACAGAATGACGGAGTGAATCTAAGAAGATCTTACAGATATCATTCAAGGTTTTCACTGGCAGTTCCGCTGATGCAAGGGTGAAGGTGGGCTGCCTGAAAACGTGACAATAGACAGACTTAGTGGTTGTTTACATATGTAGCCTTAAACTCATCTTGGGTTCAAATGTAGCCCCATGGTTGTGATGTGCCCTTTCGGTCTCACACAGTTGCTAGGGAGACTATTTACTGAAAATCTAAAAGCAAAAACTTTAAATGCTGGAAATCTGAAATAAACAACAGAAAATGTAGTACTCAATGGCTCAGACAGAATCTCTGGAGAGGTGAATTAACTTAATGTTTCAGGTCAATAATTTTTTTTTAGAGTAGGGAAAAGTTATGGTGAAAGAAATTTAGTATCTCTGACTTTTCCCAATTCAGATAAAAGATTATCAACTTGAAACATAAATTCAGCTGCTCTCCAATCATGCTGTCCAAGATGTGAGATTTTAAGCATGTTCTGATTTTATTTCATATTTACAGCATCTGCAGGTTTTCTTTTTGCTTTTGAAGTACTGAAAGCAATAGCTTTAGTCTTTCTAATATTTAGCTGAAAGGACTTCCTGGAGTGGCGATGCAAGATCAGCAGCAGAGGACACAGAGAATACTCTTCTTGATTTCCCCTCCTTTGTCGTTTATAATGAGTGGATTCAGGGAGCATGCACAAAGCACTGGATCTACCCTCCACCATCTGTGGAAGAATTGAATACAACAATAAGCATAAGAACATGAAACAATGGAAGCAAGGGTGGGCTGTTCAGGTCTTTGAGTCTCTGCCGTTCAACAAGATCATGTTTGATCTTCTAATCCAAGCACCATTTTCCTGTCCTATCCTTACTGTCTACATTCCTTTAATTGCCAGAAATCTATTCATTTCCTCTTTGAATTAACCCACGAGCCACAAGCTTCCATAACCCTCTAGGGTAGAAATTCCAAAGATTTTGTATTCTCTCAGGGAATAAATTTCTCCATATTTTGTTCCAACAGGGCCTTACTCTGTTCTAGACTACATAACCAGAGGAAACACCCTCCCAGCATCCGCCCCATAGAAATATTTAATTTTCTTCCAATCCCTGAAGAATCGTGGCCCATCCTTCTCATTATGCCGTATTGAAGTCCCATGATATAACAGAGCCACCATCTTATAATGGAAGCACTCTGGAAAATATCCACTGTCCTCTTGCTAAAGCAAGTTTCTCCACTCCAGGACAACAGGACCAGAGAATACACACAGATGCACTTTTTCAAGTTCAAGTGCAGACAACAGTCCAATGGCTCCGTGTTTGGTGCCCGTTGGACTTCAGGGATGGCACACATTTGTGTCATTGCATACAAACCCTGGTTTTATGCAATGGTTCTTAATCACTAACAATATGCTCGACACATTTGAAAACATTGACGCATTATTCTGGTAGCAAGCAACAAAGATCAGGAAATGTAGTTTGCTGATAAAGGTAATTGAATGTGAACTGAATTGAGTGGAAAATAACCTTCCTCTTCTCCTTCTACTCCGATTAAGGAACAAACACAGCTCTGTGAAAATGAGTGGTTTCTAAAGCATCCCTTTCTTTAAAATATTTTTCACCCTCAAGAACATGCTACAACTATTACTTAACGTATCTTCCAACCTTCTGATTGCAATTTTCAGGCTTACAGGGTGAGATACAAGCTGCTTCAACACCTCAGCTTCATTGTGAAATGCAAGGTTCTCCTTGCAGAAAACTGGCTTTTTAGCATGGCCTCAAACATCCCATTTGAAATGCGGCAGTAACATAGCCTCCTGTACATCACCCACTCCCAATGACTTGCCGATGATGATCATTCCTTCAACTCCCCGGACCTCGTAACTCCCTCCCTAAGCTGCCAATCCTTCTTTAAGAACACTGACTACTAAACCAGCATCTTAACTGCAAGTGCAGCTATCGTGATTAACTAACCCAAGAAGATCATCTGGGAACTATAAAACCCAATTGTATAACTAAGTATTACATAATTGCTATTAGACGTCACTTGGATCGGGTTGCAATACCGTTCTGAGACACAGCAATTTAAGTCTGATGATCTGCTTAGCCGATGCTTCAGTACAATGGTGAGAGGTGCAGTGTTTCAGGTGAACCTGAACTAATCCCACGACTTCATTTGAAGAAAAGGTAAGGGAAGTTCTAATCCAGAGCATCATTTGCCCTTCATTTATTCGCTGTCTGTCTGTCAGATCTTGCTGTGCCTACCACACCTATCAATCTAATGGTCTCAAACATTTCATTCACTGCAATAAACAGATGGAAATATGTGCACCTACTGCAACTCAGCCACCAAAGCTCTCAAATCAGAAGATTCTGGGTTCCATTCCACAATTCAGGAGACATGGGTACAAAACCTGGGCCACCAAGGCAAAGCAGAAAGAGTGCCGAACTGTGAGAAGCACAGATTTTAAACTGAGGTCCTCCTAGCTTTCTCAGATGAATGAACAAAGTCCATGGTGGTAAGGACCCCTTGGTCTCAATCCACTTCGTGGTGGTGCTTGTACCTTATTATGTAGAGTACCTGCACTGCGTTCCCTCTGTAACTACAACACTGCATTCTGTATTCTGCCATTGCTCTTTCCTTTGTATACCTCGATGGAGCGATCTGTCTCGATGGCATGCAAAACTAAGTTTTCCACTATATCTTGTTACAGTTGACGTTAATAAACCTATCACCAAATATTTCAAAGAAAAGAAGCTCCCGAGTCTCTGGGCCATGTTTATCCTTCAATTAATAGCACCACGACTGAATATCTAGGCATTTTCACAATGCTAAATGATATATTCACTCATAGAAACTTATGTTCCTATGTTCTTATTTTTATGAATTATAGAGCACATAAATAGGATGTTCAGCCAACCTCCAAAAATCCCCATTTGCACTCAACCTAACTTGCTCCCATCTTATTCTCCCCACATTCCCTTCAGCTCTCCCCAAATACTCTCCACAGGCATGAAGAAGCAATTTAGTCTGGTCAATTGTCCAAGGAATCACAGGTCAATGAGATGCAGGAGGAAACTGGGAACTGGAACACCAGTGTCACAGGGAGAACACGCAAACTATAACGGCGGCAGAACCAGAGGTCACGATTGAACTCGGGTCCCGGGGTTGTGATTGTGACTACTGACCACACTTAGCAAATTCCCTGTAAAGACGGTCATTCTTATTATTTTTTGCCTGCTTTTTTTCCCTTATTTATTAATTGTTAATTCTTTCACAGGTTCAGTGGGTGAGGGGAAGACGTTTGCACTCTGGCTGAGATTCTGCTGTAAAATTCTAGGAAGTACATCGCAGAACAGTGGAGGTAGTTGCAGAAACAGTGGGAGGGTTTAAAGACAAGGATGAGTGCTTCAGAAAGGAGCCACTGTCTACCTGAGTCAATGTAGCTCAGTAAACATCGGGGGTTTGGTTAAAGATAGATAAATGGGACCAGTGTGAGTTTGGATGCAGCCGGAAGGACACTTCCAGAACAACGAACACAAGCAAGGACGAGAGCAGCAGACACCTAGGAACACCACCACTTGGAAGTCAGTCACAACCCTGACTTGGAAACATATCGCTGTTCCTTCATTGTCACTGGGTCACAATCATGGAATTCCCTCCCTAACACCACTGTGGGTGCACCTACACCTCAGGGTCAAGAAGGCAGCTCATTACCACCTTCTCATGGGCAACTAGGGATGGGCAATATATGCTGGCTTGGCTAGTGACGTCCACATCCCGTAAATGAATTAAAAAAAGATGAATTGAGTGGGGAGGAGACATATCACTCGAACAGGTGTGGGGTTGGTGGCAGAATTTCAAGCTCAGCTCAGAGTTAAGTCAGCTGCTTTAAATGGTCTGGTTTGGCCTCAAGGTCCGTACCGCAAGAGGAATGGATTTGGTGACTGGGGAACAAAGTTTGTGGAATGCACAGAAGATAATGCAGTTGGCCTTCCCAGTATTTAACTGTAGGATATCTCAGCTTTCTCAGTCCTAAACGTTAAATGGTCAACAAGTCAAACGAAAGGCAGTGGAGACATTGAGAGAGGTGGAACTCGAAGTAAGCAACACTCAGACTAACAGTGAAACAGTAGTCTTTGATGGATTATTGATCATGGTCTTTGGGAGTTTGCTGGTGGTGGTGGGGGGAGCTGATACTTTCCGCTGGAACAAGTGGGGGAGGGGGTGTGAGGAAGATCAATACTTTGCTGCTGCTTGTGTTGATAAATCCATTGGCACTTAAAGAGCTCCAGAAGAAAAACCCTATTGTGCAGCATATTCTTATGTGTTATACCTTACCAGCTCATTAAAGCAACAACAACTCTATGTGGGGTTAGCAAGTTAGAGGGAATGGTGCTGCGTCTTCTCAGTTCCAAGAGGCTAATACCTCACAGCTGGCATCATACTCCTAAAGCTGTTTGGGTACATGGCAGCAACATCGGGCTGATAGGTTCATTGGCCATTGCAAATTGTCCCATGATTAGATTAGTGTTAAATAGGTGGGCTGCTGAGAGGCACAGCTTGCTGGGTCAGAAGGGTCTGTTCTCTAAACAAATACATAAATAAATCATTGAAATGGTTACATAAGATTGGTGTTAACATTGTGAATACTTAGCAGAAATCTGGTCCTTGAAAATAAGTGGGCCTAGTACTTAGCTGTAATCCTTCACTGAAGCACCTGGCCTGTCTTTCCCGAATCACCGTCAGGGAGCAAAGCTCGCAACTAAAGATGTCCACCATCTTCTAGGGAGCTCCCTTTCTGAACGGATGATGGGGGGAGGAGGTCAAACCTGCCCTGGCTGTACCTCTCCATAGCATAACCAGTATTGATATTGGGTTAGTATTGTTATATCAAGAAAACTAAAACCACAAGGCTACTAAACAGCTTCCTCCCACAGGCAGTCAGATTGCTAAATAGCTGCTCTACCTGACTCTGTTTTGGACACTTTTAACTTGCACTGGACACTTATAACTTGTTTTTAACTGACGTGTGGCTGTTGTGTTTTACTATTTATTGTTATGTTTATTATTTAGTGTTGCATTTGATATGTTATGATTGCACTGCTCCTGGGAAACGCTGTCTCACTCTGCCCTGCAGAGCTGAAATACAGTTAGAATGACAAAGTTTTTGAATCTCGAGTAAAAAGCTTGTCCTGCGTACTGCTTAAATCGATCAAATCACTGCACAACGCATTGAGCTCGTGTACTGTAAAACAATGCAGGATAAAGCATAAAGTAGGTACAGAAGCCGCGAGTCCATCTTATCACACAAGAGGTACATTCAGCAGTGGGGTCAAAGCTGTTTTCAGGCTTTTTCATTCTCTGCCCAGTGGGAGAGGGGGAAGGAGAGGATGTCTGGGGTGGCTGACTCTTTGATTATGTTATCTGTTTTACTGAGACTATGAGAAGTATAGACACGGGAGTCTGGTTGCTGTGACTTGCTGTGCTGTGTCCACAGCTCTCTGCAGTTGCTTGTGGTCACATCCAGAGCAGTTGCTGTACCAAGCTGTTACAGACAGAATGCTTTCTAGGGTGCATCGTATAAAATTGGTAAGAGTCGACCAGCACATGTCGAATTTCTTTAGCCTCCTAGGAATTAAAGGCACACAACGTGCCATCAGCTGTGGGGGAGTCATATTGCTGTTTCCAAGACCTTTCATCAGGACCGGAAAGGAAGAGGGGGAGAAGCCAGAGTAAGAGGGTGGGAGGAGGGGAAGGAGTGCAATCGAGGAGGTGATAGGAGAAGCCAGGTGAGGGGAAAGGTAGGTGGGTGGGGGAGGGGGAATGAAGTGCGGGGATGGGAGGTGATAGGCGGAAAAGGTAAAGGGCTGAAGAAGAAGGAATCTGATAGGAGAGGAGAGTGGACTATGGGAGAAAGGGAAGGAGCAGGGGCATCAGAGGGAGGTGATAGGCGAGTGAGGAGAACGTTTGAGGTAGTAGAGGAGCCAGAGAGGGGAATGAAAGGGAAGGGGGAAGAAGAGAATTACTGGACGTTAGAGAAAATGATGTTCATGCTCTCAGTTTGGAGGCTAGCCAAGTGGAATATGAGGTGTTGCTCCTCCAACCCGCCAGTGGCCTCATCGTGATAGGAACGGGGGCCATGAACTGACATGTCAGAATGAGAATTGTTGGTCAGCAGGAAATCCTGCTTGTTGCAGGCGGAGCACTAGTGCTGTTCCCCGGTCTGTGTCGGGTCTCACCAACGCAGAGACTCACAGGTGAAGTGTTACCTCACCTGGAAGGACTGTTTGGGGCCCTGAATGGAGGTGAGGGAGGAGGTGAATGGGCAGTGGTAGCACTTCTTCCACTCGCAGGGCTAAATACCTGGGAGGGAGATTAGTGGGGAGGGACGAATGGACAAGGGAATCATGGAGAGAGCAACCCCTATGGAAGGCAGGGAGTAGGGGAGGTAAAGATGGGTTTCGTGGTCGGATCTCGTTGAAGATTGCGTAAGTTACAGTGAACAATGTGCTGGGTGTGGAGGCTTGTGGGGTGGTACATAAGAACAAGAAGAAACCTATCCCTGTTAATAAGCATAAGAGGCAAGGGTGCTTGAGATTCCTATAGAGTAACTGCCCATCAATTTTCCTCTTGGATTAGAGGCAATGAAACTTTGGAATGTGTTCTCTTTGCATCCTTCATCCTTTGGAATGACGATCATCAGAGAACCCACCACTCAGGCCACACTCCTTTCTCACTGCTGCCATCAGGAAGAAGGTACAGGAGTTTCAGGGCTCACACCACCAGATGCAGCAACAGTTACTACCCCTCAACCATCAGGCTTTTGAACCAAAGGAGATAACTTCACTCACTTGATCCACAACCAATGGAATCACTTTCAACAACTCTTCATCTCATGTTCTCAATACTTATTGTTTATTTATTTATTTACTTATTTATTTGTTTGTTGATTAATTATTCTTTTCTCTTTTGTATTTTCAGTTAGTTGTCTCTTGCATATTGGTTGATTGTCCGTCCTGTTGGATGCAGTCTTTCAATGATTCGATTGTGTTTCTTGGATTTACTGTGTATGTCCGCAAAAATACGAATCTCACGTTGTAGGTGGTTACATATTGGTACTTTGATAATAAATTTACTTTGAACTTTGTTCTGGTGGAAAATGGATGTTGGAGCCTCTAGATTAGAGAACATGTTCTCTAGTGCATGGCCAAGACTGCCACCTAGTGCAGCACTACTGACAGTGCATGGCTCTCATCCCCTCAGCGTCCCCTTCCGAGGTCAACAGTTCCAACATCACGCTCAAACAGGGTAAAAACAAGCAGGCTTTTTCCACCGAGGCCGCTTGAGACTACAATTAGAGGTCATGGGTTAAGGGTGAAAGGTGAAATATTTAAGGGGAACTTCTTCGGTCAGAGGGGAGTGAGAGTGTGAGTGGTGGATGTGGGTTTGATTTTAACACTTAAGAGAAACTTGGATAGAAACATGGATGGGAGGGGTATGGAAGGCCATGATCTGGGTGCAGGTTGATGGGACTAGACAGATTAATAGTTTGGCATGCACGAGATGGGCCAAAACTGCCTGTTTCTGTGTTGGAGCGTTCTATGACTCTGTGAGAGTAGTGAATCTGTGAAATGCTCTGCCACAGACTCTGGTGGAGCCAAGTCCATGGGCATATTTAAAGTGGAGTTGATAGTTTCCTGATTGGTCAGGGCATCAAAGGATATGGCAAGAAGGCCGGTGTATGGGGTTGAATGGGATCTGGGATGTGCCATGATGGAATGGCGGAGCAGACTAAATGGGCTGAATGGCCTAATTCAGCTCCAATGTCTTCTGGTCTTACGGTCTTCAAATCAAATTGTACCCCTGGTCATGAGAGGTGGGAGGTAACTGATGCAGCAGTCTGATACTCTGCCAGCTCCTGAAGCAAATCTATTGACATGGATCCCTCATGACCCTGCTATCATCCCAGAGAGATCCGTCTTTGAAATTGCCTTATGGGCCTTCCATTCCCAGCTCCTCTGACTGCCAGACTCATCCTGAAAGGGCTTTCACAAGTCTTTCCAGCAGAGCAGCCAACTAGGCCATCAATTCAATCCAGGTGGTTGCTGGTTGCAAAAGGAGTTCAAAGAAATTCGAATGGCTTCTTCTACTAAACTGAGTGGGACTCTGCACTCCCAGCACCTCCAGCTTATCTATCTGCAATCATTGTGCCCCTGATCCTTCTCATTAAGATTATTTTCCTTCTGAGCTCTTGAGTGCCTGAATTATTTTTGATTTCATTGTCATCAAGTTAATACCGCTGAAGATCTCATCTCCATCCACTGAGAATTCACATGACACGTAACTGAGCATTTTATTGATAGCAAAGGAGACATTAAACATTTCCTGCACTCTAAGCAATTTGAATACTTCCAGCAGAGTCCCAGTGAAGACAGGGCACTGATGCCACAGCCCGATGAGACCGTGGCTCCTGCTGTTTGGATTACTGACCTAATATCTCGAATGGACAGGATTACTGACCTATAATTCACCTCGCTAATCAATCAGACTCAAGTCTCCACATTGTGAATTCTATCTGGGAGAAAGATCCAGAATCAGAATCAGGTTTAACATCACTGGCATGTTTTGCAGCAGCAGTACATCGCAACACCTAATAATAAAAATTGGAAATAACAATAAATATACATTAAAAAGTGGGATCTCCTGATAGCCACCAATTTCAATTCCACTTCCCATTCCCATTCCAACATGTTCATCCATGGCCTCCTCTACTGCCACGATGAGGCCACACTCAAGCAATATCTTATATTCCATCTGGGTAGCCTCCAACCTGATGGCATGAACATCGATTTCTTGGACTTCCAGTAATTGCCTATGTCCCTCCCTCACCATTTCCCATTCCTGTTTCACTCTCTCTCCCATCACCTCCCTCTGGAGCTCCTCCTCCTTCCGTTTCTTCCATATTCTATCCTCTCCTGAAGAAATCCCCTTTATCTCTTTCACCAATCAACTTCGCAGCTCTTCACCCCGTCCCCCTCTCCCGGTTTCACCTATCACCTGCCTCATTGTGCTTCTTCCTTCCCTCTCCAGACCTTCTTGCTTTGAGTTCTCAGCTTTTTTTCCAGTCCTGATGAAGGGTCTTGGCCCGAAACATTGGCTATTTATTCATTTCTATAGATGGTACCTGACCTGCTGAGTTCCTTCAGCATTTTGTTTCTGCTTGCCCTATTAAGTAAGCTGCCTGAGAAGTTCAAATGGGAACTGTTGATGCAGGGACTTTCTTTTAATCTCACAGGGTTACGAGTCTTTGAAACTCTCTTCCTCAAAGAGAGGTGCAAACAAAGTCTTTGAATATTTTTGCTAAAGCTACATGAATTCTCAATTGGAAATGGGTGTCAGCTTTTCCATGCAGAGGTTACAGTCAGATCAGCCGTGGTCTTTTTGATAGGAGGAAGAGGGTTGAGGAGCAAGTGGCCTCCTCCTGCTCCTAATCCAGAGTATCTGAGCACGTAGTAAAATTCAGCAAGTAGCTCGAACTGCTGATCCCTCATCTGGTGGGTTATGGGAAGTGTGAAAGAACATTCCTCCTTTCACTCCAGCAAACACTCTGACAAGTTTGACACAGGAAGCCCTCACCAACAGCAGCGTGGTAAGATAATTAATCTGCTTTTGGTTATGTTGTTTTTATATTTTTGATCAGACCAAGGAAAGCTCTCCTGCTCCTCATTTGAATAGTTCCTTGGGTGGCCTAACGGCACAGCATGTAATACAACCTCCGCACAACTCCAGCACCCTGAGTTCAATCCTGAATTCCAGTGTCTGTATGTGCTCCCCATAACGCTCTGAGTTTCCCTCACATGCTCCACTTCCCTTCCAAAAATGTAGGTCGGTTGATTAATTGGCCACTGCAAATTGCCCCTGGAATGTCATAAATGGAAGAAAAATCAGAGGGGAATTGCTTGGCATATGTGCAAAAATAAATTACATGGAAGGTAACAGGGAATGGGATTATAGGGACAGCACTAAGTATTTGCATAGTCTCAGTGAGCTGAATGGCCTCCATCTGTACCATAAGGGAGTATACAGTACGTAGAATTATTGAAGGGCAGATTGGATCAAGAGTCTCATCAGTAAGATACTGCCTTTGTTACCTTCTCTATTGCATTAGATAGCAGCCAGAATTTGGATTGTGATTCCAACCCAGAAGCTTTTGATCCAATATCGACAGTTGGCTCATGGACAGGGACCCATTTGTCCACACAGATGGACCTGCATCGCTGCACCTGTCATCTGCATCTCAGGATACTCTCTGCCGAAACTACCTGGAACCACGTGTCTTATCAAAGAAAGAAAGAAAGAGACAAAGAATATCTTAAAGACAGAAGAAAGTAAAATCTTGAAACTTCATTCTGCAAAAACTAGTTGGAAAGCAATTTAAGACTTAGTGATCTTCAGCTGAAACAGGAGATTGATGATAGGCATTTCCCCTGTCAGCATGTCTTTGGATTACAATGGCCTGTTGAAGGTTAAATAATATCAAAATCAAGGAAAGATAGTAATGATGGGAAATTACCCTGAACTAAAGGGGTTGGTGCTCCTGATACCCCATTATCTTCATCAATGCAACTAGTGCCACATTGAAAGAGACCCCAGTGCCATCCCTCTAGAGCAGTGGAGTTGTATAGTACAGAAGCAGCTCATTCTGCCCGCCTTATCCATGCCAACCTTCTTGCCAGTCTACACTAATCCCATTTGCACATATTAGGTCCATATTCTTCTTTGAGTTGCCAATTTAAATTTCTGTCCAAATGCTCCATAAATATAGTGATTGTATTTGATTCCACTACCCCCTCTGGCAGTGAGTTCCGGATGTCAACAAATTACCCCTCAGAAGTCATTTTAAACTGTTTCCTCACACTATAAACTAATTCCTGTTCATTTTTGATACCCTTCCCATGGGGGAGAAAGGACTTTGACTATCTATCCTATCCATGCTTCTCGTGTTACACGGCGTAATTCTATCTGGTCACCTCTCATCCTCCTTCACTCCAGGGAAAACAATCACAGCCTATCCAACATCTCCCCATAACTAACATCCTTCAATGCAGGCAACGTCCTAATGGATCTCCTCTGTGCTCAACATGTCCTTACTATAGTGTAGTAACCAGAACTGCACACAATCTTCCAAGGGTAATCTAACTAATGTTTTGTAAAGTTGCATCATAATATCTCCCATTTCTTCTGTGCCTGGTCTATTAAGACAAGCATATCCCTTCTTTACCAACCATTGATTTGTGTTGCCTCTTTCAGGCAACTATGCACTTGAACTTGAAATGCCTTATTGATTATCATTCCTTTACATTTAATGTATATATCCGACACCTACTCAACCTTCTAAAACAATTCACGCACATTCGTCGGGATTAAATTCCATCTATCAACACTTTAACTAGCCATCTATCTGGCCTACACCCTCCTGGCCCACCTTAGAAATTCTTCTCATTATGCACAGCACTACCTATTTTTGTGTCTTCTGCAAATTTATAAGCTTCCCTCCTCTCCTACCCCATTGGATGTAAAACATTAATAAAATCATTAACAGAGCGTTCAGCTGATTGATCTAATAGCGAGTATATTGGGAATTGTACATGGATGAGTGTCTGTCTCCATCTGGAAAAGCCCTTCCAGGCTGTCACTGGGAGTCAGATCCAGACTGGTACAGTATAAATATTCCAGAACCAAGCCTTAAGGGCAGTGTATAATCTATCATAGCTTACCTACTGAGCTTCAAGCAAAAGCTTGCTTTTGTGCAAGTTTTGTTATTACGAATTCATATCTTTGCAGTGTTGTGACTGTGATCTGAGACACCAGAGAGCCATTGAAGCTGGTGATATAAAAGTCTTAATTCATCACAGCAAGCAGGCATTCTCCTGGAGACCTTCTCAATAGAGTCTCCTAAACTCAAAGTACAGCAAATTTTTGTACCCTTAAGATCAAAGGTAGGAGCAGGTGATTCAACAAAATTTCAATAGTGACAATGAGATTGTTTATTTCAGTATTTTGGGTTGACAATGCTTCAGTGGGGGACACTTGTATCTTTGCTGGGACAACTGGTTTAAATGTTTCTGAGGTTAGAAATCCAGAATATCCAACATTAATGCTCTGAGTACACAGATATCCATACTGCTGATACCTGTGGCTGTCATTGATGTGCTAAGTGACAATGTCAGCCTGGTCTAGCAGCTTCCTCAACCTCGGCCTCAATGGAGCAAAATAACATAGCCCATGCTGCCTGGTTTGATGCAGATCAATTAACACAATCCTATCGTCCAATGTTTGTTTGATTGATGCATACGAGAACATTTCACAGTCACTTCACTTTGCAAACCACATCCCCTGCTGTGAGCCAGCAGCCCATGCTCTGCAGACAGTGCTTATTTTTCAAAGCTGTCCCTTTGACTTCAGGCTGATCCCTGCTTACAGCTTACATTTAGAACTGAAGACTAATTCTTGCTTGAATTGATATCTTATATATTCACATAATTTCATAACTCCAAAATAATTCCTAACAGCAGAATGCTCTACGGCCCCTGAAAGAACAGTGTAGTCATGATTGTAAAGTAAGGAATGTGACAGCCAGTTTATGCAGAGTAAACAAGAACAGGGATATGAGAATGACTGGTTAGATTAATAATGCTAACAACACCAGAAGAATTCTCCCTGCTGATCATGAAGAAAGCTTTCTGGAATTTTACAACACAAAACTTTGGTTTATTATCTTGCCTGAAGGACAGGGCCTCTGATACATCACTCTCTCAGGACTTCACTGAAGAATCAACTCAGATGCTCAGATCTCTAACGTGGGCCTTGAACCTGATACGCGGTTGTGAGTCTCCAGCCATTGAACTATGCCTAATATCTATTAGTACAATATCAGTGATCTCAAAAAAACCCCTAGAGATACCAGCAAAAGACAGAAGTAATCCATTTGTTCCATTGCTCATAAATTAAATATCTTCTTCTCCTCCTCCTCCTCCTCCTCATTATTTTTTTTCAGCTCAAGCTGGTTAAACCTGAGGTACAGGCGTAGCTAAGAACACTCATTTCTCGATTGTTTAGAAATTTTGGACTATTCTAATGGTGTTTGGCATTGTGGCTTTCTGGAGATTTATATAAATATTGTTGTGTTGGCCTAATTGTTTGCTAATGTAACACGTACAACAAGCTGGAGGAACTCAGCAGGTCGGGCAGCATCCATGGAAATGAGCAGTCAACGTTTCGGGCTGAGACCCTTCATCAGGACTGAAGAGGGAGGGGGCAGAGGCCCTATAAAGAAAGTGGGGGGAGGGTGGGAAGGAGAAGGCTAGTAGGTGCCAAGTGAAAAATTAGTAAGAGGAAAGAACAAGGGGTTGGGGAGGGGAAGGAGGGAGGGGATAGACAGGAAAGGTGAAGAAGGAATGCAAGGGGAAAGCACTATGAGTAGTAGAAGAAAGCAGAATCATGAGAGAGGTGATAGGCAGCTGGAGGAGGAGGCACAGTGAAACTGGGATGGAGGAAGGGAGGGGAAGGGAGAGGAAGGGAATTACCGGAAGTTGGAGAATTCAATGTTCATACCAAGGGGCTGGAGATTACCCAGATGGTATGTGAGGTGTTGCTCCTCCAGCCTGAGTTTGGCCTCATCATGGCAGTAGAGGAGATCATGTATGGACATATCCGAATGGGAATGTGAAGGAGAGTTGAAGTGGGTGGCAACCGGGAGATCCTGTCTGTTGTGTCTGTTTGCTATCGTGTTGTGACTTTGTGATGATACCAGTTGTAGATATTACTACTGGGTCAATGTATACCTTGTTCATGTTCCATGGTCTTTCAACTTCCTCTTTTAATTCACATATTTTTGTGTTATGTGGGTTTGGAATGGCTATATCTATTAATTTTGTTCTTGCTTGTTTATCATGTTATATTACATCTGGATGGTTATTATGGATTGTCCTATCTGTAATAATGCATCAGTCATAATATAATCTGTATGACTGACTCTAAAACTGGATCAGGCTTGCATTTCTAGTAAGGCATGGTGTCTTTTATGAGTTTGTATTTTAAAGCAAAATTTTGGTGAATGATGTTAGCCACTTGATTGTGCCAGTGTAAGTAATAAGATTGAGTTAAACTGCTGCAGGATCCTGTAATGGGTTGGATTGTTTCTGGTTTCTTTAGGCATTTTCTGAATTTACCATCTTGAATTTGTTGCCTTTAATTATGTATATTTCACAGTTTTTATGTGTTAACCAGCTGGTCCCATATTACCACAAGGAACCTCTTTGTTTCTGTGAAGAGGTCCGCAACTCTGAGCCAGATGTTTGATACTTCCTTGTCAACATCTAGTCTACTAATATCGTGGGTATGGCATATTTGGATGGTTATGCTCTTAACCTTTTCTTGATTGGGATAAATTCTTCATCATTCTGGGTTGTCCTTTCATTTAAGTTTAGTGGTGTGTACTACAGAATTGCATACTTTCACATGGAGTGTTCTTTCCTGTTTTTGTTGATGAAACTATATCTTTATCTGACAGTTGTGTAATTTTTATATCTGTGATACTCCTTTGCCTCCTATCCTAGGTAGTGTTATTTTAAGTGTGTTCAAATGTACATAGTGTTTTCTAAAATTTCTAAATTTCAGTTCTTATTTTTTGTACATTTTCCAGATCATTTTCAGACTAAGTTATGCCAAAAGAATTCGCTAATATGGGGAGAGCAAAAGTGTCTATTGTCTTGGTTATACTTTCAGTTTTTGAGTTCTGTTTGGCAGATTTTCTTTAGCCTTGAAGTAAATTCTGTCAGAAGTTTTCCCCTTATTGCAGTATGATCTATTTTCTTTGCTTGTTGATATCCCAGATACTTGTGTTTCATTTTCATCCATCAGTTGTATTGTACGATGCTGCTCTGTTCTATATTCTAGAAGCTCTATTACACCTTTCTTTTTGTTTAATGTTCTGCACTTATCCAGTCCAAAGCTCATGTTTATATCTTTAGAAAATAAATCTACTATATGAATTAATTGCTTTAGCTTTACTGATGAAGGAGCATATAAATTCAAACCGTCCCTGTGTAGAAGGTATGTCAAGATATAATTCTTCTGGTTGTTTCTGATTTGATACTCTATTTTCATTGGATTCAGTAAATTAGAGAGTGGGTTTAAAGCTAGACAAAACCATAGTGAGCTCAGAGAGTCGCCCTGGGAAATGCCTCAGTTTATTTTGATAACATTGGCTGTTCTTGTTTGGTTGTTTGATTTCTCTATGCCAGTGCTTCAGCAGATGTAGAAATTTCACAAGTATTGGGTGTAGTTTACATATGTTATTAATATTGTTCCTTCTCCTTTCCTGACAATCCTCAAGGACTGTGGATGATTTTTTCTACCCCTGTTGTATGGGCTCAATGGTGGCTGGTGAGTCCAACGTGAGAATCACAAAGACTTCCACCCAGAGGTGTAGAAGATAAGTTTTTGGATTATTTCATAGCTCCATAATGCTAATCAAAATCTTGCTGATGTTTCTCCCCTAGTTTGAGCAGTCATGGGCCCATGGCTTCTCATGTCAGTGAGGATGAGTCACTGTTCAAGAATTTCCTAACCTATTTACAGAGCTCAGGTGCTTGCTTCAGAATCTGTATACTGCTTTGCCTCATTTATATAGGCTGTGTCCACCTCCTGAGTAAACACAGATGCAAAAAATCCATTTAAGGTCTTCCCCTTCTTTTTCAGCTCCGTGCATAGATGACCACTCTGATCTTGTAGAGGACCAATTTTGACCTTGCTATCCTTTTGCTCTTAATATATCTGCAGAAGCTTTTGGGATTCTCCTTCACTTTGTCTGCTAGAGCACCCTCAGGTCTTCTTTTGGCCCTCCTGATTTCTTCTTTAAGTGTTCTCTTGCATTCCTTAGACTCCTTAAAAAAATCATTTGCTCCTTCCTGTCTATAGTCTATAGCTAATGACCTCACTAGGAAGTGTGACAAGATCCTGCAAATGAGTTCAGGGAGTTAAAAATCCTGACACAAACTTCTGCCCTGTCTCATTCCCTGATAGGAGATCTAGTATACACTCTCTCTAGTTGGGACCTCTATATACAGATAAAGGGAACTTTTCTGAACACATTTGACAAACTCTATCCCATCCAGCCCCTTTACCATATGAAAGTCCCAATCAATATATGGAAAGTTAAAATCACCTACTATCACAACTTTATGTTTCTTGCAACAGTCTGCGATCTCTCTACCATTTGTTTCTCTAAACCCCACAAACTGTTGGCTGGTCTATAATATAATCCCATTAACATGGTCATCCATTCCTATGCCTCAATTCCACCCCATATGGTCTCTCTCCATTCTGTCCTGTCTCAACACTGCTGTTGTGTGTTCCCTGAGTAGCAATGTTACTCCTTCCCCTCGAGTTCCTCCAGCTCCATCACATCTAAAAGAACGGAACCCTGGAATACTGAGCTGACAGTCCCTCCTGAAACCGAGTCTCACTAATGGCCACAATGTCATAGTTCAGCAGGCTGATCCATGCTTTAAATTCATCCGCCTTCCTTACAATACTCCTTGCACTGAAATCTACATAACTCAACCATGCTCAAAATTTTGATTTCTGACCTTGCCTGTTGGCTTAGCAACATCTTTCCCAACAACCACTCCATTATCTGCTCTGGCACTCTGATTCCCATCTCCCTGCAACTATAGATTACACCTCCACTCCTCCACCTCCCCAACATGCAGCACCAGCAAACCAGCCCTGCAAGGATACTAGTTACCCTCGAGTTCAGGTACAAACCGTTCCTTCTGTACTGGTCCTGCCTTCCCTGGAAGAGAGCCCAATGATCTAAAAATCTGAAGCCCTGCCTCTTGCACCATCCCATTAAACTGAACAATCTTCCTATTTCTGGCCTCACTAGCACATAGCATGGGTATCCATCCTGAAATGACAACCCTGGAGCCTTTAACTAAGCACCTAACTCACTTAACTCACTTTCCAGGGACTTGTCACCCCTCCTACCTGTGCCATTGATACTGACATGGCCACAACCTCTAGCTGCTCACCTTCTCCAGTAATGAATGCCGTGGTCTTGATCTGAGATGTCCATGACCCTGGCACCCAGAAGGCAACCTACCATCTGAGAATACTGTTCTTATCCACAGAACCGCCTGTCTCTTCCCCTAACTGATAAGTCCCCCATCACTACATCTCGCTTCTCCCCAGTTCCCTTCTGAGCCACAGAGGCAGACTTACTGCCAAAGATCTGACTGATGTTGCTTTCTCTGCTAGGTCATACCAACCCCCCAACAGTATCCAAAGCAATATATCTGTTGCTGAGGAGAATGGCCAGAGAGATGTACTCTGCACTGATGCCCTTCTAACGGTCACCCATTTCCTTGTGTCCTGCTCTTTGGATGTAACTGCTTCCCTGTATGTCCTATTTATCAACCCCTCGGCCTCCCAGATGAACTGGAGTCCATCCATTTCCAGCTCCAATTCCTTAACACGGTCCAAAAGAAGCTGCAGCTCGATGCACTTCTTACACGTGTAGTCATCAGGGACACGATCAGTCTCCCTGCTGTCCCACATCCTGCAAGAGGAGAGCTCTGCTGTCCAGCCTGGCAGCCCCACTGCTCTGACTGTGCAATAAGAAAGAAGGAAAGGAAGAAAAATTAAACCAAAATATCTACCTCCAGCCTCCGCCTCTCCTCTCCTCTCTGAAGCCTCTATGAGCCAAAACCTGACTTCCTCGCTCTAACGCTGGCCCACTCCCACAATGGCTGCTCCACTTAAACCTACCTTTTTTTATTGGCCATTGCCAAGCGCCTAATTATGCACAATCTAATGTCTCCTCAAGAACTGTCATTCACAGAAGGTCCCAACTGCTGCCACTTGCTTCCTTTGAGCTCTCTCTCTCCCAAGACGCAATCCAATGTCTCCACGGGAACTATGACACGCAGAATGTCCCAACAGACCCCACTCACTTCTTTTGAACTCTCTCTGCCTCTAAGCAATCCAACGTCTCCTCGGAAACGGTGGCACACAGAAGTATTATCTATTATAGATACTGGTCCACCTCTCTGATACTTGGCCAACTATCAATGTAATGCAGCTAAAATGGAAGTAAGGTCATTCACACACGGTTTGGTAAGATTTCCCATGTATTTCAATCCAATTATGCGGTGCTAAACTCCTGCCAGCCCCTCGCCTTCCTTTGGAACTTCTCACCTCCTGTCAGTCGGAGGACGTTGGTGATGAGCTTTAAGTCAGTACAGAGCTGGAGAGGTGTGGGAAGAAGGGGACATGAAAGACAGAAATAAAAGAGCAAGGTTCTTCACTGACCCCCGATGCTTTGATTGGTTCTGGCACTTCTTGGTTCAGGTTTCCAGTAATGGCTTTCTTATATGCTCTTCCACATAGCCTGTACACTGTCCTGGACCACTAGTGAACTCCCCCTTTAAACCGCTGCACCTTTTCCCCCTCTAAGATAATGCTTAAAGCCTACCTAACAAAGAATTTTGTCAGTTGCTCTTCACTTGGTGTTAATCGCTGTCTGTAAACTCTATTCAATTATGTTTACTTTATTTACTTCACAGGATATGGAACCTTAATGGGGTGGAAATTGTATCCCTGTTCACTTTGCTAAATGCATTCCATGATAACCTACGTGCATTGAATTCTGATTTTGAAATACTGATCCATTGACTTTCATACTAATTGTCACAAGCCCTTCAAACTGATGGTAGTTTCCTCTAGAGGTTGCACTTTAACCATATTCCCAGAAGACATGATTGCAGCCATTCATTGCTGCTTGAACCAAAATATTAATATAATCGCAATAGATAAAACAATTTCCTTCCAGGTTCTGGGGGAAAAGCACTCCACTCAAGTTACTAACCACTTTGCAACTTTATGTTAAGTGGCTCCATCTGATTGTTAGAGCTGATAATCTTTTTTTATTGCCACTACAGATGGACTAGTGCAGAAGGTCATATTGCCTATCATGTCAGTCTGCACATTTGAAATCCTTACACAGGATTTCTGCTGCAATGGTTATTCTGCACAACAGTGCACATTTTCTTTCTCACGCACACAAGTCCTCCTTATATCAAGGGATAATGGCACAGATTTTTTGAGGATAGCAAAAAACAAAGACCCCACTACGGTCCTCTCCTCACTCAATAGACATAAATAGAACATAGAAAACCTACAGCACAATACAGGCCCTTCGGCCCACAAAGTTGTGCCGAACATATCCCCACCTTAGAAATTACTAGGCTTACCTGTAGCCCCCTATTTTACAAGCTCCATGTACCTATCTAAAAGCCACTTAAAAGACCCTATTGTTTCTGTCTCCACCACCATTGCCGGTAGCCCATTCCACACACCATAAAATTCTAAAACCATTAACATCCGTTAAGAAACATGTTTAAATATGTAAAGAATAAAAGAACTGATGTCAGCAAGCAATTTACTTCCATTGAAACTTATGGTGACCAGTTCCGAAATTGTGAAGTGCATTATGCAAACAAAGACAATCCTCTGTGGGGACCACAGATAGCACAAGAGGCACTTAACTCATGTGGTTTGCAAAAAGATCACTGATACAGATAACAACTATTTTATCAACCTATAAAAGAATATTGATATATTTGTTTGAAGTACTTTGAGATGAGACCTGGAGCTGATCTCATGAGTACCCAGATCTCCAGTTTGCAAATCAGTAGATAATGAGTAAAGAAGTCATTCACACTTGATCATTGCTATGGAATCAGCAATTCCATATGCTATTCCAATTGCTATGGTTAGGTTTTTTGGCAATGGAAACCAACTCACTGATTCTTTTGCCAACTATCTGTTATTTCAGACATTTCACTAATATCTTGTCAGCAAATTGGTTTACAAATGTACTTTCAAATGAATTAGGAGCAAGAGTAGGCTCTCAGCCCCTTACATCTACTCAGTCATTTAACATTTATCCCTGGTCACATTTTGTCTATCTACAATCCCTGCCTTAATAATATTCAAAGCCTCCGCTTCCATGGAACTTAGAGGATGAAAGGTCCAAAAAGCACATGGAGCTTAGTAAAATAGAGGGCTATGAGTTGGCACAGCTTTGTGGGCAGAAGGGCCTGTATTGTGTTGTAGGTTTTCTTTGTTTCTATGTTCTATCTAAAAAAAAATGCTTCTTCTGTCTGAAGTGGGTGACTTTTCATTATTCAGCAAGAACCCTTAGAAGGAATCACGAAATATTAATAATGAAAGTGTTTTTAAGAGAAAAAAAGGAAGGAGAGGGAGAAGGAAGGGAGCTTTGCAAACAACCTCTTACTTCTTCATAATGAGCAATAACTCTTCAAAGCCAATGAATTACTCCTGTAGTAACTGGCTAAGAAAACAGTCTTGCTCTATCACTGTTTTAAAAATGTGGTTAGAGAACTGTGAATGCTGGATGCTATCTTCTAAAAGGTCAGCTTTATGAAGGGAGTGCATTTAGTTCTTCAGATTAGGCAGCAGTAAGGCAGGCTAAACAGAAGGTGGCAACAAAATTTTCCTTCAGGAACATAACACCCTCATGATGAAACAGGAAGAGAAAATCAAAAGAAACTGCAGATGCTGGAAACCCAAAATAAAAACCGAAAATGATGTAAATGTTCAGCTGGTCAAGCCACATTGTTTCAGTCAGTGTTTGAAAATTTCAGTCAAAGTCCTTTGTCAGAGTTGAGATGGAGACAAAAGTATCAGGATCCTTCAAGTATCCAAATGACACAAAGCTGGAGAACCCACTGATTTGTAAGGAGCATACAGAGAAGTTCCTATGTGAGTTAGATAATTTTAGTGATGGGCAAGTGCATGGTTGGTACTGTTTAATGCAGGTAAGTATACAGCTATTAATGTTGGTTCTAAGAACAGGAAAATTTTTACCTGAATGGTGATAGAGGGTGCACGAAGATCTGAAGATCAGAGAACATGGAAAGAGAATGTCCTAGATTCAAACAACCAAGAAATTGGCCCTTTGGTCTATCACTTCAATGCCTATCTGCACCATCTGCCCACATTAGGGTCATATGCCATGCCTATTTACATTCTGTCTAATTGTACCAGATTCTACCACATCTGGTGTTCCAAACATCAGCAACTCTCTGTGTGATAATTTATCCCGTACACCCCCTTTAAATCCTTCCTCTTTACGTAAACTCATGCCCTCTTATTTTTGATAGCTCTACCATGGGAAAACAAGTTTGACTATCTGCCCTGTCTATGTCTCTTATAATCTTTACATATTTCAGTCAGGTCACCCCCTAAGCCTCTTTACCTTTGGGAAAAACAGCCCAACTTATCAGAATCAGAGGTTTAATTTCACAGTCATATGTTAGGAAATTTGTTGATTTGTGGAGCCAGTACATTGCAATACATAATAATAAAAAACTAAAAATGACAATAAGAAATTATGTAAATAAATAATGGAAAAAATAGTGAGGCAGTGTACATTGGTTCATTGCCAATTCAGAAATCTGATGGTGGAGGGGGATAAGATGTTCCTAAAACATTGAGTGTGTGTCTTCAGGCTTCTGAATCTCCTTCTTGATGAGATGAGAAGACAGCACTTAGTGTCTGATGAGGGTCCTTAATGATGGATGCTGCCTTTTTGAGGAATTGCTTTTTGAAGTTGTCCTCAATGCTGGGGAATCTAGTGCCCACATTGGAGCTGGCTGAGTTTACAACTTACTGCAGCTTCTTCTGATCTTGTGAAGTGGCCCCTCCATACCAGATCACAATGCAGCCAGTTAAAATGCTCTTCAAGGTACATCTGTAGAAATGTGCTAGAGTCTTTGGTGACATATCAAGTCGCCTTTAACTCCTAACAGAATATAGCAACTGTCATGCCTTCTTTGTAATTACAACAATATGTTGGACCCAGGATACAGTAAATCTTTAGAAATGTTGACATCCATGAGCTTGAAGCAGCTCACCCTTTTCCTTGCAGATTTCTCAATGAGGACTGGCATGTATTCCATTGACTTCCCCTTCTTGAAGTCCACAATCCTTTCCTTGTTCTTGCTGACATTGAGTGCAAAATTGTAGCTGCAACACCACTCAACCAGCTGCCCTATCTCACTCTTGTACACCTCCTCATCGTCATATGACTTCCGAACAATAATAGTAATGTCATTGGCAAATTTATAGATGGCATTGGAACTGTGCCTAGCCACCGTTTGTGAGTAAAGGGAGAGAAGAGAAGAGGGCTGAACATGCATCCTTGAGGTGTGCCAGTGTTGATTGTCAGTGAGGAGGAGATGTTATCTTTGATCCACACTGACTGTGGTCTCCCGATGAGGAAGTCAAGGATCCATTTGCAGAGGGAGGTACAGAGGCCCAGGTTTTGGAGCTTGTTGATTGGTACTGAGGGTACAATTGTGTTAAACACTGAGCTGTAATCAGTAAACAGCAAATCTCCCCCACAACTAAAGCTTTCCATTCCTGGCAACAGCCTGGTGAATCTCCCCTGCTCTCTGTCCAGCACAACCACATCTTTCCTATAGAACAGCACCCATTCTCCAATTGCAGGTAAGTGTTTTATTTAATCCTCCAATTATGGATTAGTCATTGATAATACAGAATCTGCAATGTCCATAAGATTGCAATTTTCATTGGGTGTTATGTAGGATACCTTTCATATTGGACAGTCGGTATAACACAGAACCCCACACTGATTACTGTCAGGGACCCCCTCTCCAAGAGAACTCCCATCCTCAGCATATCAGAGAAGGAAAATGACTGACTACCGTTTATATAGCACCTCACACAACTTCAAGACCTCTAAAAGCGCTTGACAGCCAAAGATGCATTTTCTAATCAAGGAGGAAGGAGTGCACTACTGGGAGACTCAAGGCACTGGACTTTCCTCACAACACGCGTGTTTAGAGCAGTGGCAAGATGTGGCCTGCAGCACACCCACGTGCACCTCAGCCGAGTATGAACAGAGACAGATTTTCACCTTAAACCAAAGAGTGATATTTTTGTCTCCTTTCAATAAGTCTGTAACTGGTAACTTGCTTCCTATTCTTCTCAACATTTCTGTGCATCTCTTCATTGTTAGCTCCTTGGAGCAGTTCAGACCGAAACACACAGATTCACTGAATTCTTTTAAACTGGGTGACATCTGGAATCTTGGGCACAAGTATCTCCAGCAGTACTAAGTACCAGATGAGCACTGCCCAGAGGCAAAATTGCAGCAGTAACAATTCCATGGCTCTCTACAGTAGAATCACTGCTCTTTGCTTCACTCAATTCTAAACATAATTACAAATTGCAAATAAATATACCCTTTCTGTAGCAGCTGCACAATCCCAAACACCACCTCACACTCAATCATACTCTTGTGCACCAATGCAGAATACAGGAAACTATAAATCCACATTTCTCTTGTATTGTGCAGTGCCCACAGCAGTTCCAAGTCAAAAGGCAGTCAGTCCAAGTCCTATGACAAAGATTTTAACACTATCCTAGGCTAACAGGGCAGTACAATAATAACAAACGCTTACAAAACGTCTTTCACATTTCCGTGCTTCTTTCATGTACATTCCCCCTGTGGTGCTTCCCTCTAAGAATCTTTGGCTCTCCCATTGATACAGAAGACACTCAAAATGGTGGCATGATGGCAGATAATGACATATCAGTTACTGCAACACTTTATAACACCAGTGAACACCAACTGGGGTTCGATTCCCACCACTGACTGCAAGGAGTTTGTGTGTTCTCTACCGACGACCCTTGGGTGCTCTGATTTCCTCCCACGTTCCAGAAAGACATATGGGATAGGGTTAGATTAGTACGTTATGTTGCTGTTGGATGCAAGGAGGCACTTGCAGGCTGCTCCCATCACATCTTCAGACTGTGTTAGTCATCGACACAAATGACGCGTTTCACTGTATGTTTCGATGTATGTGTAACAAATCATTAATCTAATTCTTTAAAGAATGCATGGCACATTTTAAAATGGTGAAGGACATTCTCCTTGGTGCTAGCAATGCTTATCCATAAACCGACATTAAAATGGATTAGGTGGTCACGCAATCCATCGCTGATGTCTGACCTTTCTGTACACACACTTGCTGTGCTTCCCATGTTGCAACGTGGAGTAGACTTTAAAAGGACTTTATTAATTACAATTGTAATTATCGTAATCATGAAAGATGTTAGATAAATGCAAGTAATTTTACAGTCTTTCCAGAACCAAAGGATATTAACTGTGACTGTGAACATAATGACGTATGCCTGTGATATTTATATTGATTCTGATTCTGAAAAGAGAAGCACTCTGTTATCAAAAGGGTGATCTTGCTTGTTTTAAAGGAATGGTGATTCATCAATACATCTGTAATAATTTCCTATTTGATTGATTAGAATATGAAGTAATATAGTATTGACTCTGCAGGAAGTTAGCCTGCAAATTATATAGTACTATTTTGCTCCATAACTGGGTGTGAATTTAATTCATGGTGTAGCCTTCCATAAATAAGCAGGCCACACAAAGAAGGATTATTAGATCCAATAGATAAGGAATAGGTCATTATACTAATTTGTAATTGAATTTCTGGAGGAGAGAATGAACAGAAAGATGCCTATAGACACCACATAAATGGACATTTCATGAAGTGCTTCTCAAGAAATTAAGTGAACTTGAAGCCTTTGGGATTTAAGACAGTTTATAGAACTGGCAATGAAACTTGCTGTTGGCAGGGGACAGCGTGTAGAGGTAAAGAGTGGCTACTCAAATTGTCAGCTCTAACTATTGAGGCTGCAATTGGAATTGGTTTATTATTGTTACATGTCTCCAAAGCTTTTGTTTGTGTGCCATCGAGACAGATCATTCATCTGCACTGGGGTCCTGCCTATTCACAGTATTTACAAACCATGTACTTGATATAAGTGGCATCATATAATATCCTCCCCAACATCCAGGACACCTTCACAAGGCAATCCCTCAGAAAAGCAGCATCCAGCATTAAGGACCCATCACCCAGGACACACCCACTTCCCATTGCTAGCATCAAGGAGCAGGGAACAGAGTCTGAAGACACATGCTCAGTGGTTCTGGAACAGCTTCTTGAAAGAACAATGAACCCATTAACAATATCTCAGTATTTTTTGCCTCTCTTTTTGCACTACCTATTTTAATCTTCACAACTTATTTTACTGCTTTGTGTCATTTATAGTTTCCAGTATTATGTACTACATTGTACTGCTGCCACACAACGAATATCATGACACGTTCCAGTGAGGTTAAACTGGGTTTTGATTCTGATCCTGATTTTTATGGGATATAAATTCAAGCTTCCAAGTTTGCTGAAAACTCAAGGATAGGCTGTTGTAAGTAGATTGGATAGAGCCACTAGATTACAAAGGTAGACAGAACTGTTAAGTTAAAACAGATATTGGCCTGAATCTTCCAACAAGCAGAGAGCAACCTGACCGGCCTCCTGGTGTCTGAGCGTTTTCCACAATTTGAAATTCCTCCAGCAAGTTGGCACCTAACCAGACAGAGAAGTTCAGTCTAGTGCAGGGCCTGCTAGTGTAAAACACCACTGACATGACTTAAGAGTCGAATATTCCATGTCCCAGATGTCAGACAATCACAGAAATTGTCACAGATACATTCAAAACATGTGAGAATTATTATAAATGGAAAACAGCATCACCAAATATTAGAGACTTTTAATTTAAAAGTTAAAATGCTTAAACACTATTAAATGATGCTGAGACACATCCTAGGATGTTCTGGGACACATCATCAGTGATATAACCTGGGATCATCAGGAGTTTCGGTTCTTTCAACATCAGTTACTCTCACCTAGGTGATGCAGCTAGGGTCGATCAGGCCCCGGCTTGTGTCCCAGCACCGTCGGTCTATGGGTCACACCTCTTGATCCATAGCCACTTGGAGGCTCGCTCAGCAGCCTCTGGGACAGTCCTGGTGGCTCTTTTCTTTGCAGCCCCATGATGCCAAGGAAAGAGTAGATTCTGCATAGCAGGCAGCCAGCAAAACCTCTAGGTTCACATTGTGCCCTCCACCCCAGTCTCTGGCACTGCTCTACCAGCTCTCCATATTTGGCTGTGTTATGTTCAAATGCCTCTGCAATCTGGTCTTCCCAAGGAACAGTCAATCCTACCATTACCACCTGCTTCACGGTTTCTGACAGATTGACCATGTCAGGCCTCAGGGAAGATAAGCAATGGAAACCATTCAAATTAAAATTATCTTATTCAAGTATGAATTATCTTGTGCTCACCCTCAACTTCTGCATCTATTCATTGAAATAAATGGGCTCATTTTTCCTCTGTCAGGTCTAACCTGGCACAAGATCAGTAGGCATTGTTGCAGCCTAAGTGATGGAAAATTAGGCATGTATCCAACCAACACTGGATAATATATAGGAATTGGACTAAACCTTCTACATTTCTGTGTGAGGATCCTGGCCACGTCACATACTGAGCAATTCTTAATAATATGGGCACTTACACAGTGTATAAGCTGATGGTAGAAGCTATGTTACGATGGTAGAGTCTCAATGGAACTACAGCTGTGAAACTGAGGGTATTGGACACTTTGTAGGAAGGGTACTTCGATCTTCCAGAGACTGCAGCCTACTGTAGATTTGCTGGCTAATGGCTAGATTACAAGTGTTAATTTACCAGAGATTATAAAAAAAAGTTACAAAATGTTTACAGGGATTTAGAATGTAAAGCAATGATTTCAAGAAATTAAAGGAGAAATTGGAAGTTGTTTTATAACAAGACAATATAGTAATTTTTAATAATTTTTATTTAATTTTAATAATTTTTTTAGAGATACAGCACGTTAACAGGGCCCTCCAGCCCAATGAACCCACACCAAAGAGTTACATCCATATACCCCATTGACCTACGACAAACCCATATGTCTTTGGAAGGTGGGAGGAAATCAGAGCAGCAGGAGGAATCCCATGCGGTCACTGAAGAATGTACAAGCTCCTTGTAGAGAGCAGTGGAAATTGTACCAGAGTCTTTGGTGCTGTAAGGTGTTACACTAACTGCTATGACCCTGTGCTGTCCAGTAATGACAAGTTCCTGGTCACATTACGTAAATTGACAAAGTTGGCTGAGTTTCAACCCCAGAGGCTTGCAGGAAGATGTTACTCCCACTACAAAGCTTATTTTAGAACACTTTGAAGGCACAACCAAGAGTGACTCGTGCAATATTGGAATAGAAGGATCACAAGTAAAGCATTTTTTTGCCTGCATTGTATTGACTCCCCTTCAATGGTCTGTCCATCTGTGATAAGACTGCTGAACAGGTCCTGACCCGGATATGGGCCGTACCTTCCAAATATCTAGACCTGACTTGCACTACCTTACTTTCCCTTTTCTATTTTCTAATTATGATTTATAATTTAAATTTTTATTATATTTACTTCAATTTGTACTTCAGGGAGTGCAAAGCGCGGAAACAAATATCACTGTGATGATTGTACGCTCTAGTATCAATTGTTTGGTGACAATAAAGTAAAGAATAAAGTATAAAGTATCTCCCAAAGATGAATTATCCCTCCACCACTTCTCACACTATTCCCAATTTCCAACTTTCCCAAATCTAACATAACACGCCCCTCCCCCACAACAAACATGGTTCTTCGCAACTGGTGGGTTTTCAGACCGGCTGTGTGGCCTAGTGCTTCACTGTCTCCAGGAACAGCTTGGAAGACACGTGCCCTGGGAGACCAGCTCCGTGGTCAGCCCAGATCCTCACTGACTGAAGCATCATGGGAGGGTGAAACATCGAGGCAGCAGGTGGCGTGTTTGCTAATTGCTGGCTACCGTTGGAAGAAGCCCCCCCCCTTCTCTTTTAATGGTCCGTAAGAGCCTGTCGGTCTTCGAGACAGAAACCTTAGAGAAGTGACCTGGAAGATTGTAACATCAGAGTAGAGTGTTGCTGGTCTCCGCCCTTGTTGCAGGAGTGACCTCTCTCCCCCTCGATGGAGAAGAGAGCCTGTCTGAGATACTGAAGAGTTGGGTTACGAACTGTAGTTTTGATGGACTGGATCGGAGTCTCTTTGGGGGGGCCTCTGCTGTTGCTGGCATGGTGGGGAGGGGGTCGGTGTCTCTGCTGGCGTGAGTGGGGGGTGGGAGGAGGGAGTCAAGTATTTTGCTGCTGTTTGTGTGGGGGGGGTGGTTTCGGGGCTTCAATGTTCCTAGCATTTATTTCTATAGGGTGCTGGTTTTGTGGATGTCAGTGAAGAGTACGAACTTCAGGTTGTATACTGTACACATTCTCTGCGTACAGTACAGTTTCAATGAACCTTTGAAACAGACGACACTCTTTCCATGATATCCAAACAAACTGCTAAGCCTTCCCTCACAGAACACCAAGTGGAAGCCATTTCTCCATATCATCCATACCAAACGTTACCCTCCACCACCACTACCACCTTACCCAAAAAGTATTAAATCCAACTCCTGCCCCTCCTTGGAGCACAACACAGGGATCAATAATGAGCTCCCACAGGCCCAACAAAAGCTTCCTTTGCATGGAGCCAATGACTAAAATAGCATCAAATATCTCACTGTGTCTCACAGTACATCCTGTCAGCAGAATTTCCAAGCAAGGGGAAGCGAGAAACTTCTTCTGACTGTGGGGGAGCTGGGAGATGAATAAACGTTTATGAACGAAAGCTGGGCATGTCAAAAAAATGAAGGTGACAGTCTTATATGAAACATAAGAACATGGAAAGTAAGAGCAGAAGTTCACCATTTGACCCCTTGGACCTACTCTGTCATTCAATAAGATCAAGGCTGATCGGATCTTAGCATCAGCACTTCCCTGCCTGTACTTTATTAAACTCTGGTCAGGCCACATCTGGAGTATTGCATACAGTTCTGGTTGCCCCACTATAGGAAGGATGTTGAGGCTTTGGAGAGGGTGTAGAAGAGGTTTACCAGGAAGCTGCCTGATTTAGACGACACCGGCTATCATGAAAGGCTGGATAAACGTGGGTGGTTTTCTCTGGAGCGTCGGAGGCTGAGGGGAGATCTGATAGAGGTTTACAAGATTATGAGAGGCATAGATAGAGTGGATAGAGAGTATCTGTTTCCCAGGAAATTTCTAATACCAGAGGGCGTGCATTGAAGGTGAGAGGGGGTAGGTTCAAGTGGGATCTGAGGGTAAAGTTTTCTTACTCAGAGAGTTGTGGATGCCTGGAATGCACTGCTGGATTGGTGGTAGAGGCAAATACATTAGAAACTTTTAAGAAATATTTAGATAGGCAGATGGATGTGAGGAAGATGGAGGGATATGGAAATTGTGTAGGTAGGAGGGATTAGTGTTTGGATGTTTCTGATTTGCTTTTTAACTGGTCCAACACAACATTGTGGGCTGAATGGCATTTTCCTGTGCTGTACTGTTCCATGTTCTACGTACTTCATAGTTCTCGATGCCAGCTATACATCAGAAAAGTACCTTTGTCTTGAATGCATAAAACAAGCCAGCCTCCAGGTTATTCACCATCTGAATTACATCCAGTTGCTCTGAAGTCATTGCGTTGCTCAGGTAGCAATGTTCATTCTGAATTACTGGGTATCCAATCCCCCCCATCAGCCACCTGGAAATGAGCTGCTAAAGAAACGCACTTCAACCAGTCAGAAAACAATGTGTCACATTTTTCATCGCCTCATAAACCTGCTAGGCTGTTGGTAGCTCCTCTCTTCACATTAAAGTTTAACATGCTGAGCACTCTGGGAAATGAGGGGAGTCCTTCGCCCCTTACTGTCCGCCACCACTCACTGAGCACTTACCATGAGCCGATCCAATCCCAAACAGATCCAGCCATGAAGGTAATCTGCATCCTTCACTGTTGCCTTCAGCTGGGTGTAACGAAGGCAAACATTGTAACAGAATTCACCAACACCCTCAATGTGTCAGCTAAATGAACAAGTTTTAAAGATCAAGATCTAAAAGCCCAGCATAAAGCTTGTGGTCTGCTGAGTGGCAGTCTTCTGTGTCCCCATCAATGCTTCAGAGATGAAGGCACCTCAAACCACCAACAAGCTCTCTGCAATAGAACATTACAGCACGGAAACAGGCCTTTTGGCCCTTCTTGGCTGTGCCCAACCATTTTTCTGCCTAGTCCCACTGACCTGCACCTGGACCATATCCCTCCATACCCCTCTCATCCATGTACCTGTCCAAGTTTTTCTTAAATGTTAAAAGTGAGCCTGTGTTCACCACTTCAACTGACAGCTCATTCCACACTCCCACCACTCTCTGTGTGAAGAAGCCCCCCAATGTTCCCTTTAAACTTTTCCCCCTTCACCCTTAACCCATGTCCTCTGGTTTTTTTTCTCCCCTAGCCTCAGTGGAAAAAGCCTGCTTGCATTCACTCTATCTACACCCATCTTAATTTTATATACCTCTATCAAGTCTCCCCTCATTCTTCTACACTCCAGGGAACAAAGTCCTAACCTATTCAACCTTTCTCTGTAACTCAGTTTCTTAAGACCCGGCAACATCCTTGTAAACCTTCTCTGCACTCTTTCAACCTTACTAATATCCTTCCTGTAATTTGGTGACCAAAACTGCACACAATACTCCAAATTTGGCCTCACCGATGCCTTATACAACCTCACCATAACATTCCAACTCTTATGCTCAATACTTCGATTTATAAAGGCCATTGTACCAAAAGCTCTCTTTAACACCTGTGATGCCACTTTTAGGGAATTTTGTATCTGTATTCTCAAATCCCTTTGTTCTACTGCATTCCTCACTGCTCTACCATTTACCTTGTACGTTCTACCTTGGTTTGTCCTTCCAAAGTGCAATATCTTCTGAATCCTCAGAGAGAATAAGGGAGCCAACATCATCATCCTCTCCGAAGACAATATCTCCAGCATCACAACTCTAATTCCATTTTTGGCTACGTTGGGCCAACACCAGACTTCTAACACAAATACTCTATTCAAAGCTCTGTCACTAGTACAGATTGCCACGTGGACAGAGGAGAATAAATTCAAAGATGCTTTCAAAAATCCTTTGAAAAAAATTCAACATTCCTGATGAACTCCTGGTCCATGATGACTCAAAATGGAAAAGGATTATTCAGAACAATATAGAGAACCTCAAAACATATGTATCAGGAACACGAAGAAGCCCAGTGTGAAAGGTAGAGTGAACCACCTCAAAAACTATACCTCACATTGGCATCTTCCATCACCTCAAAACCAAGAGAACCAGAGTAGAAGAAAAATATCTTCAACCCCAAGGGACTGAATTATAAGAAGAAAATCTATGATTGGTTTGTCCTCATGGCTTGCCCATTCTATCTCTAACCTCTCTTTGGCATCTATGCCCCAACTTGGCATCTCATACAGAAATTGGTTTTGCACTGTTGGCACCACTAAACATTCAACATCATTGAATGATAGCATACGGATACGCCATCATGTTCGTGGCAGATCTTTGTGCAAGTTGGTTAATAAGTTCCAATATTCTGTTCTCCAATTGAAAGTCACTGTGAAAACTCTTGCCATCACTCATTAATTTAGAATATTGCAGATTAATGTAAGTTACAGTAGGGAAGGTATCAGGGTCAGGGGCATCCTGACTGGGTTCACAGCATTCTTAACGGGGGGCGGGTGTACAGCTGGAAGCCATGGTACATATTGGTACCATTGATATAGATAGGAAAAGAGGCAAGGTCCTGAAGAGAGAATGTAGGGAGCTTGATAGTAAGTTGAAAAGCAGGACCTCAAGGATAGCTACTGATTTCTGCCTATGCCACGTGCTAGTGAGGGTAGGAATGGGATGATTTGTAGATAAATGTGTAGCTAAATAATTGGTGCAGGAGGCAAGATTTCAGATTGAGACGATGCTTAAGGTTTAGGGAGCAAGGAACAGACAGGGCTCTTGAGAGTTACAAAGTGGCCAGTAAAGAGCTTAAGAGTGGACTTCGAGCTAGAAGTGAACACAAGAATCCATGGACGAGTAGGATTAAGGAAAACCATTCGGTATCTTCACATATGTGAAGAACAGGAGGGTGATTAGAGTGAGGGTATAAAAGAGGAAACTTATGCCTGAGCTCAGAGTAAGTAGGGGAGATTACTTTGCTTCAGTGTTCACTGCTGACAGACATCTTGACACATGTGCAGGCAGTGTAAAGCAGGCTGATATGCTTGAACATGTTGATGATAAGAGAGCGGGTGTGCTGGAACTTTTGAAAAACATTAGGATAGATAAGTCCCTGGAGCTAGACAGGATATAACCCAGGTTACTACAGGAGTCAGGGGAAGTGATGGCTGTGCTTTGGCAACGCTCTCACTGGTCACAGGAGTAGAGCCAGAAAATTGGAGTGTGGCAAATGTTATTCTTTTGTTCCAGAAAGATAACCCTGGGAATTATAGACCAGCAAGTCTTACATCAGTGGTGGGCAGATTATTGGAGAGTATTCTGCAGGGTTCTGTCCTGGGACCCCCTCCTCTTGGTGATTTTTGTAGATAACTTGGATGGGTAAGTTGAAGGGTGGGTTAGTAAGCTTGCAGATGACAGGAAGGTCGATGATGTTGTAAATAGTGCAAGAGGTTATCGAACATGACAAAGGTACAATGATAGGATGCAGAACTGGACTGTGAAGAGGCAGATGGAGTTCAATTCAGTAAAGTATAGAGTTATTCACTTTGGAAGGTCAAACTTGAAAAGAAACAGGGTGAATGGCAGGATTCTTAACAGTAGGAAGGAACAGAGGGATCTTGGGGTCCACGCCCATAGGTCCCTCAAAGTGATGTCTTCCCCTTTCCTTCTCATTCCTGAAGAAGAGTCTTAGCCTGAAACATCGGCCGTTTATTCATTTCCACAGATACTGCCTGACCTGTTGAGTTCCTCCAGCATTTTGTGTGTGTTGTTTTGGATTTCCAGTATCTGCAGACTTCCTTGTGTTTAAGAAGGTATACAGTATGTTGTGTTGGCCTTCATTGGGCAGAGTATTGAGTTCTTTAGACGTGAAGCACTGTGATAGTTCTATAAGACTTTGCTTTGACCACACTTGGAATGCTGTGTTCAGTTCTGGTCACCTCATTATAGAAAGGGTGTGAAAAACTCAGAGAGGGTACAGTCAAGACTTACCAGGGTGCTGCCCGGATAAGAGAGCCCATCTTACCAGGAAAGGTTGAGCAAGCTAAGGCTTTTCTCTTTGATGTAACAGAGGATGAGAGATGACAATAGAGATATCCAAGATGATAAGAGACATCAATAGAGCGGACAGCCAGAAACTTTATCCCAGGGTGAAAATGGCTAACATGACGGGGCATGACTAAGGTGTTTGGAGAATCGGGGGATATCAGAGGTGTTTTTTTTCCACAGGAACATACTTCCAGGTGTAGCGGTAGAGACAGATGCATATGGGATACTTGAGACTCTTAGACAGGCACTAGGATGAATGAAAATCTGAGGGCTATGTGGGAAGGGTTAGTAAACTTCGTGGCTGTACTGTTCTACGTTCTATTGAACTTCCTTTTACCTTCCCTCTGGCTAATTCACGAAGTATCTTAAAGGTAGAAAGAAAGTACAGGTTTTAATTGTATACCATACTGAACTACGAGATTTCTTTGTGATGAAAATTATGTAAAAACGTCCCAAACTCTTGATTCTACAATTAATCAATTCTGCAGTTACCAGAAATACTCTTGTAAATGTCATGCCTCTTTAAAAATAAATTGCTTCCTCCCAACTGAATTTGGTGTTGGTTAACGCTCCGACAGTTATTTTTACATTCTGCAGTTTTTTCTTCCTTTCTTGTCTGCAACACATATTCTCATAGAGACAATACTATTTAAGTAGAAATTCTGCGATAACTGCTGAATCTAACTCAAGATAATCAACAGGGCCGAAGTACTTTCACCTTCTCTTTAGCTCTTTCTGTGTTGTACTTTAACCGAAACAGCAGTCTTCGGCATAAAATAAAAATAATGCAGAGAAGCATGGATGAGAAGTGCTAAGCAGCAACATCAAATTGAGAACTATGATTTACATCAAAAGAAGCACCATGAGATTTGGTGTAGAGAGATACAGCAGGGAGATAGGTGGTTTGGCCAGATGGATTGGCGTCATCATCAAACACACTTTGATTCTACCCTCTTCCATTTTATTTTATTTTCTACACGTTCCTGTCAATTTCCCCCACTCATCTACGCATGAGAGAGAATTTCTCTTATTTGTTTAACCTGCCAAGTTGCACATCTTTGGGATGTTGGAAAGTGGAATCCCCAGAGGAAACTCATTCAGTCACCGAGAGAACATACCCCACAAAGACAGCAGAAAAGGTCAGGTGTGAACATGGGCCCCTGCAGCCCCATTGCACTGCCCACAATTTGTGGAAAGTAAAACCTTGGAATCCCAAACAATTGACACTTTACCTCAGATAGAAAGGGAGAAAGTTACATCCCCAGTCTCGAAAATTTCAGTACATGGCACTGAGCCAGCTTCTGGTTTGATACCTCAATACCTTTGTCTAGGAGTTGAAGCAGGAGTTGGAGGAACTTGCCAGGTCTTTTTCCTTTTCCACATTCGTCCAATCCTTATTGGATACTTTTCACAGTGGTTGCTGGTAGTTCAAGGTCCTTAACAGTTCATGAACCAGCTACAAGATGAATGCTTTTACCATGCTGTAAGTCAAATTACTTTGCAATAGTTTGACTGGTCACGTCTCATTAGTTCCTCATTGACGCTTCCTGCTGACAATATAAACCACAGAAATACTTAATGCTTTTACTCTGCACAAGTGCCTTGGGTGAGTGCAGCAGGCATATGGGAGGGTGAATGGCTCTGTAGAGGTAAGACAATGAAGGGTGTTGCAGGAAATTGCATCAGGGTTCTGGTTATCCCAAAGGTGCCAGGGGAAATAATAATAATAGATGACTGATATCACTTTGCAAATCCAGGAAGATGTTTAACCACAATTAAGGGCTGTTGCAGATATGGAAACCTCTCTCTCCATTCCCCCAGTCTTGTGTCATACTATGGAAAAGTTAAAGCTACTTATACATGATCTTGAAGTTCTGACTAATAAGACTAAAATTTAAAAAAGAGACTGTTTGGACAACACACACAAAGTATTGGAGGAACTCAACAGGTCAGGCAGCATCTATGGAAATGAGTAGATCATAGGTGTCAAACTCAAGGCCCGCGGGCCATATCCGGCCGGGCGTACAATCATATCCGGCCCGCGAGATCATTTTAGATAGATCTATTATTTTAATTATTAATGGCCTGGCGATATGAAGCCTATGATTGTAAGTTAATACCAATCATAAAAATAATGCTTGGTCAGCAGTCTTCTTCATAAAAAACGGAATTTGTGAAGTGAAACACTTTGTAGTTACAGCAGAGACTGAGACACATGAGAACAGGCTGAGAAAACGGAGGCAATGAAAGCTGCGTTCGCACGCGCCCGACTGATCCGGCCCGCATGAAGCTGCATTTTGCCCAATCCAGCCCGTGACCTAAAATGAGTTTGAGACCCCTGGAGTAGATAGTCGACATTTCAGAAAGGGGAATATGTCAGAATAAAAAGTGGGAGGTGGAAAAGGCTGTCTGGAAAGTGAAAGGTGAAGTCAGGGCAAGGTGGGAAAGGTCAAGGGCTGGAGAGGAAGGAATCTGTTGCAAGGACGTGGAAGTGGAATGAACCCAAGTGCTGAACACGGGCACGGAGACCGAGTCAGGAGGCATTACAGTCATAGCAAGTGTGGAATTGGTGCCAAGGGAGTCTTTACCTGGAGTCTTGGTTTTAGAAGAGAATTCAGGAACCAAGCTAGACTTAGAATTGATAGTCCAAAGAACCATGGAACAAGGTTACTCATACACGAGTCAGCCAACAAACTGGCAGCTCCTTGTTGTGGTCACAGGGTTTTTATACGGCATTTGCTGATGCAAAGCAGGTGTTTGTAGTTAGTTGAACCTGAGAATAATTGGAAACTAAACGAGGTGATTGAGGCCCAATTCCTGAGGAAAATAGCCAGGCAAGTGATTGCCAGAAGGGACCATGATACTCATGGGAGTGGAGAGTGGGCCAGAGGAGAACCTAGGGGAAAGTAACAAATATATGAGAAGAAGTAGAAGGTCGGGGTGGGGGGAGAAATCGATATTCAAGCCACCAGGTTAGAGGGTACCTAGATGGAATATAAGGTGTTGCTTCTCCACCCTGAGGGTGGCCTCATATTGGCACAAGAGGAGGTCATGGACTGACACGTCACAATTTGTTTCTTTTGCCAGTAAAATTGTGCCCCAACGATAAATAGCAGCCAGAGTGAATTTAAATCTGGTTTTACTAACTAGTCCCTTTCATCTCTGAGATGTGCTGATCAGCAGCCTGATTATGGCAAGCAAAAAGGAGAACAACGTTCTGGCAGAAATGGATGAATATATGAAGCACAGAAGCGTATAAAAATAAGAGCAGGCAAAGGCCATTTACCCTTTCAAGCCTGTTCATTCACATTAATCATAACTTATCCTTTGTCTCAGCTCCATAATGCCATTCTTTCTACATACTGCTTGGTGTCCTTTATTACTAGAAACCTATCTGTCCTCTCCTAATATATATTCAGCAATTTGAGTTCCACTGCCTTCTGCAGTGCAGAGTACTGCAATTCACTGCTTCCTGAGGAAAGAAATTTCTCCTCATCTTTGTCTTAAATGTTTTACCCTGTAGTTTGCGATTGTGACCACTCATTCGAGACCTCCCAGTAAGGGGAAACTTTCTCTCTTCCTTCCTGCTTTCAGCCTCCCCACATGTTGGAATTTTGCGTGTTTCAATGAGGTCTCTTGTTCTTATCAACACTAGAAAATGCAGGCCTAGTTGATCCAATGTCTTCTCATAAAATAGTCCCACCACCCCAGGATCAAACCTGCTTCATCTTTGTTGCATTAGAATTTTATCTTTTTGTTGATGAGAAGACAGAATACTAAAATCTCTGAGAGGTGGGAGTGAGGAATTCTCCTTCCTGTGTGAATGAGGCCAACATGACATTTGCGTTCTTAGCTGTTTGCTGTTGCACCTGCATGTTTGCTTTCACTCAGAGGAAGTGAAGATTTTATAGACTTAATCTGAGAGGATTTGCTCCACAGGCTGAGCCACTTAGCAGAAATTTTGTCAACTGTGAAACAGCTAACAGCTTGTGTAAAAAGAGGCGATGCGGTGGTGTAGCTGAAAGAGTCAATGTCTCACAGCTCCCATAAACACTGGTGCTGTCTGTGTGCTCACCATGTAGCCACTCTGTTTATGGGAAACTGAGCAGAATGAAGTCCTGTTACTGCAGAATTGTGGAGGATAAGATGGTTAGTTCGCATTTGGTGAGTCGAAGGACCCGTTTCAACACTGTATGACACTGATAAAAGCTGTTCTATGCAGAGTGGATGATGAAATCACTTTTCCTCCAAGAGGACAACCTCGTCATGGTTTGGAGGCTTGTGTGCCTCAATGACCCGAAGAACTATGCTGGCTGGGGTCAGGGCTTTGTGCTTTGGCTCTTGGTAGGGTCACCCATGCCAAACAAATCAAAGGGTAGAGGTCAGACTAAAAGTGGTCCATCGACCTCCAGGTTTGGGGGTTCAACTCAGGGTCATCAACCCTAACTGGTCAAACAATATTGTCATGGAAACAGCAATGTTTCAACATCTGACTGGGACGGTATTCCTGAGTCTCCACCCACAGCTTGCATGCCAGTAGTGAAAACCGAGCTGCTGACATGATGAAGGAAGCCCAGAACACCGCCAAAAGTGGAGGACCTTCATCATTGCAAGTCAGGCAGCTTCTGTGGAATGACGATGGGTTGACTTTTTGGGCCAAGGCCATCAGGACTGGAAAGGAAGGGGGAAAAAAACCAGAATAGGAAGGTGGGAGGAGGGGAAGGACTGCAAGCTAGAAGGTGATAGGTGAAGCCAGGAAAAGATGGAATATGAGGAGTTTCCCCTGCACTCTGAGAGTGGCCTCCTTGTTGGAACAGGAATGGGGATAGGTATTAAAATGGTTGGTCACCAGAAAGTTTCACTTTTGGCAGATAGAATGATGGTGCTGACAAGTACATTGGGTCTCACCAGTGTAGAGGAGGCTGCATTGGGAGCACTGGATAAAATAGACACCATCGAGCCTGATATCCCTTCTCTTTCCCTTCAGCACTGGAGTAAGCTCATGCAGATACGGCCAAATGCAGCCCAATCTACACTGTTTGGTGTAAAGGTCAATTGCAGTCCAATCTCTAAAGTGCACTGAGCCATTAGCTGTACACTGTAATGCTTCTGCATTGACCCCATTTGGCATTCCTGCCCACAGAGTCTTCAGGAAGTGCAGAATACTATAGTGACTCAATGCAGAGTGCCACTCTGAGACAGGCTTTCATGGAGACAGTCACTTCTAGTCAACCATGCCTGTTGTTAAACTATTCAATGGCAACACTGAGTTGCAAAAACGAAGCGGTGAGATGTCCCAACTCTCGTTATGCCTCGTGACTTCAGACATTGATTGAAAGAAAAACACGGGAACTTGGGGATAAACATTTCTACTTGGATTTTTTCTAAGTGAAGCGCGCAAAAATGACATGGTATCGAATGTCGTTCTCATACTTTTAGATACAAACCGTGGTGAATTATTTAAATGAAGAATGCTGAATCAAACAATATATTTATAATATTATTCAAATATTACTGGAATATTAAATACACAACATTCCTCCCTGCTTAGCTATAAGCTCCATATACACATATATATAGTATATACAGTATACTATATAATTCAACTACTACAGCGAAGTGAATTTTAAATTGTCCTGTTCAGGCTTAAAGATTTAATCACTTCAGAGGATTTCTTACTCTTGTGGGATAGCACCTACTCTGACAAGAAGGTCTCTCTGCTTGGCAAGAGAAACTTATGGCTGGGAAACAATCGTATTTTCTGGGGTCCCCTACATGGTGGTTGTTGTGTATTTAATATTTAAGTAATGCTTGAGAATCTTGTATATATCTTGATTGATTACGCATTCTTACTTATAAAAATAATTCATGATGAGTTATATGTATAAATACGTGAATTGCAGACGTCATCACACTACCACTTGGTATGTGCACACTCTGCTTAAAGTAAGCATAAATTTAGACACATGTTTTGGACTCCTGTGTCTTCCTTTGAATTAGTTTAATGTTTTTAAATTACAAAACATAACAGGATGGAGCACAGTAGCAGGTTTGGCAGAACGCTGTTATAGAAATTGACGAATCCTAAAAAGGGCCACTTCTGTGACATGTCGTTTGGCCTTAGGGTCTCCACCACTGCTTGAATTTTGTGTAATCCTTGTGCACCAATGGTGTGACTACAGCAGCTGATGCTAGGTTTAAAGAATTCACACTTGTTGCATCGTGCTGTGAGTCCATAATCTTCTTATCTTTTTAACACTGTCTTGAGATTTTGGAGATGCTCCTTGTCATCCCCACCAGTAACAATGATGTCATCCAGGTATCACTGAATACCTGGGCAGCCTAGCAGCACCTGGTCCTTAGCTTTCTGCCAGGTTTCAGGTGCAGATGCTACTCCAAAAATAAGCCTATAATAGCGATAAAACCCTTTGCGAGTGTTTACGGTGAGAAGCACTGGACTCTTCTTCCATCTCCATCTGTGGATAGGCCTTAGCTAGGTGTTTCCCTCCAGAAAGGTTTGCAAAGATATTCTCTGTCCTAGGCAGAGTATACTGACCTACTTTCAGTACTGGGTGGACAGTGACTTAAAAATCACCGAAGATTCTGACAGACACATCTTTCTTGGCCTCTGGTTTGCCCTTGGGCTCCACTCAGTCTTGGAAAGAATTCCTTCAGCTTCTATGTGATCTAACTCACTGGCTACTTTATCAAGAAGGTATAACGAACTGAACAGACTTTGTAAAATTTGGGCGAGGCATTTCATTTAAAACCAGTTTACCCTTGATATGTTTGACTTGTCCAATGCCATCCTTGAACAATGCTGTGGCATCATCCAGTACTTTCGTAATTCAATTTTAGTTGCTTCTATCACGGGGGATGTGGCATGCAAATGGTGGATGGATCTCCAATCAAGTTTTAGTTGTCTCAGCCACTCATGGCCCCACAAAGCAGGTCCTACTGCTTTTACCACACACAAGCCCAATGTGGCTTGTTGGTGTTGAATCTCACTGTTTAAATGTCGTTCCCACAGGAATGACCTTTTCTCCAGTGTATGTTTTTAGTTGGATATCTGCAGACTTCAGTTCAATATCTTTGAAAATGCCGTTCAAACTCATTTTGTAGAATAACTAAAACAGCCGAGCTAGTGTCCAATTTCATTTTAATTAATTTGCATTTCATTTCTGATGTAAACCATATTCCTTGTCTCTTGTTAGTTTTCACATTGAAAGTCTCAAGGCTACTCAGTCCCGTGTCATTCTCATCATCATCAGATATTTTATAAACAGCGTGCAGATTAATACTCATTTTGAAACTACAGCTTGACTTTTTATCTTTATTTCTTCCCTGTGCAGTCCATTTAGTTTTGTCTGCCTCACACACTCCTTATATGTGTCCTACTTTGTTGCATTTTCTGCAAGTTTCACCTTTAAACCTGCATTGACCTGGTGTATGTGAGCCCCTGCCACAATGGTAACACGATTAGTTCTGTGAGGCAGGTTCTTGTTTAAATGTTGCAATTTTGTTCATGTTCATTTTCATTCCTGACTGCAACTCAGTTGTGTCTCTGGCTGCTGTTGCATTGATACAGTGATTTCAACTGTTCTTTTAAGTGTGAGCTGTGCTTCAGTTAGGAGCCATTTTTGAATGCTTTCTTGTAAGATTCCACAAACTAAACAATCTCTCAGTGGATCGTTAATCCCATCAGTGAATTGGCAATGCTTGGCCAATTTCTTCAATTCAGCCATGTACGCTGAAATGGACTCCCTTTCCTTTTGATTCTACTTATGAAACCTAAAGCATTCTGCAATTAACAATCGTTTTGGTTCTAAATGTTCCTGCATTACTTTCATGATATCAGCAAAGCTCATTTTGGCTGGTTTGGTTGGAGCAGTCAAGCTTCTGCTTTTCCACTTATTACACTTAGCAACACTGAAACTCGCTTTTCATTGGCTATTTCATTTGCTTCAAAATACTGCTCAGTCCATTAAGTATACGATATCCAGTTATCTCTTGTGTAATCAAATGCATTTATCTTTCTGATGTAGCCAGCCACTTCTGCTTTTTTTTATTTATAATTATTATCAGCCATTAATCACTATTAAGGAACCCTTGAATTTCATTCATTTTTTGCCTTTCTTTTCTACTCAACCGTCTCTCTCCTTTTCTGAAGAAATCACATGCTGTGCTTTTTTCACATGACAGTTTCTCCCCACTTGTGAAGAAAATGTGCTACAAATTTTTTTAAAACTCGAATGTGTCATCCCGTAGTCATCTCCATGTCATTTTAAAACTTCCTCTTCACCTCTGTTATGTTTCATAATTCTAGAATCTGGTTGAAGAAGAAACAAGGGATAAATGTGTTCACTTTGTTTATACTTTAGTGAGGTATGCAAAAATGATGTGGTATCATACTGACGTATACACATCACCCATAATGAATTATTTAAACAAACAAAGCATACTTAATCATACAATATGTTTACAATATTACTTAAAAATTAAGTACACGACAATACTTAAAAAAAGAACACACCCAATATATGCATTTGAGCAAACTCAAGCCATATGCCTGTACCACATTTATGGTCTTAAGGTGGTGGATACCAAAGTCATTGAGAGCAATGCTGGTTCACCCTCAATTTCTCCATATCTCCCGTCTTCCATCCACTAACTCATAACTGCTTGGCTATGAAACCCAGCAGGCCAAGGAAACAATTATTGCCAAAAGAATAATATAAGGTCCAAATAGAGTAGACAGGAAGGCCAGTGGAATATTTTGGGTATCAATTTACTCACAGTCACCAAATTTAGAACTGGTGGGATGAGAGAGGTACGAGAGATTCTTCATAACAGTCTATGAACTGCTTGAAAGTCTAAACAAGAAAATCCCACTTTAAAATGTTTTCTTTGCATGAAAATTGAAGAAAATGAGAATTACAATGTAAAATCCCAAAGCTTAAGGAAATGGTATGCATAGACGATGAACAGGAACAGTCTGTAGCAATGGCCATCTGCTCAGGACACTTGTGGCAACAGGTTTATAAACAAGTGAGGTGAAGGCTTGATGCCAATTACTGGCATATCTTTGAGCAATTCACAAACTCAGTACATACTTAGGCATGAATAATCGTCGAAGACCTATATTTCCTGTCAGGTGCACTGGAAGGGATCCACTCCCTTTCCCTTTCCTAGACAGCCCTACAGGGTTAATGATGTTTCCATTCCATTTCTGTGGATTTTGAGGCGATTGATCAGGTAATGCGCTCTTTAAAATGATCAATGATTTTGCAACAGTAGCATTCAGAGGAATAATAACAACAATATCAATGTGTCTTTTAGAATGGATGTTTTGTTCTCTGAGAGTGTCTACACTCTGATTCTGAATGGGAAGGGTGACCATGAAAGGAGGTCAGCTCTAATGGGGATGATTGAGTGGATAACCGGAACCATATTGGAAAAACGTTTTGACATTCCCTTTGCTCCTTGCCACATTATCGGAAAGCAATGACAATACTGTATGTCTGAAGTCAGCTTCACTGGTATATCAGGGTACCATTCATACATTTCTGTCAAAACAGGACGAAAACGTGGTGTACGGCAAGATCAGACCAGCGCAGTATATTTACAAAGTTAAGCTGTGGTGAAGTACTTGGAGAGGTCGGTGACCCTAATGACCCCAAACTCCTACATCCCCCGTTGACCCTGTGATTTCAGTCTCAGCAGGAGGGTGAACCCACGGAAAGCATCTGGTCCTGATGGGGTACCTGGCCGAGCACTAAAGACCTGTGCTGACCAACTGGCTGGAGTGTTCACTGATATCCTTACTCTCGCTTTGGCAGTCTGCTTCAAGCAGGCTTCAGTTATACCGGTGCCTAAGAAGAACACATCTCGACGACTACAAAACCTAAAGGCATAGGAGCAGAATTAGGCTACTTGACCCATCAAGTCCACTTTGCCAGTCCATCTTGGCTGATTTATTATCCCTCTCAACCACATTCTGCTGCCTTCTCCCTGTAACCTTTGACATCCTGACCAATCAAGAATCTATCAACCTATCAATGACTTGACCTCCGGAGCTGTCCGTGGCAACGAATTCCACAGATTCACCACCCTCTGGTTTAAGGAATTCCATTTCTGTACTAAATGGACGTCCCTCTATTCTGAGGCTGTGCCCTCTGGTCCTAGACTCATCCACTATAGGAAACATCCTCTCTAAACCCACTCTATCCAGGTCTTTCAATACTCAATTGGTTTCAAGGAGGTCCCCCCCTTTCTAAACTCAAGTGAGTACAGGCCCAGAGCCATCAAATTCCCCTCATACTTACGCTAACCCTTTAGTTCCTGGGATCATTCTCATGCACCTTCCCTGGGTCCTCTCCACAGCTGGCACATCTTTTCTTAGATAAGGGACCACAAACTGCTTGCAATACTCCAAGTGTGTTCTGACCAATGCCTTATAACGCCTCAGAATCATATCGTTATTTTTATATTCTAGTTCTCTTGAAAAGAATGCTAACATTATATATGCCTTCCTACCACAGAGTCAACCTGAAAGTTAGCCTTCAAGGAATCCCAAATCCTTTTGCGCCTCTGCACTTTGAATTTTCTCCCTGTTTAGAAAATAATGTGTGCCTTTATTTCTTCTACCAAAATGCATGACTACACAGTTCCCTCTATTATATTCCATCTGCCACTTCTTTGCCCATTTTCCTAATCTGTCCAAGTCTTCTGCAGACACCATCTGCTCTTCCATCTATCTTTGTATCGACTGCAACCTTGGCCACAAAGCCAAGATTTCCACCATCCAAATCGTTGACACGTAACGTGAAAAGAAGCGGTCCCAATACCGGCCTCTGTAGAACCCCAGTTGTCTCCAGCCGCTAACCAGAATAGGCCCCTTTATTCTGACTCTTCGCCTCCTGACAGTCAGCCAAGCTTCTATTCATGCTGGTACCTTTCCTGTTACACCATGGGCTCTTATCTTGTTAAGCAGCATCATGTATGGCACCTTGTCAGGAATCTTATGAAAATCCAAGTAAACAACGTCCACTGACTCTCCTCTGTCTACCCTGCCTATTATTTCCTCAAAAAGATTTCCAGTAGATTTTTCAAGCAGGGTTTCCCCATGCTGACTTTATCATGCACTCCAAGTACCCCAAAGCCTCATCCTTAATAATGGACTCCAACACCTTCCCAACCACTGAAGTCAGGCTGACCCACCTATACCTTCTTTTCTTCTGCCTCTCTCCCTTCATGAAGAGTTGAGTGACATTTGCAAATTTTCAGTCCTCTGGAACCATTTCAGAATCTAGCATTTCTTGAAAGATCATCGGCAAAGCTTCCACAATCTCTTCAGTCGCCTCTATCAGAACCCTGGGCTGTGGTCCATCTGGTCTGGGTGACTTACCCAAGTCCAGACCTTTCAGCTTCCCAAGCATCTTCTCCATGAATAGTGCACTGTCTCACCCATTTTGCTGCCCATTCGTTCCTTTCATTTTTGCTCCCTTTGAATAGGGAGACTCAGAGACCTTCCTTGTGCAACAGTTAGAGACCTTGCTCCAGATCTATGTTAGAAAGAGCCAAGCACATAAAGGTTTGTATCAAAACCAGATTCTCAGCCACTAGCCATGATGTCTAGTCTAGTTCTATGAGGCGTGGTCTCTGGCTGTAGCCTTTTTATTGGAGTTCACCAAATTCACAGGCTTATTCTTGCTGAGCAGCAGGACCAACTCTGGACTCCAGGCTAACGTGGCCTTGTTCTGAGAACCTCCTCCTCCCTCCGTTTTCAACAGCTTGTCCTACTCTGCATGTTCCTTCGCTGATTCACCAGATCACGCAGTGGGAATCCTAACTGATGCTTATCAGCAGTGCTGAGGTCAGTGCCTGTAGCTGCAGACTCTGCACTGCTGCAGCCTGAATCAGTTGCAGAGAACCCTTGTAGAATCATAACAAACAGAAAATAATCAGCGTGGCATTAAAGCAACTAATGATCTCTTTACAAACAAGAGAAAATCAGCAGACGCTGGGAATCAAAGTCACACACTTTACTGAAGGTGCTCAGCAGGCCAGGCAGCATCTATGGAGAAGAGCAAACAGACAAGGTTTTGGCATGTAATGTCGACTCTACTCTTTTCCATAGATGCCGCCTGGCCTGCCAGTGATCCTTTTAAATAGTGCAGTGACTGTGGGGGTGGGGGAGGACGTGGTGTATGGGATGTCCGAGGAGGGTTAGCACTTCTGAGGAAGGGGTTTGACAGCTCACTCACCTATGGTCCCCACCTGTGGCTGCAAGTAGCTGTTAACGTGCGACAGCAGATATGGCAGTACATGGCTTTGACAGGTGGGCTAAACCAGGAGAGGGTAGCCGTCGGACTTCGTACCCCGGTGAGATAGGGATGTGCCTATCCCAGTATATGAAGTCAGCTCTGGCAGACTGGGCGGATGAGATGCGACGGCCAGGAAGGTGGCGTGCGGAGAGCAAACAGCATGGCAGGGCCGTGGAAGACTCCAGTTGGGACAGCTCCTCGTACCACAGGACCTAGGCTACTGAGTGGAACTGCCCGAGTGTAAAGGCTTTTCCACGCAAAAAAAATCTCACACACAGGATACCTTTCATTGTGACCACTATAGAAATGTGAGAGGTGCAGGAAAGACGTTCGATTACATTGTTTAATCCTTGTTCCATATTTCTGTCTGATGCAGGAAGAGGCATTGTCTGAGCCAGCTCTCTCCTCCATTACCTTTTTCTGTGCGACCTGTTGTTACCATATTCTCATTAACTCTCTCCCGATTCCACCATTCACCCTCACACTCAGAGCAATTTACAGTGGCCAATTCACTTACCACCCCGCATCCTAGGAAAAGCCAAAAGGTCACAGAACGTGCAACTCCATGTGGACAGCACCAAGGATTAGGGTTGAACCCAGGCCGCTGGAGCTGCAAAGTACCGCTGTGCAAAGAGGTAACCGTTCTGAGCGTTGAGCTCCAAGTTGAAGGCGCTGCACTCCAATCACCTCTCACATCTCAATTTGTCTGTTGTGCCCGTGCCCACCAATCATTCACTAAGGATGCCAAGGGACTGAGCAGATGGCTTCCAGTGGGATTCACTCACAGATGAATGGACGTGCCATTTGTCAGCTCAATGAGCGTACACATCACCTGAGAAAACTGGCACTAATAATCCCATCTTCTCAACGCCTGACTCAGCCCAGGCAATAAAAATAGGGACCATCACCAGCTTGGCCAAAGTTCAATAGCTTGAGGATCTAGCCATCCTGCCCTGAAATGTTTAATGCATTAACCATGTGTGCTATTGAAACAGAGTTCTGTGAAAATCATACTGGAAGATGGCTGAACGAGTTCAGCCTGCTGGAGCCAAAGATTCTCCATTTGAACAGACAGTTCAGTTGGGAAAATCATTTCAGAAAGTACTGACTTCGGTGAAGGAAATGTTCTGCATTCTGAAGCAGGATTACAGAAGGAAAAAAGTTCCTGGTCAACTGAAGCTATTGTTTAACCTAAGGTCTCTGTTTGAAATTTCATCAGAAATATCTTTGAATCCTTGTGGTTTTGCATTTGGAAGAGAATGCTTTTCCTGTCAGAGATGTCATTTTTCAGATGTGATCATGTGATGCTATTCAAAGCCATTTTGTGGGCCTCATCAGTTACTTTTCCTTATGTGGGTTTCCAAACCTGGTTTTCACCCTATATGCTTGAAGGGTATCAGCCCTCAGACCACAGTACATAATTTTAATTTCATTGGATTATCCAAGGCTGCAGTCAATCTAATGCTGGTCCCCAAAAGAACCTAGTACAAGAATCACTGCCTTTGATTAATTGTTTTCCCAGGATGTCTATAGGGAAATGAACAAAGGAAATCCATTAGATATTGATAAATTTGCTGACAGCAGATTCCTTCACTATTTGGAAACTACGGTATCAGTAGCGATGAGTGGTGGGGGAGGAAAGGTGTGCTTAGACTTAATGGACCAGCCGATCCTTCTGTGTTTGTCCGTTTCATAAATTCAATAAGAACAGGTGCATCCATGTGTTTTGTGTCCAACATTTACCTTTGACTTTCATCATCAAAGACATTAGTTACCACACCACTATATGGGAGATCTTGTGAGACCTTCCTGTGCAGATGCTGGCTGCTGTATTTCCTGTAATACACTTCACGTACTCACCAAAACATAAAGACTTTGAGCTATCCTACAATGCAAATCTTTCCTTAAAATTTGAGAGTTCTGCCATTGACTGAAGGCAGTGAGTGTGCTGTCTATGAATTGAAGGCCTCCCCCCCCCCCCCCGTGATGTATTTCCATAGTTTGCGGCCACTCTCCACCAATAGTGATAGTTTTACACAATGCAATGGCACCCTGAACTGTGAATCAAACTCTTCATTAGTAAGAGCCATTGGAAGTGGGATGCAGCCACTTCGACTCCCCACGACTCAGCCTGCTGAATTGTGTTGCCTGCCAGTTATTCATTTTAAAATCCTCACCCATGCATTGAAATCCTTCCATTGCCTCACCCACTCTAATTTCTGTGATCAGCTCCAAGCCTGTAATCCTCTGATACATTTGCACTCCTCCAGTTCCCCACTTTAATCCTTCCAAAACTGCTTTCAGCTCTGGTGATGCTGAACCATGCAAATCCTACCTATCATCCTTTCTCCAAAGTAAATCTCGGCCCCAGCTTCTCTTGACATGGCACCATTTTTGTTTTGCTTGTCCAAGTGAACTGAAAAGGGATTCCTAAAACAGCATTCTAAATGGAAGAGGAGGCAGCTATTGATATCAGTCCCCGCGATAGCCTGTTTATAATTGAGTAAACTTCTAGGTCTTTCAGAAAGACAAATTTGAGTTTTTAAACTCATCTTCAAAAATACAAAGGTGGTGCAGTGTTTAAGTTAATGGCCTGATACCCAATGTTCAAACCCCAACATGAGGAATTTTATAATCTAAAATTATAAAACAAAGCTAATCAGCTGTAAGATTATACAGTATAATTATTAAATAGAGCAATGAAGACCACAATAGCAATCGTATTGTAGTGAAATCCACCTGATTCACCAGTTCCGCTCAGCCCAGCAATCCTCACCTGATCTGCTCTGCATGTGATTCCAAATACCAAGCGCTTGGCTTTCTAGTGTCCAAACACACCACTTAGTTCATGACAATTAGGGGTGGGTGGTAAGTACTCTTTTTGCCAGTGGTGCATCTGAAAAATTAATCACATGTGCATTTCTTATAAAATTTTTGCCTCTCAAACATTTTGAAGTTTTTGCCTGTCAGCAATGAGCTTGACTTCTTTAGGTCAGGAAAACACTATTAATTACAAAAATAAGAGATGGTGAGAAAGACTGAAAGACAGCCGTTCTAAGATCTTACAGATAAATGGATCATCTGGGCTGTCATATTTCCATATTTCCTTAAAATATTCAGCCTATCAAGTTTACAATTCACCCATTCCCCCACCCACTTTCTTTTTAACCCATTCCCCAAAGACTTAAATCAACACCCCCAGATTTTATTATCCGCCTCCACTAGGAGTTATTTTGTAGCCTATCTCTTTGCAGGAGGAAACCAGTGCACCCAATGCAGCCACATGAAGGACAGGCAAACGGCACCAGAGTCAGGATTAAACTCTAATATGATGCCCTTTGATGGAGCTGTCACCATCACTTTTGAGTAGATAACCAATGTGAACATTGAGTTGATTGAGTTATTGATACTCAACCTCCCCATTAACATTAGCCTATCCTACTGCTAATCACCTTTCCTTTTCTCCAGCCAGCCATCTGTTTGCAACAGCTTCTCATCTGCCAGTAAAATTATGTGTGTGATAGCAAAATTACGTATCCTGATATTTCACAGCTCTTGACAGCACTGAACTTCCTCACCAGCATCCAATTTATTCATTAGTATTAATGTAAGCAGTGGCTCCTTAATTAAAATGTATTCATTAACTGGTAAAATGTTAGCTCTGCTCCCAAGACCTTCTCAGCTTACACCAGTTGAACACAAATGAAACCCACAGGTAAATAAAAAGGGATGTGGTACATAGACTGGCCACAAGATGGCAGTAAATACACAGTTTAAAATTGACAAATTTGATCATTTATGTAAAAATTTTACATAAGACAGGAGCATGATCAGAGTTTAAACTGAGCCATATAAGGAGATATATAAAGTAATGAAAAGGTCTAGTAAAGTGACTGATTCTGAGAATTGCCTTTAAAGAAGCAGAAGGATATAATTAAAGAAATACAAAGCTCAGCATGCTGACCTGAAGTCATGGTTATTAAAAATCAAATTGGAGGATCTGAATAGATTGTTGAGAAAGATTTTAATGGAATAGAGGACATAAGGGGATATAGACTGACCTAATAATGATGCAGACTAAATACGTAGGGGTACAGCTGTTGCTTCACAAATCTAGCAACTGCGATTCAATCCTGATTTTGGTGCTCAGAGGCTAATAAAGCATAGAAATAGCATTTTTAACACAACTTGTCCATGCTGGCCATCGACCATCTATTTCTGCTAAGTGCATTTACCAGCACTTGACCCACTGTTTTCTGTGCCTTGGTGATACCAATGTTCACCCAAATATTTCTTAAATACTGTAAGGGTCTCTACCTCTGCCACATTCTCGGACAATGTTTTGCAGATTTCAACATTCTTTTGGGTGAAAAGAAATCTTCCTCAGATCCCTTCTATATGTATTAAGACATATCCTAAATTTCTACCCTCTAGTTTCAGTTTCTCTGTTCTGGAAAACTTTCTATCCGCCTTATGTAAGTACTTAGTTGGTGTAGACAAGTTTGATCGAAGGGCCTGTTTCCATGCTGTGTGACTTGATGACCCGCATTGTTTTGTACATCTCAGTCAGGTCACTCCTCATCTTCCTCTGGTCCAAGGACAACAAACACAGACTTTCTAATCTCAGTCAGGTCATCTCTCATCCCCCTCCAGCCCAAGGACAACAAACACAGACTTTCTAATCTCAGTCAGGTCATCTCTCATCCCCCTCCAGCCCAAGGACAACAAACACAGACTTTCTAATCTCAGTCAGGTCTTCCCTCATCTTCATCTGGTCCAAGGACAACACAGACTTTCTAATCTTTTCTAAAAACTGCAACACACTCTATACAGGCAAGATCCTGGTATCCCTCCTCTGCACTCACCAGTGCAATAACGTATTTCTTATAGTGTGATGTCCCCAAAAGCACACAGTGATCCAGCTTCACTGCTCTTATATGTGATGCCCTGCTAGATTCTTAGCTTTCATGTTACTTTATACTGTGACCTTGTTGGTCGTCAGAGTTATATGGCATACATGTAACAGTTTTACAGACAGCCTTGGACATTCAGTCTGCTCCGGTAATTTAAAGCCTTGCCTGTGTCTCATTTTGTGTTCGCTCTTACACTAAGCGCTACCTTTTCCAGATACATGTATAAGACATTCCCGAATTGCAATTGCTCAACCTACAGTATGTACACCCTTACCAATGAATGAGTTTCTGTGATCAGAATCAGAATTGGGTTAAATGTCTTTGGGATTTGTCATGAAATTTGTTGTCTTTGCTGCAGCAATACATAATAATAGAGAAAAATGTGAGTTACAGTAAATATATATATTAAATAGTTACAGTAAATAAGTAGTGGAAAAATAAAAATAAAGAAGTGAGGTAGAGCTCATGGGTTCAATGCCAATTCAGAAATCAGATGGCAGAGGGGAAGAAACAGTTCCTGAATCATTGAGTGTGTGCCTCCAGGCTTCTGGACCTCCTTCCTGAGGTAGGAATGAGAACAGGTCATGACTTGTTGGTGGGGGTCCTTAATGATGGATGCTGACTTTTTGAAGCTTTGTTCCTTGAAAATGTCCTGGATACTACGGAGGCTAGTGCCTATGATGGAGGTGACTAAGTTTACAACTTTTTGCAGCTTATTTTGATCCTGCCCAGTAGCTCCCCACCTCCCATACCAGATGGTGATGCAACCAGTTAGAATGCTCTCTAGGGTACATCTATAGAACTTCCTGAATGTCTTTGGTGACATATCAAATCTCCTCAAACTCTTAATGAAATATAGCTGCTCTCGTGCCATCTTTGTTGCTGCATCGATATGTTGGGTCCAGGATAGATCCTCAAGAGATATTGTCACCCAGGAACTTGAAATTGTTCACTCTCTCCACTTCTGATCTCTTGATGAGGACTGGTTATTAAATTCAAAATTTAGATATACTGTATGTATGTAAGTTTGTACCTACAAAGAGACAGAACTGCATTTCTTTCACTCTCTTTCCCTCTTTCTCAGTCTCTCTTTCTCTCACTCCACTTTTAGTCATTTACAGTATTTTTCCAATCAGTTTTATGAGATTTCAGTGCCATACCTAATAATAAATACTGTGAGATATGCTTACCACATCAGATAATCCCTGTGTACTTTTTGCTTTTGGACAAGTTTAAAAACAAAACCTGTTACTTGAGGATGGCCTGTACTGTGTCTGAAACCATTCCAAAGATATTACAAATTGGCAAGGGGATCTTGAAGAATTTGTTGAATGTTCTTGACTCTCACCTGGCACGTTTTAGTTTTGTTTGATGTACATTTTAGTCGTGTTTGACGCACGTTTTAGTCGTGTTTGATACACATTTTAGTCGTGTTTGATGCACATTTTAGTCGTGGTTGACGCGTTTTAGTCGTGTTTGATGCATGTTTTAGTCGTGTTTGATGTGTGTTTTAGTCGTGTTTGACGTGTGTTTTAGTTGTGTTTGACGCGCATTTTATTCGTGTTTGACGTGCGTTTTAGTCGTGTTTGATGCGCGTTTTAGTCGTGTTTGATGCGCGTTTTAGTCATGTTTGATGCACGTTTTAGTCGTGTTTGATGCACGTTTTAGTTGTGTTTGATGAAATTTTCCTGTGGTCACCTGCATGGTTTTCCTGACAACAGTTTCAATTTTCTCTGTTCACAAACTTCATAAAACAGAACACTAACAAAGATGAAGCCCTTGTTCCTTTACAGCACCCGGTTTCAAATAGTGGAATATTGTACGTTGTAATAAATTGCAAAGAGATTTTGATCAGTTAGGGAAATGGACTGAGGAACGGCAAACAGGTTTCAGCTGAGGTAAGTGTGAGCTGATGTATTTTGGACATTCAAACCAAAGTAGGAACAGTACCGTGAATGTCAGGGCACTGACGAGTGTTATGGAACCGAGGGACCTGGGAGTACAGATTCACTGAAAGCAGCCGGGCAAGTGGACAGTGTAGTGAAGAAGCCATTTAGATGTTGGCCTTCATCAGTTAGGGCATTGTATTTAAGAGTAGGGACATTATGTTGAGGTTATATAATTTGTTGATGAGACCACACTTGGAGTATTGTGTACAGTTAGGAGAATCGTTTATAGAAGATATTTTCAGGCTGGATGGGGCACAGAAGGGATTTACGAGGATGTTGTCGGGACTTGAGAGCCTGATAGTGCAGGAGAATGAGAGGTGACCTCTTTGGAGATTATAAAATCATAAGGTAGAAGATTATAGTATTTTCCCCAGGATGGGATGTCCCAAATTAGGGGGAACAGTTACAAGGTAAGGGTGGAAAGATTTGAAATAGACCTGAAAGGTAATTTTTTTACACAGCAGCTAGTGAGTACCTGGAGTGGGCTGCCAGAGGAAGTGGTTGAAGCAACATTTGGACAAGTACATGGAGGAGAAGGGCTATGGGCTGAACATGAGCAGGGAGGACTGTGTGTTCATTATAGATTGGTTGGACTAAAGCTAACCTTTTCTGTGCTGTATAAATCTCTGACTCTCTAAGAGCCACCACGAGCTCAGTGAGAATTGCTCAGGATGATCTGGAGATGACAGTACTGCAGGAATGTTGACCTACTGACTGAAGGATCACGAGCTCAATATTTCTCTGAAGCACAGAACAAGTGCACACACTACCATGGGAATACACCTGCATGGCCTCTGAGTGAGGTGCAGATTGAGAATTCACTTGTTCAGCTAAATTTGTTTCCAGGAGATGAACAGAAACATAGAAAATAGGTGCAGGAGTAGGCCATTCAGCCCTTCAAGCCTGCACCGCCATTCAGTATGATCATGGCTGATCATCCAACTTAGAACCCTGTACTTGCTTTCTCTCCATACCCCCTGATCCCTTTAGCCACAAGGGCCATATCTAACTTCCTCTTAAGTATAGCCAATGAACCGGCTTCAACTGTTTCCTGTGGCAGAGAATTCCACAGGTTCACCACTCTCTGTGAGAAGAAGTTTTTCCTCATCTTGGTCCTAAAAGGCTTCCCCTTTATCCTTAAACTGTGACCCCTCATTCTGGACTTCCCCAACATCGGAAACAATCTTCCTGCATCTAGCCTGTCCAATCCCTTTAGAATTTTATACGTTTCAATAAGATCCCCCCTCAATCTTCTAAATTCCAGTGAGTATAAGCCTACTCGATCCAGTCTTTCTTCATATGAAAGTCCTGCCATCCCAGGAATCAATCTGGTGAACCTTCTCTGTACTCCCTCTATGGCAAGAATGTCTTTCCTCAGATTAGGGGACCAAAGCTGCACACAATATTCTAGGTGCGGTCTCACCAAGGCCTTGTACAACAGCAGCAGAACCTCCCTGCTCCTGTACTCAAATCCTTTTGCTATGAATGCCAACATACCATTTACCTTTTTCACCGCCTGCTGTACCTGCAATGACTGGTGTACAATGACACCCAGGTCTCGTTGCATCTCCCCTTTTCCAAATTGGCCACTGTTCAGATAATAATCTGTTTTCCTGTTCTTGCAACCAAAGTGGATAACCTCACACTTATCCACATTAAATTGCATCTGCCATGAATTTGCCCACTCACCTAACCTGTCCAAGTCACCCTGCATCCTCTTAGCATTCTCCTCACAGCTAACACTGCCGCCCAGCTTCGTGTCATCCGCAAACTTGGAGATGCTGCATTTAATTCCCTTGTCTAAATCATTAATATATATTGTAAACAACTGGGGTCCCAGCACTAAGCCTTGCGGTACCCCACTAGTCACTGCCTGCCATTCTGAAAAGGTCCCGTTTACTCCCACTCTTTGCTTCCTGTCTGCCAACCAATTCTCCATCCACATAAATACCATACCCCCAATACTGTGTGCTTTAAGTTTGCACACTAATCTCCTGTGTGGGACCTTGTCAAAAGCCTTTCGAAAATCTAAATATACCACATCCACTGGCTCTCCCCTATCCACTCTACTAGTTACATCCTCAAAAAATTCTATAAGATTCGTCAGACATGATTTTCCTTTCACAAATCCATGCCTACTTTGTCCGATGATTTCACCTCTTTCCAAATGTGTTGTTATCACATCTTTGATAACCAACTCTAGCATTTTCCCCACCACCGATGTCAGACTAACCAGTCTATAATTCCCCGGTTTCTCTCTCCTTCCTTTTTTAAAATACATTAGCCACCCTCCAATCCTCAGGAACTAATCCAGAATCTAAGGAGTTTTGAAAAATTATCACTAATGCATCCACTATTTCTTGGGCTACTTCCTTAAGCACTCTGGGATGCAGACCATCTGGCCCTGGGGATTTATCTGCCTTTAATCCCTTCAATTTACCTAACACCTCTTCCCTACTAACATGTATTTCCCTCAGTTCCTCCATCTCACTAGACCCTTGGTCCCTTACTATTTCCGGAAGATTATTTATGTCCTCCTTAGTGAAGACAGAACCAAAGTAGTTATTCAATTGGTCTGCCATGCCTTTGTTCCCTATGATCAATTCACCTGTTTCTGACTGGAAAGGACCTACATTTGTCTTGACCAATCTTTTTCTTTTCACGGATCTATAAAAGCTTTTACAGTCAGTTTTCATGTTCCCTGCCAGCTTTCTCTCATAATCTTTTTTCCCTTTCCTAATTAAGTCCTTTGTCCTCCTCTGCTGGTCTCTGAATTTCTCCCAGTCCTCAGGTGTGCCACTTTTTTTTGCTAATTATATGTTTCTTCTTTGGACTTGATACTATTCCTAATTTCCCTTGTCAGCCATGGGTGCACTACCTTCCCTGGTTTATTCTTTTGCCAAACTGGGATGAACAATTGTTGTAGTTCATCCATGTGATCTTTAAATGCTTGCCTTTGCATATCCACCGTCAACCCTTTAAGTATCATTTGCCAGTCTATCTTAGCTAATTCACGTCTCATACCTTTGTGGTCCTACTTTTTAGTTTATCTCCTAACTCCCTAAGTTTACCTTGTAGGACCTCATCCTGTTTTTTACCTATATCATTGGTACCTATGTGCACCACGGCCACTGGCTGTTCACCTTCCCATTCCAGAATGTCCTGCAGCCGCTCGGAGACATCCTTGACCCTTGCACCAGGGAGGCAACATACCATCCTGGAGTCTCGTTTGCGGCCACAGAAACGCCCATCTATTCCCCTTGCAATTGAATCCCCTATCACTATAGCTCTCCCACTCCTTTTCCTTCCCTCCTGTGCCGCAGAGCCACCCATGGTGCAACCCAAGGAGTTGAGAATAAATATCATTACATTTTTATTAAAATAAAGCATTATTAAGCAAAATGAGTGTGCTTGGAAGCTCTGAAGAACTCTTGTAAAATTGATAATGGTGATGTGTTTCCCTAGTTCCAGGACAGATCCAGCTCTGAAAGGTAAGGCATTTGATCGTGAGTTTGTGTCCAAGTGGGTACTGCTCCAGTCTTCAGGAACCAAATCCAAGCAGGAATGACAAGGAATCCAAACCTTCTTTGAAACAAACCCAAGAGATGATTCAACATTGAAATCTGTGTAAAGAAAATGTGCGTGAAGACATTTTAGGAACAACTTTTTCCCCTCGGCCATCAGATTTCAGATTGGACAATGAACCCCTGAACAAGACCTCACTATTTCTTATGTTTTTGCTCTCTTTTTGTATTACATTTAATTTAATTATACATACACACAGACGCGCACACACACATTTCCTTTTTTGTAATTTATAGCTTTTTTATGTAATTCATTGTACTGCTGCTGCAAAACAACAAATTTCACGACAAATGTCAGTGATATTAAACCTGATTCTGATCCCTAAACAAGATTAAATGTGTATATAATTTGTTATCTATGTTTTTACCAGGAAACAGACTACAAAGAGTGGACCAAAGTAAGCTATGTGAAATTTCACCAATGTGAAAGTAAGCTAATCCCATCTGCCTGCACATTACCCTGCCTGTTTACTTGGCTATGTAAATTCCTCTTAATCCTTGCTATTGTATTTGTCTCCACTATCCACTATTCTCTGTGGAAAATACTTGCCTCATAAATTTCCTTTAAACTTTCCTCCTCTCAGCTTAAAACTTTGCCTTCTGGTACCTGGGAGAAGAACTATCTTCCTATCTATACTCTCATAATTTTATATATTAGCCCTTCAGCCTCCGATGTGGCAGAGAAAGCCAAGTTGGTCCAATCTCCTCTTTAGTTAATCTTAGCAACATCCTGGTGAACTTCCACTGCATGCTCACTAAAGCCCTTACATCCTTTCTGTAATGAGGCAAACCGAACTGCATGCAATAATCCAAAAGCGGTCTATCCAAAGTTATATACAGCTGTAATCTGACTTTCCAGGACATCAGAAATGTCCTTTCTCTTCCTTCACTATTGATGCTACCCTCACCCATATCTCCTCCATTTCTCGGACATCTGCGCTCTCCCCATCTTCCCAGTGCCTTAACTGGGATAGAGCTCCTCTTGTTCTTGCCTACCATTCCATGAAACTCCATATCCAACACATCATTTTCTGCAACTTCAGCCATCTTCAATGGGATCCTACCAATAAACGCATCTTCACCTGCCCCCCCACCCCACTCGCTGCTATCTGCAGGGATCACTCCTTCTGTGATCCCTTTGACTATTCATCAATCACCATTCTCTCCCTCCTGGCACATGTCCTTGCAAGTGACAGAAATACTACGCCTGCCTATTCACCTCCTCCCTCACATCCATTCAGGGCCCCAAACAGTCCTTCCAAGTGAGGCAATACTTCACCCACGAGTCTGTTGGGGTTGTCTATTGTATACGGTGCTTCCGATGTGGCCTCCTCTACATGGGTGGGTCCCGATGTAAACTGGGGGATCGCTTTGACGAGCACCTCTGCTCCATCTACCAAAGGTGGAATTTCCCAGTGGCCAAAAATCTTAATTCCCGTTCCCATTCCAACATGTCAGTACATGGCCTCCTCTTCTGCCATGAGAAGGCCACTCTCAGGGTGGAGGAGTAACACCTCATTTACCATCTAGGTTGCCTTAAGGTACAAAATAAAGGGCTATGGGTAACCCTAGGTAATTTCTGAAGTAAGGACACGCTCGGCATAGCATAGTGGGCCGAAGGGCCTGTATTGTGCTGTAGACTTTCTATGATTTCTCCTTCTGGAATGTTTTTCTATTTTCCTTTTCCCCCCTCCCCTTTCCCACTTCTATATCCCACACTGGCCTCTTAGCTCTTCTCCTGTCCTGCCTACCACCTCCCTCTGATGTTCTCCTGTGATCCACTCTCCCCTCCTATCAGATTCCTCCCTTTCCAGCCTTTTACCTTTCCTACCCACCTGGCTTCACCTATCACCTTGTCCTCCCTCCCCTCACCTAACCCTTCTATTCTGGTGTCTTCCTCCTTTCTTTGCAGCCCTGATGAAGGTCTCGGCTGTTTATTCCTCTCCACAGATGCTGCCTGACCTGCTGAGATCCTCCAGCGTTTTGTGTGGGTCGTAACAGGACTCTTCTATGTTTGTATTCCTGAGCTGAAACAGCTCACATCCGGCTGGAGTAATCTCCACCAGTCATTTCTCCATCATTGAACTGAATTGACTTCCTATCTTCCGTCCTTCACATACATGAGAAGTAAAAATCTTTACATTACATCTCCATCTAAATGTGCCATGTGCATTCATAGTCCTTTATAAGAAATAGAACAGTCAATGTAACATAGAAGTACACTCAAATCAGCGTGAGTTCATCAGTCTGATGGCCTGGTGGAAGAAGCTGTCCTGGAGCCTGTTGGTCCTGGCTTTTACGCTGTGGTACCGCTTCCCGGATGGTAGCAGCTGGAATAGATTGTGGTTGGGTGACTGAGGTCCCCAATGATCCTACAGGCCCTCTTTACATACCTGTCATTGTAAATGTACTGAATCATGGGAAATTCGCCACTACAGATGTGTTGGGCTGACCTCACCACTCTCTTCAGAGTCCTGCAATTGAGGGGGGTACAGTTCCCATACCAGGCAGTGATGCAGCCAGTCAGGATGCTCTCAATTGTGCCCCTGTAAAAAGTTCTTAGGATTTGGAGGCCCATAGCAAACTTCCTCAACCATCTGAGGTGAAAGAGGCGCTGCTGTGCCTTTTTCACCACACATCTGGTGTGTACAGACCACGTGAGGTCCTCATGGTGTGTACACACCGCAAAGTACATCTCTAACTGAATTATCCCCCATTTTATCCTTCGACAACCTTTTCCAACGTTGACAATTTTGTACCATCTGCATGCTTATTATTCAACCCACCTACAATTTTGCCCAAGTAATATACCGTATCTAAAACAAACAACAGAGTTTCCAACACTGATCCTTGTGGAACACCACTGGTCACAGAATAACATATCTCCAGCATTGCCCTCTGTGTTTTGGAGGCAGTGCAGAGGAGGCTCATTGATTCCAGATGAGAGGGTTAGATGATGAGGAGAGATTGAGTCACCTGTGACTGTACAGTACTTGCTGAAATACAGAAGGATGAGAGGAGACCCTGTAGAAACATATAAAATTATGAAAGGGATAAAGGCAGGAAAGTTGTTTCCACTGCTAGGTGAGACTAGAACTAGGGGACAGAGCCTCAAAGTTCAGGGGAGTACATTTATGACAGAGATGAGGAGGAACTGCTTTTCCCAGAGAGTGGGGAATCTGTGGAATTCTCTGCCCAATGAAGCAGTGGAGGCTGCCTCAGTAAATATATCTAAGACAAGGTTGGATACATTTTTACATAGTAGGGAAATTGAGAGTTGTGGGGAAAAGGCAGGTAGGTGGAGATGAGTCCATGGTCAGATCAGAAATGATCTTATTGAATGGCGGAGCAGGCTTGATGGGCCAGATGGCCTACTGCTGTTTCTATTTCTGATGCAAAAGCAAATCTGAATCCAATCTATCAAATCCCATGGATCCCATGAGTCTTTATCTTCTGGATCAGCGCACCATATAGGTCCTTGCTGAATGTTTTTCTAAAGTCCATATCCGACATCCATTGCCCTATTCTCATCTGTCATCTTCATCAACTCCTCAGTAAACTGAATTAGGTTTGTAAAACATAAACCCCATTTCCCCATCCAAACAAGCCATCGACTATCCCTAATATGTTCATGCTTTTCCAAATATAATAAAATCCTATCTCCAAGAATAGATCCAATAATTTCCCTATCACTTATTTAAGTATCATACTTCTGTAATTTGTTGGATAATCCCTATTGTACATTTATCTTGATTATGCTTTTGTGATGCATGTGAGATCTGTATTATAAATAGGAGCAGAAATTGGCCATTCAGTCCCTTTCAGCCTGCCCTGCCATTCAATACAACCAAAATGAATCCTTTGCCTCTACCCCATATTCTCAAACTCTCCCTATACTTATTGAAGTCATGCAATATGACTGTGGCTGATCTCCCCACAGCCTTCTCTCCATTTTGTGCCATTTCTCCCAGCCCACAGTTCCCTGATTTATCAAAAATTAATCTACATCCTCCTTAGATACCCCTGATGACCCAGTCACACATCATTGGGTTCATAAATGCAGGGATTCACCAGCCTCCTGGAGAAGGTCCTGTGCACTTTAGTTTCAGCTGATCATCAATCATCACCCCTCATTCAAGGATCTCCCACTGGAAACTGGAAATAAGAGCTGCTGACTTTTGCAGAAAGTTACTGCAATGAACAGCTATTGCAGAACTAAAAGGCAGCGACTCCAGGTTGTTATACAGATTCAGGAACAGTTGTTATCCAGTTTCTAAAGTGAGGTCGTTATACAGTAATTTGAACAGTTACAGGCACTCTGTATGCATCCAAGTAAACATCACTACTGTTACAAGCACCATCAATACCTAATTATAAACACATCTTTGGTCTACAAATCACCAATAAGGGGAAATCAGTTAAATTTTAATTTTAAATAAATTAACAAATTTTCAAAAAGGGAATTATTCCTTAAGGGAAAATTTTGCTTGACAGATCTGCTGGAATTCTTTGAGGAAATAACAAGCAGGATAGACAAAGGACTGTCAGTCAATGTTGTTTATTTGGATTTTCAGAAGGTCTAAGGTGCTGCAAATGAGGCTGCTTAACGAGACAAGAACCCATGGTACTACAGGAAAGATACTAGCATGGATAGAAGATTGGCTGGCTGGCAGGAGACAGAGTGGGAATAAAAGGGGCCTTTTCAGTTTGTTGAGGTGACTAGTGGTGTACCACAGGGGTTGGTGTTGGGACAGTTTCTTTTCATTTTATATGTCAGTGATTTGGATGAAGGAATTGACGGCTATGTGGCCAGGTTTGTGGATGATACAAAGATATGTATTGGGGCAGGTAGTGTTGAGGAAGCAGGGAATCTTCAGAAGGACTTAGACAGATTGGGAGAATAGGGAAAAGAATGGCAGATGGAATATAGTGTGGGGAAGCATATGGTGAAACACTTTGGAGGAAGGAATAAAGGCATAGACAATTTTCTAAATTGGAAATACATTTGAAAACCAGAGGTACAATTGGACTTGAGAGTCCACATACAGGATTCCTGAAAGCTTAACTTGCAGGTTGAGTCGGTGGTAAGCAAGGCAAATGCAATGTTAACATTCATTTCGAGAGGACTAGAATATAAAAACAAGGACGTGATGCAGAGGCTTTATAAAGCACTGGTTACACTGCACTTGGAGTATTATGAGTAGATTTGGGCCCCTTATCTAAGAAAAGATGAGCTGGCTTTGGAGAGGATCCAGAGGAGGGAGTGAAAGGTTTAACTCTTGTTATTGTCTTTGCAGCTTAACAATTAACTGCCTGACAGTAATTTTTAAACTACTTTTATACGTGTAACTGTTTTGTATGTTTCTCAGTGGCTAAAGTAGTTGTTCAATGTGTCCTCTAGTGGTTATAGTTCTTTGCAAGTTCTGGAAAGTTCTCTTGGCATTGAATTATTTGAATGGGGCTTTCTGATTGGTTAAATATTATCTACAAATTTGAATGGAATGTTTCTTATCTATCAGGTAGAAAAAGAGCTGACTATCTTTTTGCTTTTCTCTCCTTTCCATTACTAGCCTCTGCTCCTGTTACTGTTTTCAATTTTATTTGTTCTATTAGCGTTCAATAAAATGATAGTGAAGCAACATGTTAGCGCCTTTTTCCTGACTTCCGAAAGGACCTTGCAATATAGTCATCAGAATCCAACACAACTCCTTAAATCAATGCTTCACTGGAACACCCCAAGACACGAATACAACTTTCTTCTTTTTGTGAAATAGTTAATAACTGATGAATCTAAATTGCTTTTTCAGTTTACTGTGATGGAAAATGCAATTAAATAGCTGAGTAACTAGCATAACTCTTCATCAATTTTTATACATCTCAATTGGATACAATTTTAATTTTAATTGTATTTACTGTCAATTCCGATTATTTCACATTAGCCATCCAATGAGGCTCCAGAGAAATATATCCTGAACAATTTTCCAGCCGCAATTGTACAAGTACGTTGGGATGATGACTAACAGGGAAGAAAGCTATGAATAAATATCAAGATCAATTTCTGGCATGTGATGTGGGTGAGCAGATGATCAGAGGCAGTCTGTGCATTTTAAGTCCCCGACCACATTAAAATGGCCTGCGACTGACAACAATCAGGACAACTCTCTGGCAGGAAACATCAAGGAGTTGGGGAAAATGTAATCATTGACGTCAGAATAATAGCAAGCATGGGACGCTTGTACTCAGAACCTGATGACTCGTCAGCTATCAAATTTGTTCTTTCTGCAATCTTGTCATGAGGTGGAAGAGACAAGCTTGATTCACAGCCACCATCATGGGGGTCCACAGCAAGTCTGAATCAGGCTCTAAATTGTACTTGGTGCTACTACAAAAACTTTAAAAGAATGACATATAGAGGTCGTTTTATGCCCTCAGGACATCTCAAAATGCTTTATAACCTGTGAAGTACTTAAAGCAACACACACAAAATGCTGGAGGAACTCAGCAAGTCAGCAGCATCTATGGTCTGAGTAAGTTATTTACTACCTCAGCGTCACAATCCCAGCTGTTAGCTCTTGACCTTCAATCAGCCAACACATAAATTATGATATCTGCACTCATTCGTAAATCCCTCCACATCATAGCAAGTTTGCAATTTATTGGACAGCTCGCACATCTTTGGCAATGCTCTTTTAAGTTATTGGGGTATGTATCCCTGGTCTTTGTTTCTCATCCCACCCCCCCCCCCCCATCTTGTACATAATCCTGAAAGAAGAAGGTGTCTTCCGTTTGCCCTGGATGAGTTTTGACCTTAATTCAAAATCAACTACGTGGTCATTATTCTTTGATGTTTGTGGAATCCTGCTCTCCACAAATTGGCTGGTGTTTCTCTTTGCATTACAACACTGGCCGCACTTTGAAGTTCTTCATAGACACAAGAGATTCTGCAGTTGCTTAAAATACTGATCAACACACACAATATACTGGTGGACCTCAGCAAGTCAGGCAGAAGTTATGGAGGAGAATAATCAGTCAGTGTTTTGGGCCAAGACTCCAAGGCACTTCAGGTCTTCAACTTAAGGAAACAGTCCAAAGAATTTCACAACTAATCCCAAGAGAATAAAAATAAAAGCTAAAGATTTAAGAGTCTCTTTGAGTTTGACTAAAGAGCCGGTTTGTGGACTTCTTAAAGGTGGGGAGAGAAGTGCGGGGTAAACATAGTCCACGGAGTGGTAAAAGGTTGTAAAGCTATGATGTGCAGCAATTTACAAATGAGTCAATAGCTAATGGTGATGCTGAGGTAGTAAATAACATACTTGCGCTTTTAACAAGTTACAATTTGTAGATCATGTTTGGCCATCGTGACCCATGAACATCTCTTTTAACAGTTTTAGTATAAGGATGGCAATACCATGATGTTGTAAAGTTTAGAGGCAGATGTGGGATTTAAGGCTGAGAGTACGAAAGAGATGCCTCCACAATGCTGCCTAACCTGCTAAGTGTCTTCAGCTTTCCATTAGAGCAAAGTGATGAAGTTATTTGTAAGATGTATGCCTCTCACAATACATGTGCAGGAGTCTGGAACTTATCCTGTTCCAAGGCCAGTGAATTCCTCACCATGTATCAAAGGTGTTGAGCAAATTACACGATGCATTGGTCAAGATACAAAAATCTACCCATTAGAATGTACAATGCATTCTAACCAGTTTCATCATTAAATCCCTTCCTCAGGCACAGAAATTAGGTGAATTAAGAGAATATTATTGTTTATCAAAAAGGGAATTGGATCTAAAAGTAAAGGTTTAACTTTAGATATGTGGAGCAAAACCATATTTTCAACAATCAAAGCTCAAAGTTCAAAGTAAATTTATTGCGAATGTATATGATTCAAAGTTTCAAAGTACATTTAATATCAGAGTATGTATCCAGTACAGAACTTAAAATTTGTCCTCTCCACAGACATCCACAAAAGAAAGAAAGCCCACAGAATGACAGAAACATCGAAGCCCTGAAGCCCCCTCGCCCTCCCTGCATAAGCGGCAGCAGAAAGCATCGACCCCCACCCCCACTCCCAACCACACCGGCAGAAGCACTGTACCTCCCTCCCAACCCCTCCACCATGCAAGTCACAACAGAAGCACCAAGAAGTCCATTGATCCAGAGTCCATCAAACATCCAGCAGTTCGGTATCTCAGACAGGCTTGCTGTCTCCAGCAAAGGGACTTCATCACGTTATCACAGTGATTGTAAGTGCTACTGGACTGTGTAGGGTACTGATCTTCCTTTTTAAAGATGTTTGTACATTGGAAGCAATTCAGGGAAGGTTTTCTAGACTGGTACCTGAATGGGCAGGATGTCTTATAATGTTGGAAAGGGCAAGCATTTATTCACTGGAGTTTAGAAGAGTGAGAGTTGAATTAACTGAAGTACATGTGATAATGATTGGTCTTGACAGGGTGGATGTGAAGAAAATGTTTCCTTCTATGGGATAATCTTAAACTTTGGTTCACTGCCCATTTAAAAGAGCGATTGGCATTCTTTTTCTCGTGGAGGATGACGGTCTTTAAAATCTCCTCCTCAAGGGACAGTGTAAGCTGAGTCTTCAATATTTTAAGACTGAAGTTGATCAGTAAGGGGGTGTAAAGCTACCTGGGCTTGGTGGGACTGCAGAGTGGAAGGTGGTGGAATAGGCTCGAGGGGTGAAGTGGACTGCTCCTGCTCCTAGAAACAGTGCATTTCCATCATCATCCATTTCTCATTTCCTGACAGCTGCCCAAGAATCTGTTTTTTCTCTCCCTGCTCTCAATATCCTTCCTTGCTGTGGCAGTTTGTTGCTCAGCTCCTGGGTCAGATTAAAGGTCATCACTTTAATCTTGCTTTTCCTATTGGTTTCACTGCTGCCACACATCAACTGTTTATTCCCCTGCATAGATGCTGCCTGACTTGTTCAGTTCCTTCAGCATTTTGTGTGTGCTGAACGGATTTCACAGTCTATGTCAGCAATAATAAAGCTGATCCTGATTCTGACTCTGAATAATTTAGATAATATAGCTAACATTATAAATCAAACAGTTGGAATGTGTTGCTCTGAATTAAAGGAGTTTTTAAATCTCCTCTTCACAAATGTGTTTAGATTACTATAGACACAGGCGAGCACTTTAGTCTAAATTGGATATTGCTGCTGACTGGGGCACTTACTGAATTGGCTCAACCAGAAGCAGTTTAGTTTACACAGTAGAGGCATGAGGAAAGACAGAAGCCCCCTCTGAAACATCACAGTGAAATCTCAAGGTTCTCTGAACTTACAGAGACTACTGAGCTGTTAATCTAAATTCAAAATAAGGTCACACATTTTAACATAATGGTGTTCAACAGAGCAGATATCTGCTTGTGTGTGTGGCCATGCATGTGCTATGAGGCAGTACCACATCTGAGGGGGCTCAGGGATAGTAAGGAAACCAAGCTTATTTATAAATACTACATAGGAACAGCAAAAAGGTCAGGCAGAATACTCAGAAGATCAAACGATTTCTGTGAAGTTCAAGCTAATAACCTTTAATTAGAAGCTAAAAACTGAAGAAATTATTTTTCTCTTTTCGTTGATGCTGCCTGACCTATTGAGTATTTTCAACACGTTCCATTGTAATTCAAGTTTCCAGGATTTGTTTCTCAATGACTGATTTTTAAACAATAGAAATTCAGGCAAAATCTATCAAATACACCACCATACAATGGGTTTCTTTCTCTGTGTTTATGGAGTAGCTGTCTGTCACCAACAAGCCTTTGTTGTTTCTCTCTTCCATTTTGCAATCACACGTTTGAAATCTCAAGGTTAAACAATGAAACATTCTTTTAACCACATCCATCCATTTCCATCAAATTCAAGACTGGGATGGGTTGGAACTGTAATCTCCACCTTCCTGTCTCAAACCAAGGTCATGTAATATGTTCAGCATAGTCTAAATCCTACCAAATAACAAGTAGAATTCCATCTTGCGCAATAGGTATGAAGCCAATAGGATGAAATGCAACGCACACAAAATGCTGGGGGATCTCAGCAGGCCATGTAAGGAGGGCAATAAACAGTCAACATTTTTGGGCAGAGATCATTCATCTGATTCATTTGATTCTTCTTAGCTACTTCTTTAATGTTATGGACAAATTGCTCCCACTCAAATTCAAGTTTAGTTATTCAAACATTCTTGAATACAGTCTAATGAAACAACTACCTACTGGGGCTAAGGTGCAAAACGTACATTCAAAATAGTGAGCAAAAAAAAACAGTCATGAAAAAAAACATATGGTCCAAGACCCTGATTGTACAAATTCCCAGCAATCCAGCCTATCATTCCACCGATTGAACGCTGGAGGCCAGCCCCCAACCAAGCACAGATGCCATGCTACACTGCTTCTGGCATCTCTCTCCTGGGCTGCAGCAGCAGGTAAGCCCCTGGCTTGAGGCCTAGTCCTCACAACAACCAAGGCCAGGCAGCTCACACACCACCAAACATGGGAAGTAGGCCTGTGGCATCTTACATTATCAATATCCAACAGGGTCTTGCAATTGCAAGAGAAATGTCCAAGACAATCACCGTGGTTACACTGAATATGGCCTTCATGCATCACTCCAATGTCTTTGAGTAGCAAGCAACAGCATGATCTGCACCCAGGCCTGTTCCTTCGAATCTAGTCCAGCTCCACCGACATGCCGACAGCCCCAGTTCCAACATGCCAGCTGGCTCCCCTGACAGTCAGGACACCCCAACAACCAACGAACAGCTCATTAATGGGGTAGACTTACAGTACCCGAAGGCCTTGGAGCCCAGCACCATCTTTTCCTCTGTTTGCCTAGTAACCACTTCCATGATAGAGGACTCCTATTTTGGGAGACAGGCATGTGATTAGAGTCACCTTGCCATGATATTGGCTGAGGAGATGACATTGATGTTGGCTCATTCATCCTGCCAGTGATCTGAAGGAGGGTGTTATGAAGCATTAGTGGTATCTCTACAGAGCTTTGGAGGGCTTACTCTAGGTAATCCATGAGTTTTGTGGCAGGTTCGAAAGCTTAATCTTCAAGCATCCCTCTCAGATAGTCAAAAGCTGTGTAGCTTCACTGAAGAGAATACAGAATGTTATCATTATCCATGTTAAGAGATACTTCAAAGGAAGCCTGTCTTCAAGTCAAGTCAAGTCACTTTTTATTGTCATTTCAACCATAACTGCTGGTACAGTACATAGTAAAAATGAGACAATGTTTTTTTCAGGACCATGGTGTTACATGACACAGTACAAAAACTACACTGAACTATGTAAAAACCAACACAGAAAAAAACTACACTGGACGACAGACCTACCCAGGACTGCATAAAGTGCACAAAACAGTGCAGGCATTACAATAAATAATAAACAAGACAATAGGGCAATAAGGTGTCAGTCCAGCTCTGGGTATTGAGGACTCTGATAGCTTGGGGGAAGAAACTATTACATAGTCTGGTCATGAGAGCCCGAATGCTTTGGTGCCTTTTCCCAGATGGCAGGAGGGAGAAGAGTTTGTATGAGGGGTGCATGGGGTCCTTCATAATGCCGTTTGCTTTGCGGATGCAGCGTGTGGTGTAAATGTCCATGACGGTGGGAAGAGAGACCCCGATGATCTTCTCAGCTGACCTCACTATCTGCTGCAGGGTCTTGCGATCCAGGATGATGTAATTCCCAAACCAGGCAGTGATGCAGCTGCTCAGGATACTCTCAATACAACCTACGTAGAATGTGATGAGGCTGGGGGGTGGGAGATGGACTTCCCTCAGCCTTCACAGAAAATAGAGACGCTGCTGGGCTTCCTTTGCTATGGAGCTGGTGTTGAGGGACCAGGTGACATTCTCCACCAGGTGAACACCAAGAGATTTGGTGCTCTTAACGATCTCTACCGAGGAGCCGTCGATGTTCAGCGGGGAGTGGTCACTAAGCAATTCCTTGCAACTTAATTCCCCTGACGTCTACCATGATCAGGAAAGAGGCTGTAACTATCATCTTTTTCAAGAAAGGAGACAAAGATTGTGATAGCTGCTGAAGGGTGTGCAGGAATTTGTCATCAAGCATTTCCTCAATCGCCTCCTCCAACTGGCCTAAGAGAATTAGAATCAGGTTTATTACCATGTAACCATATAACAACTACAGCACGGAAACAGGCCATCTCGGCCCTTCTAGTCCGTGTCGACGCTTACACTCACCTAGTTCCACTGGTCTGCACTCCTCCATTCGTTTCCTATCCATATACCTATCCAATTTTACTTTAAATGACAATACTGAACCTGCCTCTACCACTTTACCATGGACGTGTGATGTAAAATTTGTGGTTTTGCAACAGCGGTACAATGCAAGATATAAAAATCACTGTAAGTTACTAAAACAAATAAGTAGCACAAAAAATAAATAATGAGGTTCATGGGTTCGTGGACCATTCAGAAATCTAATGGTGTAGAGAAAGAAACTGTTCTTAAAACATTGAGTGCGGGTCTTCAGCATCCTGTCCTTCCTCCCTGATGGCAGGAAGGTGAAGAGGGTAGGTCCCAGATGGTGAGAGTCCTCAATGATAGCCACCACCCTCATGAAGATGTCCTTGATGGGTATGCCGGTGATGGAACTTGCTGGGTTTACAACCCCTGTGGCCTCTTGCGATCTTGTACTTTGGAGGCAGTGACGCAACCAGTCAGAATGATCTCCACCATACATCTGTAGAAATTTGCAAGAGTCTTTGATGATGTACCCAATCTCTTCAAACTCCTAATTAAGTAGAGCCATTGGCATGCTTTCTTTATGATTGCATCAATGTGTTGAGCTCAGGGTGAATCCTCTGGGTTATCCATACCCAGGAATTTAAAGCTGCAGACCACTGACCTCCCAATGAGGACAGGTGTGTGTTGGAAAAAAGACAGGAGTGTGCAGGACTGGGGTGTGTTGGAAAAAAGACAGTTGTGTGCAGGACTGGTGTGTGTTGGAAAAAAGACAGGTGTGTGCAGGACTGGGGTGTGTTGGAAAAAAGACAGGTGTGTGCAGGACTGGTGTGTGTTGGAAAAAAGACAGGTGTGTGCAGGACTGGTGTGTGTTGGAAAAAAGACAGGTGTGTGCAGGACTGGTGTGTGTTGGAAAAAAGACAGGTGTGTGCAGGACTGGGGTGTGTTGGAAAAAAGACAGGTGTGTGCAGGACTGGGGTGTGTTGGAAAAAAGACAGGTGTGTGCAGGACTGGGGTGTGTTGGAAAAAAGACAGTTGTGTGCAGGACTGGGGTGTGTTGGAAAAAAGACAGGTGTGTGCAGGACTGGGGTGTGTTGGAAAAAAGACAGGTGTGTGCAGGACTGGGGTGTGTTGGAAAAAAGACAGGTGTGTGCAGGACTGGGGTGTGTTGGAAAAAAGACAGTTGTGTGCAGGACTGGGGTGTGTTGGAAAAAAGACAGGTGTGTGCAGGACTGGGGTGTGTTGGAAAAAAGACAGGTGTGTGCAGGACTGGGGTGTGTTGGAAAAAAGACAGGTGTGTGCAGGACTGGTGTGTGTTGGAAAAAAGACAAGTGTGTGCAGGACTGGGGTGTGTTGGAAAAAAGACAAGTGTGTGCAGGACTGGTGTGTGTTGGAAAAAAGACAGGTGTGTGCAGGACTGGGGTGTATTGGAAAAAAGACAGGTGTGTGCAGGACTGGGGTGTGTTGGAAAAAAGACAGTTGTGTGCAGGACTGGGGTGTATTGGAAAAAAGACAGGTGTGTGCAGGACTGGGGTGTGTTGGAAAAAAGACAGGTGTGTGCAGGACTGGGGTGTATTGGAAAAAAGACAGGTGTGTGCAGGACTAGGGTGTATTGGAAAAAAGACAGGTGTGTGCAGGACTGGTGTGTGTTGGAAAAAAGACAGGTGTGTGCAGGACTGGTGTGTGTTGGAAAAAAGACAGGTGTGTGCAGGACTGGGGTGTGTTGGAAAAAAGACAGGTGTGTGCAGGACTGGGGTGTGTTGGAAAAAAGACAGGTGTGTGCAGGACTGGGGTGTGTTGGAAAAAAGACAGGTTTGTGCAGGACTGGTGTGTGTTGGGAAAAAGACAAGTGTGTGCAGGACTGGGGTGTGTTGGAAAAAAGACAGGTATGTGCAGGACTGGTGTGTGTTCTCCCAACGTTTCCTTCCTGAAGTCCACAATCAGCTCCTTGATCTTGCTGACAGTGGTGGTTTGGTCGTTATTTTGACACTACTCAACTAGCTGATCTATCTCATTCCTCGTAGCCATCTGAGATTTTGCCAGTAACTATGGTGTCATCAGTGAATTTATAATGGTCTGTTAGCTGTGCTCAACCACACAGTCATGAATGTGGGGAGCGTAGAACAGTGGGCTAAACACGCATCCTATAGGTGCATCTAGAAACACATTAGGCATGGCCTTCACTGCGCAATAACCCCAAGAGAAGTGCAAGAAGCAGCTTCAAATCTTACACTCTGTGGTTAGTTACTTAGATACCTCTGTATACCTGCTTGTTAATGCAAATATCTAACCAGCCAGTTGTTGTTCAGACCAAACACCTGAATAGGGAAGTGACTTTGACCATGGAATGGTTGTTGCTGCCAGATAGGTGGCTGTGCTTCACAGTAACTACTGATCTCCTGGGATTTTCCACACAGAACTGTTTCTAGAGTTTACAGAGAGTGGTGCAAAAAACAAAAAAAAACAAATCCAGTGAGCGGCAGTTCTGTGGGTGAAAGAGCCTTGCTAATGAGAGAGGAGAATGGCCAGGCTGGTTCAAGCTGACAGGAAAGTGACAGTGACTCAGATAACCACACTTAACAGTGGTGGGCAGAAGAGAATCCCTGAACACACAGCATGCTGAACCTTGAATTAGATCGATCACAGCAGCAGAAGACAGTGAATGTAACACAGTGGCCACTTTATTGGTAGAGGAGGTACCTATTAAAATAGTCACTGAGAATACTGTATATTTGGGCTTTTCTGAACTCACAAAAGCCTTTGACTCCCTCAGTTGAGACAGACTGTGTAAATGCTTTTTCAAATACATCCGACACCCTCAAATTTCATCCCTGCTTAATATGTATACAAAAATAATGAACCAAACTAACCTCAGCCCTGGTGTCAGCCCCTACCCTTTTCTCAGTCTTTCTTGTTACACTGCTCATTTCACCAGCTTCCTGCTGGAGAGGTGCTTATCCATTGGATGAATACGTCAAGCTGTTGTCTTCTCTCCAAAACCAAGGTCACCCAACCCCAGTCATTAGGCAATGACTGCATGGTGCAGGTTCAAAAATCCATGGCAGCTCTCATTGAATGAAGCATACAAACGTATGGACCATACATCCAAAGACCACAAACTTCCCTAACTAACCTAGCCCTGTTGTACAACACTGATTACGGATGATAAAAGCTTATGCCAATACCTTGGAAAGTGTGGGCCACTTCCTATGGAAAGCACCTTTGAATGACATCACTCAAGTGCTCATCTCTGAACAGCAGCCACAAGCAGATGAACCAAACCCTTGTGTCTGGAATAATTCTGATTGTACTAATTAATTGTACTAATTATTCCTTCATGAACGAACAACAGCATGTTCAACAGCGGCCCTGACTAAGTAGACCAGGCAAGATACTGGTGGAGATATAAAATTCACTGGAGTCTAAATGGATGAGTAAAATCCTGAGGAAGCAATTAATTTGAGAAAGAGAACAAATAATCGAAAGATTAGCTTGAATACTGAGCATGTTCATCAATTTTTAATTCAATGAAATCTTTCAGAATCTTTTTATAAGTACAGTGTTGTCATCATTAATTAAGGAGATGAGAACCAGAGTTCTAACTTAAATGGATACTCATGCTGTGAGACGTAGGCTGCATAAATATATTTGAATTGAAACAGAAGATGAAAAATAGTATGTTTATTTATTCATAGGTGGCAAGGTAGCGTAGTATAACGCTTTAAAGTACCAGCAACCCAGGTTCAATTTCCGCTGCTGTCTGTAAGGAGTTTGTATGTTCTCTCCATGACTGCATGTGTTTCCTCCCACAGTCTAAAGACATACTGGTTGGTAGGTTAATTGGTCATTGTAAATTGTCCCATGAGTAGGATAGGGTTAAATTAGCGGCATGGCTCAAGGGCCCAGAAGGGTCAACAAATAATTAGGATGACATAGAAAGGGACCTTTTGAGACAGAATTGGTCCACTAAAATCCTAGACCAAGAGTTCCCAACCTTTTTTATGCCATGGACCCCTAACGTCAATCGAGGGATCCATGGACCCCAGGTTGGGACCCTCTGTCCTAGCCCAAGGGAGCATGGGGATTTGGTGTCAAATAGTCTTTAAAATGCAAGTTTATATCCAGGGGCTTAGGCCATGAGCCTTCCATACAATAAGAGTTGATGAGGAGTATTAGGGTTGGAGAGATTTATGAGGAGGTGGTGGATCCATTAGATGTCTATACACAAGGGGTTTACAAGGAGGGTTTGCTGCGTTAGGATTTCTATACACTGGAAACTGTTGAGAAGGGGATTGTTCCATAAGGATTCAATACAACTGGAGTTTATGAGAGGACTTGGTACATTAGGATACACTGCACTTGCAGCTTGTAAGAAGAGATTGGCAGTTGAGGACTCAATACCTTTTGCAATATCCTTGGACTATTGGAATGCCCTTCATTCACCACCCTTCTCACTGATGTAACCAAGTCATTCCTGGATCATCTGGTGTCAATGTAAATTTCAAGCTTGCTGACATGTACAATGAATCTGGACCTGCCTTTTTCAATTTTTGTCTCAAAACAATTTAGGAAACGTACGCGCAGCATACATTAGCACATCAGGGATAAATTTAGAATATCCTGAGTCATTTAAAGCACAAATGATGGCACAAAGTCAGATCTTCCATATTGGATCAAATAATCATGTGACTTGGGGTCATCGAAAGAATGATAATATTGTACAGTTACTTAATTACATGACAGGGATACAGAAAGCAAGGATAATAACTATGAGATATGACACACAATCTCTCCATTTAGTTATGATTTCATTCAATACACTTAAATGAAAGTTTAATTGCATTCCTAAGTTTCCAGGGCATCTCTTCTCCTTCATCTTAAACCAGTGCTGATTTCATTACTTTTGCCAGCAACAGTCTCCTCTACATACATTTGCCCCACAACCACCCCATCTCACCCAAAGCAGGAGGGTTGATAATGACAGGATGTTAATGCTGCAGGTGTGCCGGCTACCCAGCAACAGAACATTGTGGACTATTTATCACTGGGTGATCTTCAGCTTTTCAGGCAGTCTCAGTGCTCCTGTTTTTCATCTCTTTCTCTTGTTTTCTGGCAGCCTCTCGGCTGTTCTCCAGGTGAATTCAGGAGCTTAGTGGAAACTCCTTCCCTGGCCCTTGCAACTCACTTCCCAGGGGAGTCTGCGGGGACCAGTGCAGACCAAGACCAACACCACTGCCCGTTGTGTCCAGCTCCACCGACATGCCGGCAGCCCAAGTTCCAACATGCCAGCTGGCTCCTCTGACACTGTTGTTATGACACCTTGTTACTAAGCTCTTAAAAGTTAAATTCCCCCCTTACCTTAAAGCCATGTCCTCTTGTACTGAGCAGCAGTACCCTGGGGAAGAGGCGCTGGCTGTCCACTCTGTCTATTCCTCTTAATATCTTGTACACCTCTATCATGTCTCCTCTCATCCTCCTTCTCTCCAGAGAGTAAAGCCCTAGCTCCCTTGATCTCTGATCATAATCCATACTCTCTAAACCAGGCAACATCATCTCCTTGATGTAAAGCCCCCATTTCCCCACCAACCCTGCACCCTTTCAACTGCATATTTCCCCTGACTGATTTCTGGTCTCCCTTAACTCTTATCCATTCACTGTGCAGCTTGCGAAGGGTTGGACTTGGTTCTTTGTTCATTTCCAAGGCGGTTCAGTGGGGGTACACTGTTACAACAGGGAGAGCTGCCTTGCTGTGGGGAATAAGCATCGGTGCACTTTCACCCCTAAGCAGGACACAACCCAACACACTTAATAATGTATAACTTCAAGCAAAACCTGTTTGCTGCTTCTGCCACAATTCTTGTCAATATCCGTCATTCAGGGTCCCATTCTACCTCAGAAGTGTAAGAATGTGGGTTCAGGCATCATGACCTGAGCTAACTGGTGCTAACTTTTGAAAGAGGTGTTAAACCAAAGACACAGCCAGCTTCTTAGATATCTGTAAATGATTCTATAGTTCTATTTGAAGAGAAGGGCAGTTTAAATTTTAATAGGTATAGGCGTCTTCAACACTTCATTCATGCAGGCTGCTGCCCCACACGCTTCAATCAGGCAGCATTGTCCCTGTACCAAAGAACTTGACACCTTCAGAACTAAACATCTAGTGCCCGGAGGCACAAACTCTAATCGTTGTGAAGTGCTGGTAATGGCTCACATGGAAAACCCCATTCCTGCCACACTGGTAATGGCTCACATAGAAAACCCCATTCCTGCCACACTGGACATTCACCAATATGCTGACCCTCAGAGCCACTCGCGACAGGTGTCGTACCCAAATCTGCTGATGCTGGAAATCCAAAGCAATGCACACACACAAAATGCTGGAGGAACTCAGCGGGTCAGGCAGCATCTATGAAAAAGGGTAAAGAGTCGACGTATTGGGCCGAGCCTCTTCTTCAGGACCTGGCCCTGACACAGCAAGAAAACAAGAATACTTTGTCACTTTGTTTTCCTGACAGAGTGATCTTATGTACCGATACTCCTGCATCCGTCATCACGTTATGTACATACAATCAGGATGGGGTGAGTGTCAGGACAGCACAGGAACTGAGGCTCTGCTGAGTAGGCTGAAACTCAGGAACGAAAGCATCGGAGACAGGAGCCTACTGAAAGAAGGGGGAAACACCAAACATCATGAGGTGAGACAGATGCCAAACCATTATGATTCCTGAAGGATCAGATGGTGGATTACTGCAGTTATATTTTCATTTTCTACCTCTCACCCTATATCCTTCTTTACTAAAGAGTTTCAAGTGCTCAAGTTCATAATTGGTAAATGTTTTGAAAATACCCAGCTCTTCCAGCCTCTGAGACTCCAACCACCCAACCACCAAAAGGTTCTCCTCAGATCCTCACTAAATCCACCCCTTCTTTTAAACCAATATCCTCTGGTTATTGATACCTTTACCAAGGAGAAAAGCATATCTCAATATATAGCCCTTATAGATTTATAAATATCAGGCAGGTCATCCCTCTGCATTTCTGCATTACAACAAAAATACACATTCAGCTTCTCCAGTCCTTTGTCATGGCTGAAATACTCTATCCCAGGTAACATCTCAGTGAATCTCCTTTGTACACTCACTTCTGCAGTCCCATCCTTCCAAGGGTGCAGCAACCACAATTACAACTGGAATTGGCTTATTATTGTCACAGGCACTGTGGTGGAGTGGAACGCTTGTCTTGCATGCTGTCCATACAGATCAGATCCAATCACTTCACAGAGCACTGAGGTAGGACAGGGTAAAGCAGTGACAGAACACAGACTGTAACAGCGACAGAGACTGCGCAGTAAACAAAGACAACAAGGTGGAAGAACAGAACAAGGTAGATTTTGAGGTCAAAACTATTTTATCGTACCAAGGAGCCACTCAGTGGTCATTATTGCAACAGGATAGAAGCTGTCCTTGAGCCTGGCAGTATGAGGTTTCAGGCTTTTGTATTTTCTGGCTGATGGAAATGTGGAGAGAGAGTAAGTCTGGGGTTGGAGGGGGTCTTTGATAATGTTGGAAAGTGTAAACAGAGTCCATAGAGGGGAGTTAGTCTCCATGACGTGCTGAGCTGTGTCCTTACTTCTTTGCAGTTTCTTGCATCTTGGACAGAACGGTTACCATACCAAACCGTGATGCACTGATAAAATTAGTAACTGCTGATGGGGACATGCTGAATTTCTTTAGCCTCCTGAGGAAATAGAGGTAAAGTGAGCTTTCTAGGACATGGCATCTATATGGCTGGACCAGGACAGCCTGTTGGTGATGTTCACTGCTCAGGACCTGAAGCTGTTAGACCCCTCAGTCCTCTCAACCTCAGCACCATTGATGAAGACAGGAGCATATGCACTGCGTACTCAACCCCCTTACTGAAGACAATACCCAAGTTGTTTGCTTTGCTGACATTGAGGGGAAGGCTGTTGTTATGACACCTTGTTACTAAGCTCTTAAAAGTTCAAAGTTCAAAGTACCTTTATTATCAAAGGATGTATACATTATACAACCGTAAGATTCGCTTCCTTACAGGCAGCCACAAAACAAAGAAACCCAAAGGAACCCATTAAAAGCAAGAAGACCATCAGACACACAGTGTGCAGTGAAAAAAAAAACAAATTGTGCAAACAATAAAAGTAAGCAAATAGCATTCAGAACGAAAGTGAGTCCTCAGACACGAAGCCTGGAGCAGGCCACAGCCTCAGGCTCATTTCGGCACATAGCAGAGTGAACATCGCGGAGCCCTCAGACACGAAGCCTGGAGCAGGCCACAGCCTCAGGCTCATTTCGGCACATAGCAGAGTGAACATCGCGGAGCCCTCAGACACGAAGCCTGGAGCAGGCCACAGCCTCAGGCTCATTTCGGCACATAGCAGAGTGAACATCGCGGAGTCCTCAGACACGAAGCCTGGAGCAGGCCACAGCCTCAGGCTCATTTCGGCACATAGCAGAGTGAACATCGCGGAGCCCTCAGACACGAAGCCTGGAGCAGGCCACAGCCTCAGGCTCAGTTCAGAGCAGAGTGAACATCGCGGAGCCCTCAGACACGAAGCCTGGAGCAGGCCACAGCCTCAGGCTCAGTTCAGAGCAGAGTGAACATCGCGGAGCCCTCAGACACAAAGCCTGGAGCAGGCCACAGCCTCAGGCTCATTTCGGCACATAGCAGAGTGAACATCGCGGAGCCCTCAGACACGAAGCCTGGAGCAGGCCACAGCCTCAGGCTCATTTCGGCACATAGCAGAGTGAACATCGCGGAGTCCTCAGACACAAAGCCTGGAGCAGGCCACAGCCTGGGTCTCATTTCGGCACATAGCAGAGTGAACATCGCGGAGTCCTCAGACACGAAGCCTGGAGCAGGCCACAGCCTCAGGCTCATTTCGGCACATAGCAGAGTGAACATCGCGGAGCCCTCAGACACGAAGCCTGGAGCAGGCCAGTGGCCTCACCCTCAGTGCAGCAAAGAGCAGAGTAAACATCAAAGAGCAGCAAGCACCTCTGGTCCCAACACCCCGCCTTTTCAATGCATCTGGTTTAAATCATCCAAACATTGGGTCAGCCCTTGCTCTAAGACCAAGTCCTGTTGCATTGATACGCTCAGGGCCTGGACCCTGGTGCCACTTTTCAGCCCGTACCTGACCTTTCCAAATCTACCTCCTTCCTGAACAAATTAATGCCTTCTATAATTATACAATAATTTCCCTCCTCTTATATTCTATGTCTAGGCTTCTGAAGGCACGTTACCCTTTGTGCCTCCTTACTCACCTTGTCTACCTTCAGCTGCTGCCTTGGATATGTGTACCATTCATTCTGCATACACTAGTATTACTAGACCCTGGCAAAATGTCCTTCACAGTTTATCATATCATATCAATTCAGCAAATGCTATGCTCCAGATTGTGTACAAAAGCACCACTCTTCATGTCAGCTGTAAACCAATTAACCATACCTACATTCACCATGGATAGACCTAACAAATGGTGGCTGTCTCAGCACTGATCGCTGTGGTACACCACTGGTCACAGGCCTCCAAATGCAAAAAGCAACGCTCAACCATCACGCTCTACCTCCTATCACCAGGTCCATTTGTCACATCGCCTCGGGTTCTTACCTTTTGTATTGCAGTCTCCCACTTAGTGAAATAAAGCTGAGCACCGTTCGTATTTTCATGCGATTAAAGCTGCCTAAAACTCACCCCAGAAGGTAGTCCAGTGTAAGCTACTGGTACAGAAAGTGCAGTTGGAAAGACTTGTAATTACAATTTCTGAAACACTCATGTAGTTCGTTAATCAAAACACAGGCCCATTAGTTACTAGAGACTGCTTTGAGCGCTGGATAACATTGTCAGCCTAATTAGCAATCCCCAGTCTACTGGCACTAATAAGGAGAATTTTACACTGTGCAAATTAAACACCGACAGAACAAGAAAGAATAATTTTAACACCCACTTTCAAAAGGAATGAGATAATAATTGAATAAAAAAATAGAGCCAGAAAGGAAGAGCCAGGAAGCAGGATGAAGTGCTCAGCTGTATTTTCAAAGTTCGAAGTTCAAAGTGAATTGATTATCAAAGTACATACAGTATATGTCACCATGATCTGATATGTACTCTGTGTGTGTCTGTGTATGTGTCTGTGTGGGTGTACAATAGAATCAATAAAAAACCACACCTAACAGGGCAGACAGACAAACAACGCAAAAGACATTAAACTGTGCAAATACACAAGGGATAATAATAACAATAATAAGTAAATATTGGGAATAATTCATTGATGGGGCGAGTGAAGTTACCTCCTTTGGTTGAGGAGCCTGATGGTTGTGGGGTAATAACTTTTCCTGAACCTGGTGGTATAGGTCCTGAGGATCCTGTACATTTTTCCAGGTGGAAACAGCAAGAAGAGAGCACGGCCTGATGGTGGATGCTGCTTTCCAGTGACAGCGCTCCGTGTAGATGTGCTCAATGGTGGTGAGGACTTCACCCACAATGGACTGGGCCGTATCCACTACTTCTGTCAAATTTTCCGTTCAAGGGCATTGGTGTTTCCATATCAGGTCATGATGCAACCAGTCAATATACTCTCCACCACACGTCTATAGAGGATGTAGAATTCCAACTCTAACATGTATTTATAAACCTTTCAAAAACATCTTCTAAAAATAGACATTATCCTCAAATTCAGTGCTCCCCTTTTCAGAGAATGTGACCTCCAGACAGGAGAAATATCTTCTCTATTTCCATCCTGTTGAGTCCATAGAAGTTTCAGTGTTGGCTTTAATTAATGGGGGATTGAGTTTAAGACCCATGAGGTAATGTTGCAATGATATAAAACTGGTTAGACTGCACTTGGAGTACTTTGTTCATGTCTGGTCACTTCATTATGGGAAGAGTGTGGAAGCTTTAGAGAGTGATGTAGAGGAGATTTACCAGAATGATGCCTGAATGAGAAAGCATGGTCTATGAGGATAGTTGAGCAAGCTAGGGCTTTTCTCTTTGGAGACATGGCGGATAAGAGGTGACTCGAAAGAAGTCTACGGTGTTAAGAAGCATAGGTCAATCTACAGCCAGAGATATTCTCCCAGGGCAAAAATGGCTAACCCTAGGGGCAATAACTTTAAGGTTTTGGGAGGAAAGCATAAGGGGCTATCAGAAGCAGATTTTTTACACGGAAAGTGGTGGGTGCATAAAACGTTCTGCCAGTGGTGGTGGTAGAGGCAGATTCGTGAGGGATATATAAGAGACTCTTAGGCAAATGGAGAAAAGAAAAATGAAGAGCTATGTGGGAAGGAAGGGTTGGGTTAATCATGGAGTAGTTTAAAGGGTCAACATAACATCAGGCTCTGAAGGGCCTGTACTGTGTTGTACTGTTCAGTGTTCAATGGTTTCCTTTTCATCAGCACCTGCTTATTTCAATCCAAGATGTTAAAATTTAATGTTGATATCATTACCAATTAAAATTAGAATGACAGATCACATAAAGGGCCTCATGTGACTGAAGTTGTCAGACTAGTTCACAGCCAGCATCAGTGGTGTGAATCGTGTCCACTGATACTAGCTTCAAGAGATTGAAATTCTGTCATTTTATAACTGCAATTAAAAACTTAAAGAAAACATATATTTCTGACATTTTATAACTGCAGTTAAAAACATAAGAAAATATACACGTATTCTAGATACTGTAATAATTAGACATTTATTAAAATGGGAAGCCAGAGCTTTCTCTTGCTCAAGCTCCTACTGGTACAATACGCCCTCTGCAGTTAGAGCATTCCACCAGAAGGGCAACCAGCAAATGGCATCCACTAAGTTCATGCAACATTTAGTGTAGGCAGATAATAAATTTCAAAGATACTTTCAAAGACCCCTTGATAAAAAAATGCCATCTGTACAGACTCTTGGGAATTATTAGTGTGCGACTCTTGGGAATTGTTAATGTGTGACAACTCTGTGAAGAAGGAGCATTTGAGATAATATTGAGAACCTCAGGTCTATGTACAAAGCAATCACCGAGACTCAGGGTATCAGTTAACACTCCCCTTCACATTTACGTACTTTTCACTTCACCTATAGCTGCCTATAGATCCCATATTGGCCTCAGAACTGGAAGGGAAGCAAGTCACCACTAATCCCAAAGCTTCGCCTTGGAAAATCAAGAAGTAGGCAACAACACCCGACTCAGGATATCCAAGGTGGAGGTGGGAGCCATCTGCTGCACTCACTGTTTTGATAGCTTGAATTGCAATGGACCTACAGAACCCAGAGCAACAGATGTTAAATTGGTTCCTGCAGCAATCAGGCAGCTGTTAAAATGGGGCCAAGAGAAAGCCAAGACTGGCCGAAGCAGAGTGGACACTAAATGACAATTTTTTTTCAAAGTGACTTCAGTTACTTGACAGAATAAGTTAAAACTGACAAACAAAATTACCTTTTTCCTACCTTTTCCTCAGATCAAGGATGCTTACATACAGACAAATTCCAAATGACTGGTGACATCTCCATATTACAATTGTTTAGCTGCTCTCTCTCTCGTCCTATTTAGCTCCTTAAAACCTATGCAATGCTTTGTAGTTTTGTTTAATTATTGATGATTTTGTGAATATATGGATGTAAGAAGAGAGCCTGGTGCACTTGTCAGATCTAGTTGAGTGGTGTCACAATTACAACTTCACACTCAGTGTCAAGAAAACCAAGGAACTAATTACTGACTTCAGAAAGGAGAAGATGGGTGAGTCAGCGGTGGAGAAAATAACAGCTTCAAATTCAACGGCATTGATATTTCAGATACCTGTCCTGGGCCCTGCACGTAGAAGCCATCATGAAGACGTGCCATTGCCTCTACTTTCATAAAAGTTTAAGCAGATTTAGCATTTCGTAAGAAAGTAAGCCATAGAGTAGAATTAAGCCACTCACCTATCGAGTCTACTCCACCATTCCATCATGGCTGATTTATTAACCCTCTTAACCCCATTCTCCTGCCTTCCCCCTGTAATCTTTGATGCCCTGACTAATCAAGAACCTATTAACCTCTGCTTTGAAACCACACAATGACTTGGTCTCCATGTCCATCCATGGCAATGAATGCTACAGATTCACCACCTTCTAGCTAAAGAACTTTCTCCTCATCTCTGTAGGCCTTTCAATATTTGATAGGTTTCAATGAGATCCCTCTTCTAAACTCCAGTGAGTACCCGGAGCCATCAAACACTTCTCAAACGTTAACCCTTCCATTTCTGGAATCATTCTCAGGAAACTCCTCTGGATCCTTTCCAGCACATTTTTTCTTAAGGGGTCCAAATCTGCTCGCAGTACTCCAAATGCGGTCTGACAAGTGCCTCATAAAGCCTTAGCATCCCATCCTAGCACTTCTATTCTAGTCCTCTCAAAACGAATGCCAAGATTACATTTGCCTCCCTTACCACCAACTCAAGTTAACCTTTAGGCAATCCTGCACAAGGACTCCTAAGTCCTTTTGCACCTCTGATTTTCAAATTTCTTCTCGCTTAGAAAATAGTTCACACATTTATCCTTCTGTCAAAGTGCGTGACCATACACTTCCCAAAACTATAATCCATCTCCCAATCTGTCTAAGTCCCTCTGCAGACTCCCCGCTTCCTCAACACTACTTGTCCCTCTAGCTCTTTGAATGCATGTCCAGAAGACATAGGAGCAAAATTAGGCCATCCGGCCCATCGAGTTGGCTCCACCATTCAATCGTGGCTGATCCTTCTTCTATCTCCTCCTCAACCCCAGTTCCCAGCCTTCTCCCCATAACCTTTGATGCTGTGTTCAATCAAGAACCTATCAATCTCTACATTAAATACACCCAACGACATGGCCTCCACAGCTGCATGTGGCAACAAATTCTACAAATTCACCACCCTTTGGCTAAAGAAATTTCTCCGCATCTGTTATGATAGGGCACCTCTCTATCCTGAGGCTGTGCCCTCTTGTCCCAGACTCTCCCACCATGGGAAACATCCTTTCCACATCTACTCTGTCTAGGCCTTTCAAACTTGAAATATTTCAATGAGATCCCCTCATTCTTCTGAATTCCAGCGAGTACATACCCAGAGCCATCTTTTAAGCCTCTTCTGGACCCTCTGCAAAGCCAGCACATCTTTTCTAAGATGAGGGCCCAAAACTGTTCACAATACTCAAGGTGAGGCCTCACCAGTACCATATAAAGCCTCAGCATTATTCTAGACCTCTTGAAATGAATGCTAACATGGCATTTGCCTTCCTCACCACTGACTCAATCTGCAAGTTCACCTTTATGGTGTTCTGTACAAGGACTCTCAAGTCCCTTTGCATCTCAGATTTTTCAATTTTCTCCCTGTTTAGAAAATAGTCTGCAAATATTTCTACTACCAAAGTGCATGACCATGCATTTTCAGCATTGTATTTTATTTAGTACTTTCTTGCCCATTCTCCTAATCTGTATAAATTATTCTGCATCCTACCTGTTTCCTCAACACTACCTGTCCCTCTTCATATCACCTGCAAACTTGGAAACAAAACCATCTAAATCATTTACATACAACATGTAAATGAATCATTATGTAAATGAATCATTATCTAAAACATTACATACAACATAAAAAGAAGTGGTCCTAACACCGACCCCTGGGGAACACCTCTAGTCACTGGCCGCCAACCAGGAAAGGATCCTTTTATTCCCACTCCCTGCCTCCTACCAATCGGCCATTGTTCTAACTGTGTTAATAGCTTTTCTGTAATACCATGGGCTCTTAACTTGGTAAGCAGCCTAATGTCAAAGGCCTTCTGAAAGTCCAAATATACAACATCCACTGCATCCCCTTTATCTACCTTACTTGTAATTTTCTCAAAGAATTCCAATAGGTTCATCAGGCAGGATTTTCCCTGAAGGAAACCATGCTGACTTTGTACTATCTCGTCATGTGTGACAAGTACTCCATCACCTCATCCTTAACAATTGACTCCAACATCTTCCCAACACTGAGGTCAAGCTAACTGGTCTATAATTTCCTTTCTGCTGCCTCCCTCCCTTCTTAAAGAGTGGAGTGACATTTGCAATTTTCCAGTCCTCTGACACCATGCCAGAGTCCAATGATTTTTGAAAGATCATCCCTAATGCTACCTCTTTCAAAACCCCAGTTCATCTGGTCTGGGTGACTTATGTACCCATAGGTCTTTCAGCTTTCTGAGCACCTTTTCCCTTGTAATAGTAACTGCACCCACTTCTCTTTGTACTGTTAGTGTCTTCCATAGTGAAGACTGATGCAAAATACTCATTTAGTTCAGCAGCTATCTCCTTGTCCCCCATTATTATTTCTCCTGCTATATCCACTCTAAACTCTCTTTTATTTTTAACATACTTGAAAAACTTTTACTATCCTCTTTGATATTACTTGCTAGCTTGCTTTCATATTTCATCTTTTCCTTTCTAATGATTTTTTAGTTGCTCTCTGTAGGATTTTAAAATCTTCTATCTTCCCACTAATTTTTGCTTTGTTGTATGCCCTTTTATTTTGCTTTTACAATAGCTTTGACTTAGAACATAGAACAATACAGCACAGTACAGGCCCTTCAGCCCACAATGTTATGCTGACCCTTTAACCCTGCCTCCCATATAACCCTCCACCTTAAATTCTTCCATATACCTGCCTAGTAGTCTCTTAAATTTCACTAGTGTATCTGCCTGTACCATTGACTCACACAGTGCATTCCACGCACCAACCACTCTCTGAGTGAAAAACCTTCCTCTAATATCCCCCTTGAACTTCCCTCCCCTTACCTTAAAGCCATGTCCTCTTGTATTGAGCAGTGGTGCCCTGGGGAAGAGGCGCTGGCTGTCCACTCTGTCTATTCCTCTTAATATCTTGTACACCTCTATCATGTCTCCTCTCGTCCTCCTTCTCTCCAGAGAGTAAAGCCCTAGCTCCCCGGCTCTCTGATTATTTCCATTGTCAGCCATGGTTGTACAGTTTTACCATATGAGTATTTTTTCATTTTTGGAATACACATGTCCTGCACCTTTCTCATTTTTCCCAGAAACGCACACTATCGATGTTCTGCTGACATTCCTGCCAGCAGCTACTCCCCTCTCGTACCACTGTAATTTCCCTTACTCTACTGAAACTCTGCTACATCAGACTTTACTTCCTCCCTATCAAATTTCAAGTTGAACTCAATCGTATTGTGATGATCAAGTCAAGTCAAGTCACCTTTATTGTCATTTCGGCCATAACTGCTGGTACAGTGCATAGTAAAAATGAGACAACGTTTTTCAGGACCATGGTGTTACATGACACAGTACAAAAACTAGTCTGAACTATGTAAAAAAACACAGAGAAAGCTACACTAGACTACAGACCTACACAGGACTGCGTAAAGTGCACAAAAACAGTACAGGCATTACAATAAATAATAAACAGGATAATAGGGCAAGGTGTCAGTCCAGGCCTTGGGTATTGAGGAGTCTGATAGCTTGGGGGAAGAAACTGTTACATAGTCTGGTCGTGAGAGCCCGAATGCTTCGGAGTCTTTTCCCAGATGGCAGGAGGGAGAAGAGATTGTATAAGGGGTGCATGGGGTCCTTCATAATGCTGTTTGCTTTGCCGATGCAGTGTGTAGTGTAAATGTCCATGACGGTGGGAAGAGAGACCCCGATGATCTTCTCAGCTGACCTCACTATCCGCTGCAGGGTCTTGCGATCCGAGATGGTGCAATTTCCAAACCAGGCAGTGATGCAGCTGCTCAGGATGCTCTCAATACAACCCCTGATCACTGATTCCTAAGGGTTCTTTTACCTTAAGCTCCCTAATTGCCTCCAGTTCATTACACAACACACAATGCAGTATAGCTAATCCCCTAGTAAGCTCAATGACAAATTGCTCCAAAAAGCTGTCTCTTAGGCATTCAACAAACTCACTCTCTTGAGATCCATTACCAGCCTGATTTTCCCAATCGACCTGCATGTTAAAGTCTCCCATGACTAACCATAACATTGCACTTTTCACACACCTTTCTGCAAACTTGTCCACAAAACCATCAATTCCGTCACCCCAATTGTTGACATATAACGAGAATAGAAGTGGTGTCAATATCAACCCTTATGGAATATCACTAGTCACCAGCAGCCAAACAGAAAAGGCCCCTTTATTCCCACTCCTTTCCTCCTGCCAGTCAGCCAATCTTCTATCCACGCTGCATATTTCCTGTAGTACCATGGGTTCTAATCTTGTTCAGCAAACTCATGTGTGACTCTTTGTCAAAGGCCTTCTGAAAATCCAAGTAAACATCTTCCACTGACACTCCTTTGTCTATCCTGCCTGTTACTTCTTCAAATAATTCCCAAAGATTTGTCAAGCAAAGTTTCCCTTTAAGGAGACCATGCTGCTTCGGCCTACTTTATTATGTACCTCCAAGTACCTCAAAGCCTCATCCTTAATAATGGATTCCCACATCTTACCAACCACTGAATTCAGGGTGACTGGCCTATAATTTATTTTCTTCTGCCTCCCTTCCTCCGTAAGGAGTGGAGTGACATTTTCCAGTCCTCAGAAACAACGCCAGAGTTGTGATTTTTGAAAGATCATTATTAATTTCTCCACAATCTCTTCAGCTATCTCTTTCAGAACCCTGAGTTGTGGTCCATCCGGTCCAGGTGAATTATCTACCTTCAGACCTTTCAGATTCCTAAGCACCTTCTCCTTATTAATAGCAACTACACTCACTTCTGCCCACGACACTCTTGAATTTCTGGCATTCCGCTAGTATCTTCCACAGTGAAGATTGACACAAAATACTTAGTAAATTCATCCCCCACTTCTTTGTTTCCCCCATTGCCACCTCGCCAGTGTAATTTTCCTGTGGTCCAATATCCAATATTCTCTTCTACACTTTATATATCTGAAAAATACTTTGGTATCCCCTTTGATATTAATAGCTAGCGTACCTTCATAATTTATCTTTTTTCCTTTAGAGTTTTTGAGTTGCTTTCTGATGGCTTTAAAAAGCTCTCAATCCCCTGAACGTCCCACTAATTTTTGCTGTATTATATGCCCTCTCTCTGGCTTTTACAGAAGCCAGAAATCCGAGCGACATACGCACTGGAGGAACTCAGCATCTATGGAAAAAAGTACAGAGGGTGTTTCAGGCCGAGATCCTTTATCAGGACTGGAGAACAAAAGATGCGGAGTCAGAGTTAGAGGGTGGAGAGAGGGGAAGAAGAAACATGAGGTGATAGGTGAAAGCAGGAAGTGGAGACAGTGGTGAAGTAAAGAGCTGGGAAGTTGATTGGTGAAAGAGATACAGGACTGGAGAAGGAGGAATCTGATAGGAGACGACAGAAGGCCATGGAAGAAAAGAAGGGAGGAACACCAGAGAGAGGCAATGGGCAGGTAAGGAGAGAAGATGAGAGAGGGAAAAGGGGATGGGGAATGGTGAAGGGGTGGAGGGCATTACCGGTAGTTTGAGAAATCAATGTTCATGCCATCAGGTTGGAGGTTACCCAGTCAGAATATAAAGTGTTCCTCCTCCAATTTGAGTGTGGCCTTATCGTGACAGTAGAAGAGGCCATGCATTGACATGGAAACTGCCACTGGGAGATCCCACTTCTTTTGGTGGATGGAACATAGTTATTTGCTTTTATGCTGCCTTTGTCTTCCCTTCTCAGCCATGGTTGCCTCATCCTCCCTTTAGAATACTTCTCCTTCATCTTTGGGATATATCTATCTTATGCCATATGATTTGCCTCCAGAAATTCCTGCCATTGCTGTTCTGCCGTCATTCCTAATAGTGCCCCCTTCCAATTATCTTCTCATGCCTCTGTAATTCCCTTTACTCTACTGTAATACTGATACATCTGATCTTACCTTCTCCATCTCAAACTGCAGGGTGAATTCTATCATATAACGATCACTGCCTCCTAAGGTTTACTTTACCTTAAGCATCCTAATCAAATCTGGTCCATTACATTACACCCAATCCAGAATAGCCTTTTTCCTGGTGGGCTCAACCACAAGCTGATCTAAAAAGTCATCTCATAGACATTCTACAAATTTCCTCTCTTGGGAGCTAGCACCAACCTGATATTTTCATTTACCTGCATTTTGAAATCCTCCATGACTATCGTAACATTGTCTTTATTATATTCCTTTTTTATCTCCCATTGTAATCAATATCTCACATCTTGGCGACTGTTCGGAAGCTCGTATATAACTCCCTTCAGGGTCATTTCACTCCTACAGTTTTTTAAACTCTACTTACAAAGATTCTACATCTTCTGATCCTATGTCAGCTCTTTCTCATGATTTCATTTTTTACCAGTAGAGCCTCTCCCCAACCTGCCTGTCTTTTCAATACCATGTGTATCCTTGGTTGTTAAGCTTCCAACTATGATTTTTTTTCAGCTATGCCCACAACGCCATACCTGCTCATTTCTAACTGGCCTACAAGATCATCAACCTTATTCTGCATTTGAATATAACACCTTCAGTCCTGAATTCGTCACCCTTACACTTCAACTCATCCCACTGACTACCATCTGCCTGTCAATCCTCAGATTCTCAGTGTATGATGCACCAACTCGTATACACGCTCAGCTGTATCACTCTGGTTCCCATCCCCTGACAAATAAGTCTAAGCCCTCCCTCAAAATTCTAGCAAACGTGCCCACAGAAATGTTGGTCCTCCTTGGAACCATTCTTATTGTACAGGTCACTACTTCTCATGTGGTATAGAAATCTGAAATCCTACCCCTCGCACCACTCGCTCAGCCACTCATTCATCTGTACAATCATCCTATTCCTGCCCGGACTACGGACTAGCATGTGTTTCTGGGAGTAATCCAGAGATTACTACCTTGGAGGTCCCACTCCTCAGCCTCATCCATAAGGCCCTATACTCACAGTGCAGGACCTCTTCGCTCTTTCTGCTTATGCCATTGGTGTCAATATGCCCCTCGACCTCCACCTGCTCACCCTCCTTCTTGAGAATTGTCCGCAGCCGCTCTGAGATATTTTGGACCCTAGCATCTGGGAGGCAACCCGCCATCATGGCTTCTCTTTCATGGCCACAGAATCTGCTATCGAGTCTTGTATCACTATCACTTTGCCAGACTATACCCTTCCTTGCTGAGCCTCAGAGCTGGGAGCTTCTGACATCCTGATGCAGAACAGGCCCACACATTCATTACTTACAAATTTACATTGCAGGCAGAATCACAAGGCCTTAAATTTAAAACTGTTCATCCTCGTTTAATACTTTTGCAGTGTTAAGTATGTACTTTGGTAAAAAGTTGCTGCAGGTGTAATGCTGGGGCAATGAGGAAGTTTCAGTAAGGGACAACACACTGGTAAAATTAGTTGAGATGTTGCCTCAGAACTCCAATAATCCAGGTTTGATGCTGATCTCTCAACTCCTGATTTAATTTCTCCATCAGCTTCTCCCACTTCCTTCAAACAAACTCACATGGGCCCCAGCTATGCCTGCCTGTTTGTCTGCTATGTGGAACAGTCCTCGACCAAAGCCTACACTGGTGTCCGTCCCCTACTTTTCCTATGCTACATCAACATGTACCAGCACATAATTCTCTCTAATTTCCGCCATCTCCAGTGGGATCCCAACACTAAGCACATCCTTCCCTCCAACTTTCTGCTTTCCACAGGGATCACTCCCTAACAACTCCCTTGTCCATTCAGCCCTCCCCACTGATCTCCCTCCTGGCACTTACCCTTGCAAGTGGAACAAGTGCTACACCTGTCCCTACACCTCCTTCCTCACTACCGTTCAGGGCCCCAAACAGCCTTTCCAAGTGAGGCGACACTTCACCTGTGAGTCTGTTGGGGTCATATGCTGTATCTGGTGCTCCCGGTGTAGCCTCTTGTATATCGGGAAGACCTGATATAGATTGGGAGACCACTTCTCTGACCACTTCCCTTTCTGACAAGAAAGTCCATGGTTTCCTCTACTATTACAATGAGGCCCCACTCAGGTTGGAGGAGCAACACCTTATATTTCATCTGGGTAGCCTCCAACCTGATGGCATGAATATCAATTTCTCAAACTTCCAGTAATTGCCCCCCACCTTCACCATTCCCCATCCCCTTTTCCCTCTCTTACCTTATTTCCTTACCTGCCCATCGTCCCCTCTGGTGCTCCTCCCCCCTTTCTTTCTTCCATGGCCTTCTGTCCTCTCCTCTCAGATTCCCCCCTTCTCCAGCCCTGTTTCTCTTTTATCAATCAACTTCTCCACCAAATTCTCCACCTTCCCCCTAGCCCATTTCCCTCCAGCCTGTCACTTCCCAGCTCTCTACTTTATCCCTCCCCCCACTTCTTATCCCCCCTCGACCATCCCATGTTACTTCACTCCTGATGTAGGGTTTCGGCCCGAAAAGTCGTTATTACCTCCTCCTATAGAGGCTGTCTGGCCTGCTGAGTTCTGCCAGCATTTCGTGTTTTTTATTAACTTCCCAGCTGTTTACTTTTTCCCTCCCCCTTCAGTTTTAACCTATCACCTTGTGGTTCTTCCTTCCTCCCTCCCACTTGTTCCACTCTGACTCCTCGTCTTTTTTTCCAGTCCTGATGAAGAGTCTTGGGCTGAAACATCGACTGTTTTCTCTTTTCCATGAGTGGGTGCCTGGCCTGCTGAGTTTGTGTGTGTGTGTGTGTGTGTGTGTGTGTGTGTGTGTGTGTGTGTGTGTGTGTGTGTGTGTGTGTGTGTGTGTGTGTGTGTGTGTGTGTGTGTGTGTTTTGCTTGGATTTCCAGCATCTGCAGAATCTCTTGTCTTTAATCCTGAGGTCTGATGCTGTCTGTTTGCATGTTGTTCCTGTCAGACTGCACTTGCTTCTCTCAGGCACTACGATGGCATGAGTTTCTGGTGGATAAATTAATGAGTGTAATAATTATAGAAGAATATCAGGAGAATCATGAGGTATTTGCTGGAAATATGGAGAGCATAGATTATAGGAATTAATGATGGGCAATGGGATTGCTCTGTGAGTCTGCAGGGATTTAATGGGCCAAAGGGCTTCCTTCTATCTCATTAAGAAATACGTTTAATAACTTTATTAATTCAGATCCATAGTATTGAAAACAGCTTGAAAATGTAAAACCATGTTATTCTCCCCAGTTATTGCTTCTGAGGCTCATAACACAAAATCTCCATTGACAAAAATCTTAGCTTTCACTTGGACACATTTTTGGAAATTGAATCATTATGTAAACAATATGTTAGTGTCTGTGCTTCCTGCTGCTTTTTGGTAATAGAACTGGTGACTGAATGGGACTAATATTTACAAATTGGACACTTTCATCTTGACTTCTAAGAGGCCTTGATCTCAGCAGAATAATTTCTTCATAATTCTCTTTGTGCAGACAGATAAATATATTGGACTTGTTCAGCACTTGTGACAAACAGACCTTGTGGCTATGTTCAGAAGAGGCTCCATCTGTTCAGATGAAGCACTGCTCAGAAAAATAACTCTGCAAAAGCTTCACTTTCTACGGCTCGACAGCGAAGTATCTTGTCATTCCAGTTGAGAGGGCTACACTGTTCTCAAGAGTGAAAACTAATTTCTAGCTTCACCATGGGATCGTTGTCCTGCCTGTATTCACTGGGCAAGTCTGACATTGATACAAACGAGAAGAAATGTGGAGAAATTGAGATTGACAAGATTTCTAGATAATAAAGGACTCAAAGGATATGGGATAAGGCAGAAAAATGGCATTGAGGTGGAATATCAGTCATGACCATTTAAGTGGCAGAAGCAGTTCAGTGTGTTACTTCTTTTCTTATTTTCCTGTGCTCCTTTAATCGTGCTATAGTTGGGAAAAATACCCATCTTTGAATAATTCTGACTGATTTAATTTTCAATTAAGACAGCCTAGGACAAACATGACTGTTATGCTTTCCCACAGAAGACAGCCTATGGTCCTGAACTCTCAGTAGTGGATCACTTCAAATTAAATTCTCCAACCCAAAGCCCATTGGAACATATCACCCGATTAGAAATAAAGAGAGAGTACATCACCGTGAGTCTTTGTCATGGGAAATAGCAGAAAGCCCCACCACCCAGCTCATGCTGTCATCAGGCAGAAGGTGCAAGAGCCTCAGAACTCACACCACCAGGTTTATGAACAGTCGCTACCTTTCAACCATCAGCCTCTTAATAAAAGGGGATAACCATACTCACTTGTCCTGTCATTGAAATGTTCCCACAACCAATCATCTATAAGTACTCTTTATCTCATTATTTGTTGCTGCTCATTTATATTTGCATTTGCATAGTTTGTTGACCTTCCGCACCCTGGTTTGATCTTTCATTGATCCTGTTAGTGTTACCATTCTATAGATTTATGAGTATGCCCACAAGAAAATGGTGGTGTATGGTGACATATATGTACTTTTGTAATAACGTTTACTTTGAACTTTGAAAGAAAGAGTGTGAAATAATGAAAAGTGGGAAAAGAGCAGAGTAAGAGAATGAAAAGTAGGTCTATACTGTATATTGCTCTAAACAATGTGTGTGACTTGGTGCCACAGAATCTAACCTACTGTAGGCACTGAAGATATTGCTTAATTTCCACTTCTACATTTATCCATTTTAATAGACAATATACTCTACTGTTCTGTATATAAAGAACCTCAAAAAACAGAAACAGTGTCTCGAAAGGGCTCTAAACCAGCAATTACATTTCGTAGCAATTTGAGGCTTAAATCACTTAATCAGGTTGCTATAATTTTGCATAAAATAAAACTAAGCCAAGCCACTGCATCCACAGTATCTTAGAAACACATTCACTGATTTGATTTCACACGTGAATCCTTTGCGAAGTACATTCTGTCCAGGTCACATTGACTGCAACCTCTTACGAGGCTTGTCATGATTCTGAGAGATAATTATTGCTGATATATACGCAGTATAGCTGCAGCCTAGATATTTTGAATTATATTTCATGGCAGGGCCACCAGGCACAGCCCTCGTGGATCCCCTGCTCTACTCACTTTATACCTATGTCTGTGTGGCTAAGTACAGCTCCAACATCACATACAAGTTTGCTGATGACATCACTGTTGTGGGCCGTATCAAAGATGGTAATGAATCAGTATACAGGACAGAGATTGAAAATTTGACTGAGTGGTGTAATAACAACACAACTCACTCTCACTGCTTGTCAATAAGACCAAGGAACTGAGAGTAGACTTCAGGAGAGGGAAACCAGAGGTCCATCAGCTAGTGGAGAGGGTCAGTAACTTGAAATTCCTGGGTGTCACTATCTTAAGGGACCCTGTCCTGGACCCTTCATATAAATATGATTGCAAAGAAAGCACAGCAGCACCTTTATTTCCTCAGGAGTCTGCAAAGATTTGGCATGTCATCAAAAACCTTGGCAAACTTCCGTAAATTTGCGGTGGAGAGTGTGCTGACTGGCTGCATCACAGCCTGGTATGGGAACACCAATGTCTTTGAGCAGGAAATCCTACAAAAGGCAGAGGATTAAGCCCAGTACATCATGACTAAAACCTTCCCATCCAAAGAGAACATCTTCACAAAGCATTGCCCTAGAAAAGCAGTATCTGTCATCAAGATCTCCACCACCCAGGCCGTGCTCTTTCCACAAAGTTGCCGTCAGGTAGAAGGTACAGGAGCCTCAGGACACACACCACCAGGTTCAAGAACAGTTACTACCCCACAACTCTTTAACAAAAGGGGATAACTATACTCATTTAAGGATTCCTTTATCTTGTTATCTATTGCTATTTATTTTTACCTGTATTTGCATAGTTTACAGTGTACAGTTCCTGATGTTTACAGTTTACAGATCCTGTTTACAGTTACTGTTATATAGATTTGCTAAGTATGCCCACAGAAGGAAAAGAATCTCAGGGTTACTATGATGACATATATGTAGTTTGATAATAAATTTTACTTTGAACTGAAGTCTTTTGTTTTCCCAAGTCCAGTAATCGGCCCGTCTGAAGAAAATTCTCCATGCTTCCCTCTGCTACATTTCCGAACATGATTGTGTAAACGACCTTTCAAAGGAAGCTAAGAGGAATGATACAAGCTTTGTCTTAAGCTCGATCTTTCTCAGGAAATGCTTGGTTCTGGTAAAATGGCAGCGTGCTCAGTTGCAGCAGCTCCTATAGGGTCAGCCAAAGGTGTTATTGTCTTTTTTATACATATTTCTTATTAGTGCAAGAGCTGCTGGGCATTAAGAACTTAAAGCATTACAGGACTACCCCATCAGCATGTTGTTCATTACAGAGAAACTGGAGGAGCTGGACTTGGTGAGGATCATGCTGTTGTCTGTGATATAGAGAGGTGTCGGAGGAGCTGGTCTGCAATGCATTAATGAGTGATCATCTTAGACCAGCTTCCTGTGAATGGATGACCCTGTTGAAGATTGTTAATATAGAATACTTCAAGCCCAGTTCACTGATTGGACAGACGGCAGGGGAAGCTGTGAGGACTGGGCCCCAAGCTGTGATGTCACCCGGGAGAGAGACACTGGAGGCAGTGTGGCACAGCACCCTAACTGGAGTTGGTGCTGCCCCTAGTAGTCGCTCGGCAGAAAACAAGTCATACTGTGTTTGACTGCTGACTGCTGCAACATTCAGGGACTCAGGGACCTGGACTATATTGTTTTTGTGTGACTTTGTTTTACTGATCTCTTATATGTGCTTGCTACCTTGTATGTGCCTTGTAACACACACACAAAAAACTCAGCAGGTCACACAGCATCTACGGAAAAGAGCAAACAGTTGATGTTTTGGGCTGAGAGCTTCCTGAAGAAGTGGCCAAAACCATGCCAGCAGAGCAATATTCTAAATAAACAAATTAACGAGTGAGAAGAGGATTGCAGTTACACATTCCTGCATGTGAGAGTGAAGTTTGTTAGGCTGATTTTTGATCTTGAGAATGTAAACCATGAATGCAAAGGTAGAGGCAAGAAATGAACCCGGGTGGCTGGTACTGTAGAGCTTTGTGCTAACCACTACATTATCATGCCCCCCCCACCCCCATTTTTGTTTCTGATCTGGATAAAGGTGGGAAACCAAAAATAATGAATGGCTACTAAACAACATGAAGTGCAAAACACAAGTTGATGTTTCAGGTGTAGAATCTTGTCAGCTCTCCGATGAGCTCCAATGAACAACTGATATCCAGTATCTTGAGTGGCCCCTTCCCCGAGCAGATGCTGATATTTTTATGACATGCATCTGTTTTCACAGCAGATTCAAAATTTCTGCAGTGGTTTAATCTGATCAGCCTCTTTCTGTCCAAGCCTGCTTACAACAGTTCAATTAACAAAAACATTAGCTACGAAATTCAGGGAACCATGACCAGACATGAAATTTCACAAATGGAGGAGAGTACACTGGAGTTCAATTTGATGACAATAGAAGCCTCACTCTCCCATCACATGGGATTCAATCCTGGCTTGATCACATTCTCGCTATGATTAACTGGCTTTGCCCTGGGTGTGTCAGCTTCTTCTCACATCCCATATATGTGTGCTAGGTTTGCTGGCCACTATAAATTACCTTTGGCATAGGTTATTGGCAAAGAGATACAAGGAGTTGGGAGCAATAAGAGAGGATAAGTTGCGGGACTTCAGGAAGAAGAGAAAGGAAGAAATGAGATTTGTGCCCTTTAGGGAACTGAATGGACCTCACTGGTCAAATGGCCTCCCGTGCAAGAATCAGTAAGGATTTTAAAGAGAAAGAGCAGGATTCAGAGGAGAGAGTCATAGAGATGAAATCAGATTTAGAGTAGAACCAGAATTAGAACAATGAAATTGGATTGGTGTTTACTTTCCTCCATTCATTAGTCAGAAATTGGATTAATTTGAATCTAGAATTAGTTGGCAGTTAAAAAATCCATAATTATAATATTTAGCTATTATTTTAGGACACTAATCACATCTTAGTGTAGCTTAACAGGAATATTTAGACTCTTTAGTGGAGAGTTTTATTTAAGTGCGGTTAACTTCAGTCCCTATTTTTACAATATTCTGAGTTCCATAAATAAAACTGCTCCAAACGAACAGGTCAAATCTACAGAAGATGTTTAAACTTGATTAGCGTTGCCATAGGAACATATTCATCAGCATGTTCTGTCAGTTGACTCCTGCTGAAAACAGCTGTCTGCACAAAGGGATCAGTGCAACATCCCATCCTTTCACATAGTCTCCCACCTGCAGAGGTCCAACAGAGTATCAGGGCTGTAACCTTTAAACAGCTAAAATTAGATCAGAAATTTACTCTTCCAAATGACCCAATTTGCAATTAATATGCTCTCGCTTCCCCAATTAAGTGCAGACTACATAACAGAGTGTGCGAGGGGTTAGGAAGAAGGAGGAAAAATTTAGTCTAATCCTTCTGCTCAAAGGATTCAATCTTCAACAATGGAGAGAACAATGTACTGATCAGCAGAGTGCTGAGCCCAATAACATTGGAGTTAGCCTCCCATCCCACCTAGGTGATTGGGAATGACCCTCTGAAACATAACGTCCATACATGATCAGAAATTCATTGACTTTGTACTTTCATCAGTGAATACCAGTCTCAGGTCTATGATATCTCTAATATGTGCTTTTAGCAGGTAATAACCCCTGTGTTGTAATGACGGCAGGTAATAATCTCTAGTCTACGGTGTCAGTAAGTAATCATCACTGCTTGTAATGTCAGCAGGACATGGTCTGAGCAGGTCTTTGACCCATGGTGTTCAAACATGGTGAGCAGTCACATCAATTAAATGCTCTCTTGTCTCTTGAAACAAGTGGCTGTTTAAAGAACCTTTTGTTTTAATAAACACTATCATGTAATGGATAATATTTCCTGCACACACACACACACACACACACACACACACACACACACACACACACTTGAACAAAAAGAATGTAACTAAATTGGTGTGTAATCCTTTTTATTTCTGCATGGACTTTTTTTCCCTTAGGAGGAGTGTAAACATCCAGTAATAATCACTGCTGTGACTTACCCCTGGAGACGTTACAGAGGCTACAGACTCAACACAGTGGCAGCACGGGGAGGGTGAACTCCCTGCTGAGTCCAGCAGGATCACAGCAGTAGGGCAGGACAAGTCAGAGAAAGTATCACAGAAAACCACACGAGGCTAATCCTGAATCACATTAAACTTTAAGGAAATGAGTTGCCGTGTAATGAGAAAAGCTGATATAACAAGAAAGGGTACTTCAAAGTTCAAAGTGCATTTATTGTCAAAGTGTGTATACCTTACACACCTTGAGGTTTGTTTCCTTACAGGCAGCCACAAAATAGAAACCCATCAGAACCCGTTAAAAAGATCATCAAACACCCAACGTGCAGAGCAAAAAACCAAAACGTGCAAACAATAAAAGTAAGCAAATACCATTAAGAACTGAAGTTCACTGGAACTATTCTGATGAATGGAGTCCTGACGAAGGGTCTCAGCCCAAAACGTTGACTGCTCATTTCCACGGATGCTGCCCAACCTCCTGAGTCTCCCCAGCGTGTTGTCCGTGTTGATTTACTGGAATTACTTATTGTGCATTTCATTATTACATGCTTTGTTTTGCTAGAAATAATACTATTCCTGGACCTGGGAGGCTCAGCACCATTGCACTTGCCCTGAGTGAGGCACAATCTCCTGAAAATGAAAACTATGTTTTGCTTTTCTCTTTCTCCTTCATAAACATTCCTTCAAGATTAAGGATGACTTGTTTCCACTCCAGTCTATGGGTTATGAGGTGGCTGGCAGGGCCTAAATGGGGCCTACGTACTCTGGAACTGGAGGTGGTTGACAGGTTGGGTGGAAGAAGAGAACATGTGATGGACAGTCCAATAGTCGTCCCATGGGTAGTGAAGTCCCTGTGGTCTCTCACTCGAATGATGATATGATTTAATAGGTGCCAGTGCCACAAGGAGTTGTGCTTGACTCTCTAACAGGACTAATAATCACTTAGAGGAAACTGAATTAAGGCAGTGCAGCACTCTAGGAAGGATGTTGAGGCTGCAAAAGAGGTTTACCAGGATGCTGCCTGGTTTAGAGGGCACAGGCTGTCACGATAGGCTGGATAAACTTGGGTTGTTTTCTCTGGAGTTGCAGAGACTGAGGGGAGGTCTGATGGAGCTTTACAAGATTATGAGAGGCATAGACAGAGTAGACAGAGAGTATCTGTTTCCCAAGGTAGAAATGTCTAATACAAGAGGGCAGGTTTTGAAGGGGGTAGGTTCAAAGGAGATGTGAGGGGTAAGCTTTTTTTCCTCAGAGGATTCTAAGAGAAGGACAGAAGGCAGTGACCATAACCTTTCAAAAGTCTTGGGTAGGGGAGATGGGGCACAATGATTGGAGAATGGTGAATATCGCTCCGTTGTTCAATAAGAATAAACAAAACAATCACAAGCCAACTATTTTAACCTTAACAGCAGAGAGCTTGTAGCAACATTGATCTGGGACAGGGTTAATAATCACCTGGAGGAGACTGAATTAAGGCAGTGCAGCATGAATTTGTTGAGGGCAAATCTAATTTAATCCCATTTGATAGGACTTTTTAATGAGGTGACGTACGGAGCTAATGAAGATAATGCAGTCAATGCTGTGTGAAAGGACCGGCAGAAAGCTTTTAGTAAGGATAGAATATGACTTGAATATAAAAGCAGGGATGTAATGCTGAGGCTTTATAAGGCACTGGTGAAGTCTCACCCGGAGTATTGTGTGCAGTTTTGGGCCCCTTTATCTAAGAAAGGATGTGCTAACATTGGAGAAGGTTCAAAGGAGGTTCACGAAAATGATTCCTGGATTGAAAGGCTTCTCATATGAGGAGTGTTTGATGGCTCTGGGCCTGTACTCGCTGGGATATTATTGAAACCCATCAAATGCCGAAAGGCTTTGATAGAGTGGACGTGGAAAAGTTGTTTCCGATGGTAGGGGAGTCTAAGACCAGAGGACACGGCCTTTGAAAAGAGGGATATCCACTCAGAACCGAGATGCGGACGAATTTCTTTAGCCAGAGAGTGGTGAATCTGTGGAATTAATTTTCACAAGCCAAGTTACTAGGTATATTTTAGACATATCTTAAAAATCTTACGGTCTTATGATACCAGGGTTATCAGCAGAGTCGGTGCACATGGAATAAGATTGACATTGACAGCATGGATATGATGTAACAGACAGTAGAACATTGTGGTGAATAGATGAAGGTGAATAGTGACATTCCCTATGGATCAAAGTTCGGACCGTTGTTTTTCCCTATATTCATGACCTAGACTCGCAAGGCTCAAATTCTTAATTTTTGAATGACACAAAACTTGGTAATATTATGAGCAGCAAAGAAGAGTGGGTAGAAGAGGGAGAAGTGTAGATAATGCATCTTGATAGGAAGATTGAGTGAGCTGAAATAAATGTGAAGCACGAGCAGAGGGAGATGGGAGGATGAATGCTAGTGATAGGGAAGGTAAAGACATTAGTTAATACAGCATACAGTACGTCAGTAGAAATATAGATTATATAAGCAGTGAAGTCTTGCTGAACTTTCATAAAACACTGATCTGGCCTTTGCTGGAATCTTGTTTTTAATTCTGGTTGCCTCGTTATCAAAGCATGTGGATGCATCAAAGGAAAGAAATGATTTGTGAGAATGCTCCTGGGATGAGGAGCTACAGTTTTAAGGATTTGAGAGACTGGGACTTTTAGACGAGAGGTAGCTGAGAGGTTTGTAGATAACACAAGGTATTTTGTGTGAATAAATGCGGGGAATACAAGCAGAGGCATGTAAAGTAGCAGGCAGGTACACACAAAATTCAATGTGAAGCAGGGTGATGTTTTCAATTCCCAATCTACAGAAGACAAACAGGGATATTTGCTCAACAGAGAGAAACCAAGAACTCAAGAGACCAAGAGATTTGGTGCTTATGCACACATTGGTATAAGCCTAACGTTCAGACACCAGATGGCCACAATAACTACTGGGCATTGATGTGCAACGGGGGAAGTTAAGCTACATTGTGCCGAGCCCCAGTCCATCTCTCCTGGAATACGTTGTCAGTTTTGGGCACTTGCAGGCACGAATGATACGTAGGCCTTTGGAATGCAGATGGACCAGAATCTTGTGCAGGTGAAAGGCCATGATATTCAAGCTGTAACTCTTTTGAGTTGTTTAACTGAGGTATTCAAAACACCAGTAAAGAAAGAAGCCTACTTTCACTTGGGCTCTCAGGTGAGGTGATGAACTGAGAGCACAGCCTTCACGAATGAAATCATCAAAAACCTTTCCACAAAGTGCTCACTGACTCACCTGTGGTAGTAATCTGGAAGTGTGGAGTCTGAGCAGACACACACACACACATGCCGGAATGGCTTTAAGGACCGAATAACAGAATCCTGTCCTTATTCAGGCAACTGGGGACAACATCAACAGCCATGATATAATGGACGTTGCTCCTAAAGCTGAACGTTATGAGTATATACATGGGAGCTCTGTTCAGGCTTGCAAATGATGTTGCCAGTATCTCCATGGACTTCAGTTCAGAATGCTATTTGCTCACATTTATTGTTTGCATAATTTGTTTAGTTTTCTATGCACACTGGGGTATTTGACAATCTATTGTGTTCTCTTGGGTTTCTTTGTTTCTTGACTGCCTGTTGGGAGTCAAATCTCTAAGTATAATGTAGACATATTTTGATAATAAATGTACTTTGAACTTGAACTTAAATGAAGAAAGCAGAGTTGAAAGCAAACATTGATCCTAGTATGAGGCATACTAGGACCAATGGCGAATTATAAGAAAAAGCCCTTGTAAATGAGGAACTATGCTCCATCCGCCAGAATAAGTGGGATCTCCCAGTGGCCAACCATTTTAACTCCACTTCTCATTCCCATTCCGATATGTCCATTCATGCCCTCCTCCACTGCCGGGATAAGGCCACACTTAAGTTGGAGGAACAACACCTTATATTTCGTTTGGGTAGCCTCCAACCTGATGGCATGAACATCGATCTCTCTAACTTTCAGAAATTGCTCCCCCCTTCACCATCTCCCATCCTCTTGTCCCTCATGTTATCTCCTTGCTCGCCCATTGCCTTCCTCTGGTGCTCCTCCATCTCCTCCATTTTCTTCTTTCTTCTACAGCCTTCTGTCTCACAGAGAGTTGTGAATCTGTGGAATTCTCTGCCACAGGAAACAGTTGAGGCCAGTTCATTGGCTATATTTAAGAGAGATATGGCCCTTGTGGCTAATGGGATCAGGGGGTATGAAGAGAAAGCAGGTACAGGGTTCTGAGTTGGATGATCAGCCATGATCATACTGAATGGCGGTGCAGGCTCGAAGGGCCGAATGGCCTACTCCTGCTCCTATTTTCTATGTTTCTATGTCTCTTTCACTAATCAACTTCCCAGCTCTTTGCTTCTTTACGCTCCCCCCCCCCAAGTTTCACCTAACGCCTGGCGTTTTTCTCTCACCTCCCCCCCACCTTTCAAATCTACTCCTCAGCATTTCTTTTCCAGTCCTGCCGAAGGGTCTCAGCCTGAAACTTCCACTGTACTCTTTTCCATAGATGATGCCTTGCCTGCCGAGTTCCTCCAGCATTTTGTGTGTGTTGCTCAGATTTTCAGCATCTGCAGATTTTCTCTTGCTTGCCCTTGTAAATGGTATTATTTCCAAGAAATGCCAAGTGGGATTGAGTGTAAGGAAGAACAAAGATGTGGAGGTGGACGTAAGTGAAAAAAATTGAAGTTCTCAAATCCAATCTAGAAATAGAGGAGGATGAGACAGGCTAGCCAGTTTGAAAAAAATTGCCAATTGGTACAATTATGCACGTTATGTATTCTTAAACACTTGAATTAGATGAGGATTATAATTTCTGTACACAGTTCCACTTTCATTTAAGGAATTGTAATTTCTTTTTGAAGTTCTGATTAATGAAGTGCCTTGGGATATGTTCTTGCTTTAAAAGCATGATATAAAATGCATTCGCTATTTTTTGGATGAAGGAAGTAACTGTGCTGACTCCAAGTATGATGATTATGAAGTCTCAAGGGACTAGAGGGTATTTTAAAGACTGAGCTTTGATTAAAGCTTTCACTTTCATTTTTGTGGTCACATACTCATTTTCACTTATGAGCCAATGAAGGAGCTTAACATACAGAGCAAATGAACATGCAAAGAGCTGATTGGAGCTTTGATGTGAGCTGTGATCACATCAAACCTCTTATAGGTTAGAATTATCATAGTGCCATGCCTGTCAGCACCTGTCATCCACAATATCTTCAAAGAGAAATCTGCCTGCAACTGTGCCTAAACATTTTAAATGTAGGGTTAGTAACAGGAATAGTCCACCCAGTCAGATCTAACTGTAGCCTTAATTCCCTATTGCTTTCCACCCTTGGTAACCCAATCGATCTCTGCCTTCCAAAGGTTCAAAGAATCCGTTTCTACCAGCCTTTGAGGACAAGACCGGCTAACGCTGCTAATATGACCGAGGAGCTAATTGTTTATCTGCCTATCGCACTGAATAATCCCTGAACATACAGAAGAAAGCCTCAGCTTGTATGTACATTGATGCCTCCATTTCAAAATTCCCAATGTAGTGTTCATATCCCATTGTACCCTAAACTTTGTTATCTCTAAAATCTCTAGTGGTACTTGCATTCAAGAACTCGGTGCTTCTATCAATACTGGACCATGTGTACCCCCAACACAAACAGCCCTCCCTCCAGCATTCTCAATGCTAAAATCTCGAATGACCTCCATACACCTCTGCGATGTTTCCTTCCCCCAGCTTTATTGTAACCATGTTTGAGTCAATTATCTTCTTTTTGGCTCACTGTCAGTTGTGTTCTGTATTTTAAATGTGCAATGCAAATCATTGTAACCAGCCTGGCTTGGAGCATAATTGGAAAAATCACTGCGAATATTACATTGGATATTTTATATAAAGCCCATCTATCTCCATGGTATATCTCTGACAGCCTATTATGATACTGAAACATTAATCTGAGTTATCTGATTCAGACTATGGAGCAGGGTTTGGCCTTGCTTTTAATGCTGACAGCAGAGTACAATCACTGAACCATTCTAACAAGACTAGTATAACATGTAGTACTAGTCTTCTTATCAAGACTTCCTTCTCAGAACATAATCCATGTTCTTATTCCAGCAAATTTTTAAACACTACATAAACAGGCACAAATGCAGATGCAACTACACCCTCATAATACATTAAGGTGTCAATCATGGTAAGAACACAAATACTCTATATCCCAGCACTGCCTTCATTTTGGTTCTCGAACATATTGCAGTTGATAAACCTATTACAATCGTGGAACTAACATTCATTTCCAAGCTCCCTAATCCTCAGAAATTTTGCAAGAAATCTTCAGTCTTTGGTGTGTAGGCTTTATGGCAACACCAAAAAGATGACAACTAATTGCTCAGAGAAAAAGCAAATGTTTAGCAATGAATAAACACAAGAGATTCTGCAGATGCAGAAATCTAAGGTAACACACACAAAATGCTGGAGGAGCTCAGCAGATCAGGCAGCATCTATGGAGGGGAGCAAAGAATCAACGTTTTGGGCCGAGACCCTTCATTAATTGGTTTTGGAGTTATTTAGGATTATGAGCTGGCTAAACTACTTCCTTGGGTTATCACTACCTGTAGGTAAGGTCACCATGTCTCGAAATTCATCTCTGCTTGGTAGTGCCAAGTTCACAATCCAGATGCCATAGTGGGTTGTATTCTGCCTCACAACACATTGACTCAACTGTAAAGTGCATTTGGTGCTATATGAAAATGAATGTTAAATATTGAACTTTTACATCCACGTAGAATGATGGAGAGGGCTTTGATTTTGCAACTCATCTGAAAGGACGTTTTTCTGTGAAATCTTGCACTCACTAAGGCAACATTCTTGATTATGTGCTCAAGTTCCCGGGATTAACCTTCATCCTGTGACCTTCTGAATGACTGGCAGAAGTGTCAGTGGGAAAATGAGACAGGAAGTATTGAAACACTCAGGCATCAATGCATGCCAAAAATAACTTAAATTTATTTGCCAATCATGAGAAATTATCAAGTTAGAACTGTTACTAACAGAATGAGTGAATTCAGGAGGCATTTTTGTCTTGCTCAAGGACTAGTTCAATGACAAAATGCTGATAGCTGGAAAAACCAATGCATGTTTAAGAGGAAACTAGGCAGTTATTTAAAGGAGTGCAATGATGTGGGTATAGTATGAGACATGACATCACCCTGCTTATAGTAACTAGCAAAGACATTATCTGCCAGACAGACTGCTTCTGCGTTTGAACATAAATAGTCCTAAATAACAATGAATATTTCAGAATTTTGGATGGGTGGACTATGCTGTAATTTCATTTCTGTGACTACTTTCTGATAAAAAAACATAAAAAGACTAACAAACAGCCAATGTCCAAAAGAAGGTGAATTCTGCAAATAAAAGATAAATAACAACAAGAATGTGAGTCATAGAGTCCTTTAAAGTGTGTCTGTAAGTTCTGATGTCAGAGGTGTGGTAAATTCACTCAGAATTATGAATGAAGTTACCCACACCAGTTCAGGAGCTTGATGGATGAAAGGTAATAACCATTCCTGAACCGGGTAGTGTGGGACCTATGACACCCATACCGCCTTCCAGATAGCAACAACGAGAATAGAACATGGCCCGGATGGTGGGTGTACTTGATGACGGATGCTAATTTCTAGTGGCAGTGCTCCATGTAAATGTGCTCATTGATGGAGAGGGCTTCTCCAGTGATGGACTGGGCTGTATCCACCACTTTCTGTTGCCGTTTTTGGTCCTGTGAATTCGTCTTTCTAAACCAGGCCATGGTGCAACCACGTAGGAAGCACTTCACTGTGAAGAAGTTGGTATAGAAGTTTGTCAAAGTTTTTGGAGACACGTCAAATCAACGCAAACTTCTAAGAAAGTAGAGATGTGATGGCCCTTACGTGCTGGTCCTAGGACAAACCCACTGACATTTTAATGCCAAGGAATTTAAAGTTACAGAATCAGAATCAGTTTTATTATCACTGGCATGCATCATGAAATCCATTAACTTAGCAGCAACAGTTCAATGCAATACATAATATAGAAGAAAACATAAAATAATAATAATAAATAAATCAATTACAGTATATATACATTGATTAGATTAAAAATAGTGCAAAAAACAGAAATAATATATATTTAAAAAGTGAGGTAGTGTGCAAGGGTTCAATGTTCATTTAGGAATCAGGTGGCAGAGGGGAAGAAGCGGTTCCTGAATCGCTGAGTGTGTGCCTTCAGGCTTCTGTATCTCCTACCCAATGGTAACAGTGAGAAAAGGGCATACTCTGGGTGCTGGAGGTCCTTAATAATGGATGCTGCCTTTCTGAGACACAACTCCTTGAAGATGTCCGGGGTACTTTGTAGGCTAGTACCCAAGATGGAGCCGACTAAATTTACAATCCTCTGCAGCTTCTTTCCGCCCTGTGCAGTAGCACACCCCCCCCCCCACCCCCAAACCTGACAGTGATGCAACCTGTCAGAATGCTCTCCATGGTACAACTATAGAAGTTTTTGAGTGAATTTGTTGACATACCAAATCTCTTCAAACTCCTAATGAAGTATAGTTGCTGTCTTGCCTTCTTTATAGCTGCATCCTAACGTTGGGACCAGGTTAGATCCTCAGAAAGCTTGACATCCAGGAACTTGAACCTGCTCACTCTCTCCACTTCTGATCCCTCTATGAGGATTGGTATGTGTTCATTCATCTTACTCTTCCTGAAGTCCACAATCAGTTTTTTCATCTTACTGGTGTTGAGTGCCAGATTGTTGTTAATATAATTTCTTATCAGTATTACATGCAACAAATGCTTTGTTTGCTTAATGCTGAGCTTTGTCGTCAAGTCACGGAAAATGAGACCTACAAGATGTTCCTCTTCACTACAAATTGAAGAAAGGCTGACTTGTCACCTCCAGAAGTGACATTGTCTGATGTAATTTTCTACTCCATGGTGGAACTTGATATATTTACTAGAGACAAAATCATGCTTGGTATTGTTTAGTGCATTGGTGCAAATAGCTCCTGACAATTTCATGCTGTTGATTATGATCACCTTGCACTGCAATCAAATGTACGTTCTGTCTGCCCCATTTTTAGGATTATGAGAGTAATTCTAAAAGAAGGCCACCTTATGCATGAGTGTGTTTTAAAATTCATGCCCAGAAACAACGAAATAGTTTTTTTTTATCTCCTTTAACATGGTAATATATACCCAGGTATCTCAGTAGTGCACTCATGGGGTTAAATTGACACAAGATGCAATTTCGCCATTGAAGAACAGGGTCATAAAGGTGTTAAATACAGTAAACACACATCTTCCTTTCCTTCTCTGACTATTCCAAACTGCTGTAGCATCTCCCATAATCTTAAAGTTTCATCTTCCAGATAAAAATGCTACATAAAACACTGTTGTTGGAAAGCAGCATCCATCATCAGAGATAACCACCTCCCAGGCCACGTTCTCTTCTCACTGCTGCCATCAGGTAGAAGGTACAGGAGCCTCAGGTCTCGCACCACCAGGTTCAGGAACAGTCACTACCCCTCCACCATCAGGCTCTTAAACAAAAGGGGATAACCACACTCACTTGTCCATCCACTTAGATGTTCCCACAACCAATGGTCACACTTTAAGGACTCTTTATCTCATTATCTCACATTATTTGTTGCCATTTACTTATTTTTGCATCTGCACAGTTTGTTGTCTTCTGCACTCTGGTTGATCTTTCATTGATCCTGTTATAGTTACTGTTCTATAGATCTGCTGAGTATGCCCGCAGGAAAATGAATCTCAGAGATGTATATGATGACATATACTGTATGTAATTCAATAATAAAATTTACTTTGAACTTTGAATTACTATTGAAGTTCTTTAAGGTAAATAAACCAAAAAAAAAGAGTAATAAAGTCAAAATAGGCCTGTTGGCACACTAAATCTATACTGGCTACTGAGACTGCACCCTTTGATCCTTTATGCTTTGGTAATTTAAACACTTGTTTATACATTTCCTAAATATTATAAAGGGACCTGCTTTCAACCACCCATTAAGCCAGTGTATTCCGGCATTTCAATTTTAATTACAGAGTAACAAATGGTGATCAGTATGGGTGATCTTTAGGTAGGGTGGAGAGTAGTTCCAGCCAGGCACAAACAAGTGACTGAATTTCACTTGTGTTTAAGCTGAAGTAATAAGTAATTGTAGTCCACTGCAATATGATGGATTTCTCCAGTGCTACTCTAACATCTTGACCACAGGCTCTAGATGCAGTAACAGTGATCAATGATATTTTAAGAAATAATTAATCATTTTTTTTCATTTTGAGACCAACAGGGAAACAAGATTTCAATTATGGCCTTAATTTAAGTTGCAGGAAATGAATTTTAATCGAAAACCTGCTCAGGCTAAATATAGAAAGCATTGAATTCTTCCTTTGGGCTCGTTCAATTAGGTTTGACGTCAGAATAGATTGAATGCATCAGGCCCACTGTATGTTAGGTTGCTTGTTTTTATTCATCACTTAGTCCCCTCAACATTTTGTCATCTCCATAACAAAACTGCTGACATCCATTTTAACTTTCCTTCAGATGGAGGAGAGGGCACAGTTTCATCCTTGGCTTGTTTCATACCTCAGGTTTGTAAACTCTCGAGACTCCTGTTTGTTAGGTCACATTGTATGCTCCCTGCTGCCAGTTATACCTTGTTATGACCTTCTGCCTGTTTTACAGCTACACCTATGCTCAGATTAACGCAAAGAAATTCTGTTAATGTAAAGAATGATAATAAAGGAAGCCATTTTGGCCTATCAAGTCCATGCCACTGCACAGAGCATTTCCACTGCTGTACTGAATTCCCTCTGAACCTATTCTCCACTGTTGTGTTTCTAATATTTCAGTAACGATCCAGCTATGTAGTTTGAACAAGCATTCTTTTTTGTTCACATAATGCATTGTGGGCTATCTGTAAAAGTACGCAAATGCCATATGTCATTATGCCACCACGTGCCTCACTCAAATTTTAAAAAAGCTGGACTTGCATTCCCGACTCCCTTCTTCTCCTTTCAATTAGGTTAATACTTTGGAGTTATTCACCCTCAACGCAAACACTGTCCCTAAGACTCTACTACTCATCTATATAGTAGGGCCAAGTTACAGAGGCCAATTAACCTACCAACCTTCAGACTGGGGGAGGAAGCTGAATTACCCTGGGAAGGCACACAAGTCACAAGGAAAACTGTTTTTATACTAAAATAAACCTTAATCATAATAAAGAGATTGGAAATCTGGTTCGAACATGCCACAATAACAGTCTCACACACAATGTCAGCAGAACCAGAGAGCTGATTGTTGAGGACTGGAGGGAGAATTTGGAGGTCTGTGAAAGTACTCACTGGGGGATTGGAGGGCGTACAGAAGTGAGATATGCCAACTAGTGGAGTTAATAATTGAGTGCTTGCACACCTCAGCATGATTATTGGCATTACTTCTAGCCAGCTCGTGCTACTTAATGGCAAGCTGCTTGTCTTACAGGGCAGGAGGGTTGTCATTCCAGCACAAACAAGGCATTTTCACCCAGAGGACTTGTTATGTTTGTAACTTGAAAACATTAAGCTAATTCAAAGGAAGACACGGGCGTCCAAAAATGCGAGTCTAATGTTGGTTTACTCGAAGCAAGGTGCACATCTATCAGGTGGTAGCAGGCTGCTGGCAGGCATTATGGGGGAGATGCTGTTCCACTGCAAAGCCTCGCAGAGATATGTCTACCCTGGAGAAGTATTCCTCCTCTCTTTGACAGGAGTTCTGTGAGATCTCCTCTCACTGCTCCCCCTCTGTCACCTCTACCTCAGCTGTGTGTCCTTTCTGGCCACTTGTTTCCACTGCACCAGCTCACCTGCCTCATCCTCACACACCCTTTTATCCTGGCTGTTGCCCTCTTCCTTTCCAGTGCTGATGAACCGTCTCAGCTCGAAAGACTGACTGTAACTTTTTCCTTCATAGATGCTGCCTGACCTACTGAGTTCCTTCAGCATATTTTTTTGTATGTTGTAAGATGGGAGGTGACCTCTTTGGGTTTTTAGACTGCAGGCAGTGCATAGAGCCATGTCCACCAACTAGCCTCTGCTAGCCAACATTGTATCCCAACTGTTATGATTTTCTCCTTGAGAGAGCAGAGAACTTTGACATGATCATCCGGTAAATTCATATCAAGGCAGCAAAGATCTAGAAGTGTGACTGATACTGACTGAGTCTCGTGCTAAGGGTCGCATGCCTTACTTGGGCAGTTATGACCTGAGCCAAGGGAAATGCAAGAATGGTGTGGCTGCCATATCTCCCTATTTCCTTACAATAGCAAAAAAGGCCATTCATCCCTTTGAGTCTATGCTGGCACACAGAGCAAATCCCATTAAGTTCCCCTGTAATATATTCTCTCCACATTCCCTTAATTCTATCATTCACCTACCCGCTAGGGACAATTTACAATGGCCAATTAACATCGGCACATCTTCGGGATAAGGAAGGAAACTGGTCCCACACTGTCACTGGGAGAAAATGGTAACTAAGACCTACGGCACTGAAGATCAGGATCGAGGCTGGGTTACTGGATCTGTGACACAACAGTTGTACTAGCTGTGCCACCGACATCCCCGGAAGGTGGCGTTACAGCAGAGCCCTTCGGTGAGGCCGTTGATAGGTGAAGGCTGACAGATGTGAATTTGGAGCTTGGAGTTCTCGCAGACCTGGGCATAACACTGAGGAGGAACCCAGCATCTCGCATACAAAGTGTTTCCTTTCCAGATTATAATGGTGGAAACTCATTAAGTGTGTGTTTGATTTAGTTCCCCGTTTTTTTTTGTGTGGTGATTCAAATGCAGATAGGACAATGGGCTAAAAGAGAGTGAAGTAAAAGCATCATGATTTCACCCGGGTCCCCAGCTGCTGTCTTCCCTGACTCACTGATTGTCCTCACTGTGTGACAGTTCCTTCCTGCTCTCGTTCTTCTTCAATTGACGTTCATTTCCTCCTTCCCTTGCTAATGGGACTTCCGGTTTAAGATGACCCTCCTGAAGATGGATGACAGCTTACTGGCAGTTCATAAAGGAAGAAATACAACTAAATACTTTATTAATAACACATTTCCTGTGCGAAATTGTGGTAAATGATCACTGCAAACAATGAAGAAGTGAGCGAAGGCGAGGTTGACTCGAAGGTCGTGGTGTGCAATGCAAAATCGGAGCCAGATTGAGGCATGTTCGAGGCAAAGCGGTCAGAGTGAGGTTGTGAATATGGTTGAGGCATAGTCAGGGCGTGTGAAGCAGAGAAAAATCAGAGCAGAGGAGATTCGGATCCCATCCACATAAACGGAGAGCAAAGGTCGATCAATCTAAGTGCCGGGCTGCTTTTTTAAGGTCAGGTGTGGTAGAAATAGTTAAAATAGAATGATGGGATACCTGACCATTCTGGAACAGCTACGCTTAAGACTGCTGATGCGTGTTGAGAATAACCTTGGATGATAAGTGCAATACCAGGAACTCCAATTAATAAGATACTAGGCCCTGGAACCAGGAGGGAGGATGCATCTGGGGGTAAATTATAAGCCTGATAACATGGAACAAAGAGGACTGTTAGACTCATGCTGAGAGATAATTGACATGTCTTTTAAGTGATTGATCATGTACTGACCGTGGGATGCCAAACAAACTTATGTGAAGTTGTTTGTCTAGCTGTTGTTATGAATGTGCCACAACTCTGAGGGGCCGAAGGGTACAAAGTAGCCCCCTCCTTTTTGAGAATCGCAAGATCGCTATTAATTTGGGTCTGCGACCCAGGAAATGAAAGAGAATCCTCAAGGTTTTGGAAAGTGTCCTGGCCTCAGCAAGTCAAAGCCACGGATAACGGCCATCGTCTCTTGGAGACGGAATTGTGTATTGAGTACTGTACTATTCATTGAAGCCCTCAGGGGACGACCAGAGTGGGCTGGTTGAGGGATTGCATCATCCCAACCTGACTGACATCTGAGACCCCGTGAGTAAGAATAAAAGAGGGTCTGGGGAACAACCCCTTTAGGTGCACCAGGAGGAATGCTCGAAATCCCGTGACAGCGTTTAATAGCGACAGCCAGTGGGGGGTTCGCGTGCGTCCTTTTCCCTTGCCTGGGAATTGATGGGCTCGCCATGGAAGAATGGCTTTAGCTAAAGGAGAAGCCACACCAACGGAACTCTCGAAGGATCGAAATCATAAAAAGGAAAAGCTGGCAAGTTTCTAAAAATCTCTCTCTTGACTCTAACCAAAGGCTGCAGCCTGAATGAACTGAGTGACTTTTATATTTCCATCGGACAATACATTATCCCCTAGACAACGATAGAGCTTATTTCTTATTGATTATTATTATACCCGGACTTTTAGATTTCGTATTGACAACGTGTGTTATCTGTATGTTTGCATTGATATTATTTTGTGTATTGTTACTAATAAATACTGTTAAAAATAGTACCATCAGACTTCAATGGACCTCTCTATCTTTGCTGGTAAGTGACCCAGTTACGGGGTTCGTAACACTGTATAAATATGTACAACCTAAAAATCAGAGTTCTGGTGGCGGTGGAGGCTGCTGCAGACTCTCCATGATATCAAGTTAATAAGCTCTTAAAACGAAACTCAAAGTCACTCTGGTGTTCTTAGTTAGTGTTTCTACAACATTGGGTATGGGCTAGAATGTGATGGTGGGGTCCAGGTCCAGAGTGTATTGATGTGACAGGACCCGGGTCCTAGAGCGAGGGACAACCCAGTGTTTGGACGATTTAAACAGCAGGCCAGATGGATTGAAAAGGCCGGGTGTTGAGGCTGAATGTAAGGGTCAGACCAATTCTACTCGCTGCTCCGCGACGTATGTTCCACTCACCGCTGCACTGCAGCAGAGGCCGTGGGCCTGCTCTGGCTGCTCCAAACTTCATGGCTGCGAGCTCCTCAGTGTTTCGCTCTGCTGTGTGATTAACTAACGCTAAGGCTGTGGGCCTACTCTGGATGCCCGGGGCTTCGAATCTATGGACTCATTTCGCTCTGAATGCTGTTGTTTGCTTTTACTATTTGTACGATTGGTGCTCTTTTTTCTCTCTCTGCACATTGGGTGTTTGTTTTTTTTAAATGGGTTCTTTTGGGTTTCTTGCTTTGTGGCTGCCTGTAAGGAGACGGATCTCAAGGTTGTATAATTTATAGATACTTTGATAATAAAATACAAGAATCTAGTCAGTGGCCTGTTTTGTCTTATCTGCACACTTTTATATCTGTTAGCTTCACCTACAGCAGAAATTTACATGGCTTCAATAAAATCACATCTAACTGGCACTTGCTTTATCCTCTCTGATAGATAAAGCAGTTTATCTCATCTTCACTGCTTCTATCTCCTCCACACAGATTACTGCCACAGTTAAGTACTCAGTGTCCTCTGCTAGTCAATGCCATTTTGGGTATTAATGAAGCATCGCGGCCTGAAACGCTGACTGTTTATTCACTTCCATTGATGCTGTCTGACCTGCTGAGTTCCTCCAGCATTTTGTGTGTGTGTTGCTCTGGACTTCCAGCACCTGCAGGATCTCTGGTGTTTGCATCATACACATTTTCTTTTTGTGTCCGAGTTTTCTACATGAGTCATAAATCTTCCCTTTGTTCTCTCAATTCTTCCACTTTCCCTGCAAACTTAAACATTCTTATTTTCTAAATACTCTTCTTTATGAAGAAACATTACTTTTGTTTCTCTCTCAATAGATGCTACCTGATCTGCCTAGTGTCCCAGCATTTTCTGTTATTTTAATTTCAGATAACCAACATGCCTGAGTCTCTGCTTTTCATCTGCATCCATTAATGCCATCCCCACATTAAGTGTACTGTTCATTTCACCTTTCTGTGTGACGTTCTTCATCTTGTGAATTCCATTTCATCATTTTTGATTTCTCTACTTACCTACTTTGTCCAAATTATTTTATAAATTCGAAACCACCTCCTACATTTCCAGTACTTGTCCCAGATTAGCGTTGTCTTCAAATCACTTTCCCATTCTAATCCAAAATAATTAATGTCAATTAGAAACAAAAATAGTCCTAGCTATGATCTCTGCCTTATTCTTCTCAACACTCACCGCCCACCATCACCCCACACATTTTGATTTAATGCAGTTATCCAGTTATTGCTTGCTACCCATATATCCATTAATTTTGCTGATTGCAGACTTCAAGTCATTGAGTCAAAGTCTTCACTGCTTTATCCTAACCAACAGACTTAAACCATCCTCATTTTATTATAACAGATTTCCAAATGTATGCTTTGCTGAGAAAACTCCAGCTTTTCTTTCTGAATACTGAATATTATTTCACGTTTCTCCCTATTTCCCTTGTTTCTTTCTACTTCCTTGTTTTCTAAATGTTTTAAAGATCGTTTGACTCTGGAGCTCTGGGACAGTAGGTTTCACAACCTTATTTCTATGAAATAATATTTTTCTGTCTTTGCTTCTAACAAGTTTTGTTTTCTTTATTTACTGAGAGACAGTGTGGAGTAGGCCCTTCTGGCCCTTTGAGCTGTGCTGCCTAGCACCCCCCAATTTAATCACAGCCTAATCACGGGACAATTTACAATAACCAATTAACCTCCCAACTGACATGTCTTTGGACTGTGGGAAGAAACTGGAGCACCCGGAGGAAACCCACATGGTCACAGGGAGAACATACAAATCCCTTACAGGCGGCGTTGGGAATTGAATCTGGGTTGCTGGTACTATAAAGCATTGTGCTAACCACTACGCTACCATGCCGCCCCAAGTTTTAGAATTACGCTTCTTGGTTCTGAATTACTTTCTTGTCAAATACTTTTAAGTGCCTTGGTCAATTCCCTTTTAATCTTACTGCAGTGCAATGATAAGGACTCTTGAGGAAATCTGTCAATAAAATTAAACTGTTTATGACCATTTAAATAGATTATTCAAATTTCTGGAGCAAGTTTGATTGTTTTTGTTGCAAAGATGTTTTGAGACCAAGGTAATTCTTGGAAGAGACTTATTATTAGTACCAGAGCAAAAACTGAAATTGTGCAGCTGGTGAAAGAGATCAGAATTTCTTGGTTTCCCATTTTTTTTTTACCTTTCAATGGTTTCTGATCTACAGCATACTAATAAGTAAGGGCGATTTTCCTGGCACTGGCTGCAAGAAAATAACTTTCATTGAATAATCTTCATTATTTCTCCAGAGCATCTTAAGCACCTATTTCTCAAAAATGCTCTGCCACTGTTACAATGTAGATTAACACATTCATGACTCAATGTATTGTTGGCACGATTCCACAAAATAATGGCTCCCCTAAAAGTTCAGGTAAATGTAGTAATGAATCCACTCACAGCAAAGGTTTTGCGACAGGGAGGTAACTGACCAGGTAATCTATGTTTTTATTGGATGCCATAGCCTGCCAGAACAGAGAAGAGTTGGCTAGTTCTGCTGCCAGTCAAGCTTGGTAACGATAAGTGATTGATTGCAGGCACATAATTTAGATGTAGCTGACCTCCACCCATTGCATTTTGTTTTCTGTAGAAGTTAGCCAGCTTTATTTGGGAGAATAGCTGTTTTATAATTCTACTACTCTTTAATATAGCCATTTGAGAAAAATGCCTGCACAACGGACATTCATTGTGGTCCCATCCTCTTTGCTAATACACTACCTGCCATTGTTCTGCCTATATATATCGGTTGAGGTGAGAGCACAAAGCCACATTGTTTCATAGTAAGCACCACACACATTTACAAACTGCAAGCTCCCACTCAGAGTAAAGAGCTTAATGACTACTTAATCCACTTGGTGAAAACATTAATTTGGCTGGGTTATAGGTAGAAAACTCCTTGTTCTTCTCTAAATACTGCTATGGGATTGCTTATGACCACTTATCTGGGAAAATTAAATTTTATATCTGAAAGATGGCATGGTATGAGTGCCACATTCTTTCAGCAAACCACTGAGATGTGTGGTCATGCACTTTGGACAGTCAGACCAAAGTAGGAGCTGTACAGTGAACAGTAGGGCACCAATGAGTGTCGTAGAATAGAGAGACCTAGGTGTGCAGAGTTTGTTGAAAGTGGCCGTGCAAGTAGACATTTGTCATTTAGCTTGCTGGCCTTCATTAGACAGGGCACCACGTTTAGGAGTAGGTGCATCAATTTGTAGTTATGTAGGTTGTTGATGAAGCCACATTTGGAGCATTGTACAGTATAGGAAAGATACTGTCAAGCTGGATAGAGTACATTAGAGATCTATGAGGATGTAGCCTGGAATGGGAGGCCTGAGTTATAGGGAGCGGTTGATCACGCTGGATCTTTATTGGGAGAGGTTGATCTCACTGGATCTTTATTGGGAGAGTTTGATCACAATGGATTTTTATAGGGAGAGGTTGATCACAATGGATCTTTATAGGGAGAGGTTGATCACAATGGATTTTTATAGGGAGAAGTTGATCACAATGGATCTTTATAGAGAGAGGTTGATCACGCTGGGTCTTTATTCCCTGAAGCGCAAGACAACGAGGATAATTTACAGAAGTCCATAAATCATGATGGTCTTTTCCCCAGTATCGGAGAACCCAAAACTAGAGAGCACAGACACAAGATTAGACGGGATAGATTTAAAATATGCCTGAGAGGTAACTTCTTTACAGACAGAGTAGTGAATATCTGGAATGAGATACCAAGAAGTGGTCAATGCAGGGATAATTGCAATATGGAATAGGCATTTGGGTAGGTAGATGGAGAGGAGGGGCTGGGGTAGTTAAGGGTTGAATGCAGGGGTAACTGAGATTAGCAGGGAGGATGTTGTGGTCAGTACGGACAATTTGGGCTGAAGAGCCTGTTCCTGTTCTATATGATTCCACGGCTCTAGGTCAGTCTAAATTGTGTTCAACGCCCAGCCCCACACCCTTCTGAGCAAAGGCAGCTGACACAGAAAGTAAATTCTGTTGATATCTTCTTCCATTTGAACAGATACTATGAAAAATAAGAAACGTCAACGCTAAAATGTGCTCAATACACCTGCTTCAAAGTACAACTATTCATCAGAGAGCTGCTGGCTCCTAAATTAGTATTGACACAAGGGTCAACCCTCCAGGGAGAGATGAAACACGAGGATGATGCCGGGCAGCAAGACTCGTGTACTGGACAAGTTTACATAGCGGATATGGAAATGGAAAGACAAGGAGTAATTTCAGCCCTGCCAAACCAGGCTTCATGTGCACTGCTTTCATGGTGTACTCACACATTCAAAAATGAAGATGATTGTTGTAGATACTTAAAAATAGTCTAATAGTGTATTTAAGAATATTAGAATAATGATCACTAGCAAAAGAGTTACAGTCTCAAGTCCTATTTATACTTTGGTTAACTGCCACTGGCAGATCAATAGGAATTATTTAGGATGGATACCCAAATTTATAGTACAACCAATTCATACAGTTTACACCACAGCCCACCAATTAGTGCTGCCAATGGTTATATTGCAATGACTATGAAAGAAACCACATCCCAATTCAAGGTACAAATTTAAAATAAAAGAACAGAATGCAAGTCTGAATAGACTCATAGAAAAGTACAGCATTGAAACAGGCCCTTCAGCCCATCTAGTCCATGCCAAGCTACTTAAACTGCCTACTCCCATCGATCTGCACCAGGACCATAGCCCTCCATGCTTCTACCTCTATGTACCTGTCCAAACTTCACTTAAACATTGAAATCAAGCTCACATTCCCCATTTGTGCTGGCAGCTCGTTCCACTTTCTCACCACCATCTCAGTGAGTAAGTTTTCCCTCATGCTCCCCTTAAAGTTTTCATATTTCACCCTTAACCTATGACCTCTATATGAAGTCCTACCCAACCTCAGAGGAAAAAGCCTGCCTGCATTTACCCTATCCATTCCCCTCATAATTTTGTATTCCTCTATCAACTCTCCTCACAATCTTCTACATTCCAAGGGATAAAGCCACAACCTACTCAATCTTTCCTTTATAACTCAGGAGCTCCAGTCCTGGCAACATCCTTGTATCTGTCTCCACCACCACTCCTGGCAGGGCCTTCCACACATTCACCACTCTGTGTGAAAAACCTGCCGCTAACTCTCCTCCAATCACTTTAAAATTATACCCCCTGGTATTAGCTATTTCCTCCCTGGGAAAAAAAGTCTCTGGCTGTCCACTTGATCTTTACTTCTTGTCATCTTGTACACCTCGCAGCCTCTTTCACCAAGATCATGCAACATGCTCCTTGATCCAGGAAGCATCCTAGCAGATCTCCTGTGCACCCTCTCTAAAGCTTCCACATCCTTTCTATAATTTCAATAGTTTATTTTTTAAATAATACCCTAGAGTCAAATCTGTCTGACATCCATGTACAAGTAAATGAGATTTATATTATCTAATATTAGGTTAAGTATTTTACATTTGATAAATAGTGGCTACTATAATGTAAATCCTATTAAGTATCAGAAAGCAATTATTACCATCAGTAATTTCCAGACTCATATTCTGCAGTTTGATGAGACCTCAGATTTCAAAGCTCAAGGGAGTTTTAATGTCTTTAATCACCACAGCCTGCAGTGAAATTTCAGTAGACTGCAGGGCATCCACAGCAAAGCACTAATTGCACAAACAGTAATGAGATTAATCTCTGATTAATCCGTTTTGACAGGTTTTATTAAAGAACTCATTGATACATCCGGCGTTCCACAGGTTATTGTGGAATCATGGTGCGTGAGCTTATTTCAAAGCCATCGGGTATTATTATAATATTATATTCCTTGTCAATGAAATGAAATCGAGTACAAAGATGGCGCTGGTGAGACACAACAACACTTTGCAGCAAGCAAGCAAAACTACAAACAATTCTACTAACTTCTGCTAATTCTACTTTTTCGGGACTGCGGTCTCTGCAATCCACAGCCTGTAATTTCCTGCTGGGAGGTGTGCATTTGAACCATCTTTATGACCTGATGATTTTATGGTACCTTGAAATACTTAGCGAGCTGGACTCTTGAGAATGTAGGTACAGCCGCAGTGGCCATTGCTGGAGCGTACTTGGGGCCAAACTGAATCTTCTGTCTGAATAGGTCTGGGCCCTAGAGTGGATGGCAATTTGGACAACAAGGATCCTTCTTCCTGAGTACTTTTGAGTGTGTCTTATAGATTTTCTGCTGCTTATTATGAAAATCACAATGAAATTTTCCTATCATGTATAATTTTTTTTGAAATTGCCTAGACTTGTTATTTTAATTCATAATACAAGTTAATTAAAATGTTGCCAAAAATATCAGCTGAGAAGTTTTCTATCTTGTCCAGGCGTACCTGGGCATGCTTAGGTAAGGTGGATCTTGCATGGCAGGACGGGTTTTAGAAAGATTAGAAAAGCATCATGCGATCACTGCTCTATGCATTGCGTTTACACGTGCATCAGTTTGAGATCACGTTTGTGCGCTTGCTCTACTGACATAGTGTGTACCCACTATAATAAAGAAATCGTATTTTCGTAAGTATTTGTGCTAGCAAAATGTCTGGCCAATGCTGCAACAGCCATTATACTTTCTTTTATTTGTGCCAACTGTACACTTAAATCTCAATAATGGACAATCACTCTTATTAAGAAAGCCTATGAGCTTTGCTTTGGATGTAAAATCAGTGACCAACATACAAACTGGGCTCCTTACATTTGTTGCACAATATGTGCTGTCGATCTTAGAGCTTGGCTCAGAGGTACTCAGAAGTCAATGACATTCCCTGTCCCAATGATATGGTGAGAACAGAAGGATCCTCCGGAACCTCTCCTGTCTCCATTGATGATGCAAAGATCATTGCCAGAGGCTCAGCAATCTCCTCCCTCACCTCCCACAGTAGCCCGGGGTACATCTCATCTGGTCCCAGTGATTTATCCAACTTGATACTTTCCAAAGGCTCCAGCACATCCTCTTCCTTAATATCTCAAGCTTTTCAGTCTACTGTAAGTCATCCCTACAATCGCCAAGATCCTTTTCCATAATGAATACTGAAACAAAGTATTCAGTAAGTACCCCTGCTATCTCCTCTGGTTCCATACACACTTTTCCACTGTCACACTTGATTGGTCCCATTCTCTGACAACTTATCCTCTTGCTCTTCACATACTGGTAGAATGCCTTGGGGTTTTCCTTAATCCTGTCTGCCAAGGCCTTCTAATGACCATTTCTGGCTCTCCTAATTTCATTCATAAGCTCCTTCCTGCTAGCCTTATAATCTTCTAGATCTCTATCATTACCTCGTTTTTTTAACCTTTCTTAAGCTCTTCTTCTTGACTAGATTTACAACAGCCTTTGTACACCATGGTTCCTATACCCTACCATCTTTTCCCTGTCTTATTGGAACATACCAATGCAGAACCCCATGCAAATATCCCCTGAACATTTGTCACATTTCTTTCCCTGAGAACATCTGTTTCCAATTTATACTTCCAAGTTCTTGCCTGATAGCCTGATATTTCCCCTTACTCCAATTAAACACTTTCCTAACTTGTCTGTTCCTATCCTTCTCCAATGCTATGGTAAAGGAGATAGAATTGTGATCACTATATCCAAAATGCTCTTCTACTGAGAGATCTGACACCTGACCAGGTTCATTTCCCAATACCAGATCAAGTACAGCCTCTCCTCTTGTAGGCTTATCTATATATTGTGTCAAGAAACCTTCCTGAAAGCATCTAACAAACTCTACCCCATCTAAATCCCTCATTCTAGGGAGATGTTAATCGAAATTTGGGAAATTAATATCTCCCACCACAACAAACCTGTTATTATTACATCTCAACACTGGACCTATGTCCGTGGTTGTGGCCTGCAGCCTTCAACCTCCTGGGCTGGATGTGGTGCTGAACTGCCTACGTGGCTTATACTAGCTTTCAGGCACTTTGCAGCTCAAGTTCTGTGGATTGTTTGTTTGCTCTTTGTATTATTTACACAATTTATTCTTTCTCTTTTCACACATTTGATGTATGATTGTCTTTGCGGTGTGGGGCGTTTTGTGTTTCTTTGTTTCATGGCTGCCTGCAAGAAGATGAATCTCAAGGTTGTATATAGCATACAGACTTCGATAATAAATGTACTTTGAAATTTGAAAATCTAACTTAAATACATAATTGTTCCATGAATTACAAATAATTAGGGTGTTATAATTTAAAGTTATCAATAAAAACAAACATACTTAAGATAATACGTATACAAAATATATTTCATAAACTGTAGATCTCTACATTGGAATGCACAATATGTAAATTTACTTTATTTAATGTTGAAGTGATTCACATTGCACTTAGATTTGTTTCTTTTGAATCCAGTGTAAAATTGTGTATTTTTTATCTTCGGTTCTGAAGCACCAGCATTTTGCTGACCATGAGAAAAACACTGAGTTTCGAGACTAGGGCCAACAACTTCTAATGATTGCTCTTGTGCCCTGTAAATGCCCGAAGCAAAACAAGGTTGAGCATGCAACTGAGATCGACTTGAATTGAAAATTAGATCGGATAGGATCACTGGTAGCTAAGTGTTGTGATGGAAATGAGAAAGATTCTTTGGGTCTCAAAGGCAAGAGCTCTGGACACACAGTTTTAATAATAAGGAGTTTATTTACAAGGGGAGAAAAAGTTTGGGAACAACACAAGCGGCTATAGTATTCATACAAACATGCTTAGAATAGATGAGTGTGGGAAAAGTCGGGTCTGCAGTACAATACACGGGAAAACAGTGTGGGGACAGAGTACAGGTACACATACAAGCAAGGGAAAAGTAACTACAATACCTGCCACCCCTTGGCTATGGGCAGGCACGGCTCTTTGCTAAAGGGACAACAATAAACGCTCCCACAACCCTGTTCAATGCATACCTTACCACGTGTCTCTAGCGCTGTTCTGCAGTCTTCAGCCTGGAGTGAAGCAGGGTGGTCCCTCGAGGATGGCAGCAGAGAGTGAGCCAAACACACATAGCACCCTTTATAGGTCAGGGGCTGGAGGGCCCAGCCCAGGTGATTCACTGGGGGCCAACAGCTTGGTGCTAGATGGGTTAATCCAATTAAGGCAGCCAATGGTTAAGTGCATTGATTAGTTGGGAGGGGTGAAATGTTGACTGGTAGGTGGTGTGACCTCCGACCAAGTGAGGGCAGTGCTGTCATGTGACAGGCACGGCTCTCTGGTTACACTAAGGGATGAAGACATTTTCCTCAACAGCATTACCATTCATTATTGTGGCCTCAATTAAAGGTGATAATATACTTTAACTGATAATCTAGTGCGTTTGCATGGTACTGGTAGATCCAAATTTCAACGTGATCAGAGTTCCCTTGCCACAACAAACCAAGTTCTATTAGAGAGTTGAATAATTCAAGAGGAAAATGTACAGTTTCATCAATGTCTGTCACACTATCAATAGTAATGGTTATATACTGTGGATTCTGGTTAATTGAGACACATCAGGACCAATGCATTTTGGCTCAATTAAGCAACTGTCTCAATTAGGTGAAGTTTCTTGGAAAAGTTAAACAGGTACAAACTATCATTTAACTGAGTAACAACTAATGTATTTAAATGAAATACAGAACAAGTTTTAACACTACGAATACCTCTACAGTACTATAAACCATGCATTTCCAATGAGCTCTTCCAGCTTGTGCAGGGAGCCAGAGAGCATTGGACTCCAAGGTTTTTAGGGCTCCCGAATTGGATAATTAATGGAGTCATTAATCATTTAGTGTTCCTTGTATTTTTTTCAAGTGACTTGCTCTTTGTAATGGGGTCTTCTGGTGTTTTTTGTTTAAGCTTGTTAAGTTTGTTTTGATAGGTTTGGGGATTGTGTGTCACTTGTATTATTGAAGCAGATGCCTGATTAGCACTAATTGCGGGGTCCTAGTTTTGAGAATGTTATATCTTGCGGTTTTGCTTAGCCCAGTCGCTGCAGTTCTGTTGGAACTATTATGAATAAACTCAAGCTGCCATCTCTACATCGGAGTCTGTCTTTCCTCCATGCTTGGATTTCGGCATTGCCAACACATATTGTGACAGAATTGGTTCCCAGTAGTTATTGATGGAGGAATTTATTCAGTGCCCTGTTCTTTCAATTGACTGAAAATGAGCAACACTTAGCATCAGCACAGTCACCTAGTGTAGGTAATGGACTGCTTTCATCCGATGCTTTCGATGATTGCATACTCCAAATATTCATTTTCATTGTAACAATGTGCGTGGCTATGAACTCAGTTTTGGGACTCTGTGGTTTGATGTTTAATTTTATATGCGTTATTTGTTTGCTTTTTGTAGTTTGCACAATTGGTCCTTCTTGCTCACACGTGTTGGTCCTTTGGTGTGGGTTTTACTTTAAGTGGGTTCTACGATGTTTCTTTGCTTTGTGGCTGCTTACAAGAAGACAAATCACAAAAGTTGTACACTGTACACATACTTTGTAAATAAATGTTGAATGTTCAAGATGATTGTTGATACTTTCAAATTCTCTGTAGTCCCCAACTTGTTAAAGTAGTGAAATAATTTCATTTTCACTCCCGGCCTTTTCTGGCATCTCCAAGTCTGAATGCTTGAAATCATGGTGAGCAAAACAGTTCCGAATTGTCTTATGGCTTTTGCTGACCAACTATCAGTGACAAAAGTTGCTGCTTTTTGAACACAAACACATGCAAGTGGTGCTACTTAAAAACTGTTCACTCTAAGTACAGTGTAGTGTCTAACGGCCACACAAGTGCATGCGACTGACACTAGTTGGAAACTGTTCGGCAAGACCCCTGTCCCAGTTAAGTAGCATAGTCTCCCAAATCATTGAAGGGAATCCCAGCAATTTTCTCAATTAGTTTTGTTCTTCCCAAATAAGCAATCGCCCTGATGAACTGATGGCTCAATTAACTGGAATCAACAGTGTTACATTTCTATTTTCATAAATTTTTAACAAATACCTTCATTCTCAAGATGTTTCTACCTGGCCAGATTGGTGAATAGTTCTGCTTAGTCATTTATAACTAACATGACTATTAAAATTAATTTGAAGTCATGATTATTCTCATCCCATGCATTGCGTTCTTTCTTTTATCTATAAATTTTGAAATGTAGGTAAGACATGCCTATCCTGATGTAATGAAGTACTGTATCTCTATTGCCACTTTTAATGTAACATGGGCCAAACTCAGTTCACCTAGAACACTTATACTGGGAGGACAGGGGAAATTCTAATTCCATTATTGTTGATTAGACCTGAACTCAGATTCCTGAAGTATGAAAAGTTGTCTGACTCACTATATTACTCAACCCCTTAGTTACAATGAAATCTATAAGTAGTTTGAATGTTAGAAGATAGCAATTTTTAAAGGGATTCACAGAAAATTTTGACATCTTTTGGCAGAGATTTGTCTTGTAAGATTTTGGGAAAAAAACTCTGCCATATGGGCTTATCTTTTTGACATTGTCTTCAGTGCATCAGAATACCGGATGGGCAAATCATATACGGACAGGCTCACAGGGCGCCAGATGCTTGGGCTACCTTCCACTGTGAATCAGTATTCCGCATAGCACAGCGCCGTAGCTCGTAGAGCAGACGCCTCACAGCCACAGAGACTCAGTCTCACCGTTGACCCCTGACTCTATCCGTCTAGAGTTTGTGTATTCTCCTCTGACCACGTGCATTTCCATCTGCATGCTCCGGTTTCCTGCAGCATCCCAAAGCCATGCAGGTTGGTAGGTTAGTTGTCCACTGTATCTTGCCCCCCATCGTAGGTGGGTGACAGAATATGGTGGGAACTGATGGGAATGTGTAACTGAATGCTTGGTGGTCAGTGCGGACTCTATAGGCTGTGAACTTGTTTCCATGCCATGCTATGACTTTTCCTTGAGCCTTGCCTCGATATCCCTATCTAGGCTCTGAGAGAATCTGCCATAGCTTAACCTAAAGGAGTCACCAAAGCTTGCGTTCTTGTGCTCTGGAACTGTGCTGGCAGATGGATCCCAGGGATTTGTCAGATCTGGCCGTAGCTTGACTTTTCTTGGGAGAAAGCGTCTTCGCTCCATTCCCTGCCTCTTGATGTTGAATCAAAACTATATGAAAAACAAACCCCTGCAAAATGCTCGAGGAAGCCTGGAGGTCAGACAACATCGATGGAAAAGAGCAAACAATCAATCTTTCAGGCCAAGACCTCCATCAGGAATAGAAAAAAGATAAGTTAGAGCAAAAAGATGGGGGTGGCGGAGAAGAAGAAATACAACAAAGTAAGTGATAGGTGAAACTGGGAGAAAGGGAAGAGCTGAAGTGAAGAGCTGGGAAGTCAATTGGTAGAAGCGATAGAAGGCTGGAGAGGGGGCATCTAACAGGAGCGGGTAGAAAACCATGGAAGAAAAGGAAAGGGAGGAGCACCAGAGGGAGGTGATAAGGAGATAAGGTGAGAGAAGGAAACAGGAATGGAAGAATAATCAAGGAGGGAGTGGGGCAATTACCACAAGTTTGAGAAATCAAGATTCCAGGTTGGAGGCTACCTAGACGGAATATAAGGTGTTACTCTTCCAACCTGAATGTGGCTTCTTTGAAGCAGAAGAGGAGGCCATGGACTGACATGAAGTATGGAAAACAGTTGAGTGTGAATATAACTTCTGCACTTTTAGATAATTCACTAAATGAACTTTACAGAAAGATTATTAACTGCCTGCCACAGTTAATTCCAAAACTTTTTTCCTAATATCTAATAGTTCCACTAAACTGAGGCCCTCACTGTGGGTCATCCATTATGTTGTTTGCAAAATCTGTGGATTGGACAGCAACTTCACCTCCATTTCTATTTGCAACAGTGAGAGTTCTACAGTGGCTCTCAGCTAAATTGCTTGCTCACATTTGCATCACGACAATTGTAATTTATTCCAGTTTTGGAAAATGCTACAATTAGCTGATTCATGAAGGTTTCATAATGGTGCTTGATTTACAGGAACCATCAAGTTTTATTCTTGCTTTGCTATTTTTTATTAACTTTTGCAAATGTTTGCAGGCTGCACTTATCCGTACAGATTAAACTGCCTGTCTCTCCATTCCAACATTCTCCAAGCAGAATCTCAAGCAGCACTGCTAGTACAGGTGGAACAAATTCTCCCCGGGCTTCAAATATTTTTCACCCTGTGGATAGGTGGCTGGACTTTATTGATTTTGATCTTCCTTCTCAGATAATAAATTCAAGGAAGACTGAAGTGTCACCTGTTGGTGCAGTGCAGGTGAAAGCTTTCATTAGCACGATGAAGACCACCTTGATGTTCTGCATGACCCGTGTCCAGTATCCGCACTGACTAATCCTGAGCATTACCAGTTAGAGGGCCAGGATGTGACCTGTTGTGAATTCCCCACTTTGTCTAATTCTTTCCAGTTAACGATCCTTTCAATTGTCACACACTATGTGACAGTTAATGAAGGACAAAACAGAGAAACTGGTTCACCCGGCTGTTCTTCTGTCAACTTCTGATTGGCAATTTAAAATGTTGCATTCCACTTTTCCTCAGGCGCAGAGAATAATGTAAAATGTGTTAAACAGCAGGGTTCCAGTGGAGGAGAAAAATGCAAAACAGCTAACCACAGATAACAGAAGAATGGGTCTGACCTGAATAATATTACAATAACAGTCAAGTCAAGTCAAGTTTATTGTCATTTAACGATATACATGTATACTGTAAAATGAGACTTTTCTCCAAACCACGGTATAAAGCATAGTAGTACACATAACGCACAGAACTTATGCAAGTAAGGATAAAATCTACAGATGAATTACACATAAATAAGCAAACTAAGAACATAAGAAACAGGAGCAGGAGTAGGCCATCCGGCCCATCGAGCCTGTCCCACCATTCAATAAGATCATGGCTGATGTGTCCATAAACTTATCTCCATCTAACTGCCTTTTCCCCATAACCCTTATGTACGATGTAAAAACCTATCTAACTGTTTCTTAAATACAAACTAAAGCACATAAACTAAATATTGTAGGGTACAGAACAGATTAACCTATGAAACTTCAAATGCGCAGCAAGGAGTTCAGAAGCCTCATGACCTGAGTGAAGAAATTGCTTCCCATCCTGACTGTCCTTGTTTTTATGCATTGGAGTCTTCTGCCTGATGGTAGAAAGTCAAAGAGGATGCTGGATGGATGGGTGGGATCTGTACTAATGCTAAAGAGCTATGCATACACAGTGCTCCTGAATAATGATATTTATAGTGAAGACTCCTGTGATCCTCTCAGCCCTTCGCAGGGACTAATGCTCAGTTGTTTCCATACCAGATGGAGATGCAACTGTCAGGATGCTTTCAATGATACTCCTGTTAAACGTAGTTAAGATGTCGGGGGGAGCCTCTCTTGCCTCAATCTCCTTAGAGAGTGGAAGTGCTGCTGTGTAGGGAGGTGATATTCAGGGACCAGGTGAATCCATGACGTGACCTCCCTGGAACTTGGTACACTTAACTCTCTCTACATAAGTGCCATGTATTCGCAGAGGGAGGGGCTTCCTCTGTGCCTTCCTGAAGTACAGTATGTGCTTTGCACTGACCAAGAGTAATTGCTGCCATTAAACATGGTAGTAACGGTGGCTGTTTATATACTGCCCTCCTTTTCAGTAAGCATCTTTCTTCATAAGGTTTGCAACAATTAAATGTTGAGTGGGTGGAAATTTCCATTGTGGTGCCTTTATGTGGGTTCTAAGTGCTAAATATTACTGGCTTTCAGTGTAGTGACATTCAATGTGAAATACAAAAGTAATTCATTTTCAGAATTGTGAATATGACAAGGCACAGTGAAATTTTGCTATAACCTTCATTCTGGTTCTCTTCAGTCTTCTTCTTAACATTTAAACATTGGAAATACCTTTCAATCCTAAAGTGGAATGGGTAATAATTAGTCATCCCGCCAAAGTTAAATATTTAAACCAAAATTAACCAGTTAAGTGTCTTTGTTACCCTCTACTATTTGTATTTATTTTTAACCCAAATTGGGTCATAGCCACAAGTTGAGGAACCACTTCTTCACTATAAAAGAGTTTGGAAGAAGTTAAATTCATACAGGTTCTGTCCATGACCTCATCCCTTCCAATTCTACAACACCCCTTTCTCAACATTATTCTTAGAAACCTGCTCTCTTCTAAATCTGTTTATTGTTTCATTGAAATGTACTATAGTCTAATCAGGATTTGACAGAATGAGTGTGTAGCCAATATTTCCCCTGGCTGCAGTGTGTTTAGAACCATAGATCATAACTTCAACAAGGGATTGGCTGTTCAGGATTGAGATAAAAAGAAGTTTCTTTATCCAGAGGGTAGTGAATCCTCAGCTGAAGAAGTCACTGTGTATGCTTAAAATAGAGATTGATATATCATTGGGGATTGAGGGAATGGTAGGATATGGGGTTAATACAGTGAAGTGGAGGTGAGGTAAAAGCTCTGCTATGATCCTACTGAATAGTAGGGCAGGAATAAGAGGTAAAATGAGCTTTGGATTTTTATGTAGTTGGGTTCTTCATTTATTTAGCCAAGGCTCTTCAGCTACTTAGCCCTAAATTCTGGAGCTCTCTCCCCAAAACTCTTCAGTTCTATCTAATTTGGTTTCTTTGTCTCATGCTTTGGTCTCAAATTCAAGTTCAAGTTTATCCCTGATTATTAATTGATTTTTTCAACCGCTTCTTGTTTTAGCTGTCAGTTCCCTCTATTTTGGTCACCTTTGCTCAGTCTTAAGCTTACCTACCCTGTGCTTAGTGATTCTCAAGTCCCAGCCTGTGTTCTCAACAAACAGATCCACAAGTAAATATTCTTTTGTTCAATGCCAGCCTCGTCTCTGGCTTCCTCTGTACTTGGGTCCACCTGGTCTACACCTCTCCTGGTAGTCCACTGGTTGAAGAATATGGAACTTCATCATAACGTCCCTCAATGACCATCTTCAGGGTGGTCAAGATCTGACCCAGCAAGGCAACCATGCCGCTTCCATCAAGACTGAGCCCAATGTGTATCTAATGGAGTATCTAATGGAGTATTTCTGATTAGTGCTGGTGAGTCAGGAAGTCTTGGGGAGTGGACATTAGCATGTGCTCCAGCAGATCTTGACCACCCTGAAGATGGTCATTGAGGTCACCTGGCTGAGACAGCAAACCCTTGCTGCCACTCCAGATAGTGAATCTCCAAACCTGCTGGTGCCCAAGTGATTTGATGGGAACCCATGGAGGGTGTATCACTCAGTGTTCTCTAGCTTTTGAGCTGCAACTCACAAGTTTCCCTCCAGTTGCTGCAAAGTAGCCTTTATCATCTCTCGCCTCTCTGGCAAAGCTCTCACCTGGGCTACGGTACTCTGGGAGAAGAACTCTCCAAGTTGTATATCTCTTCACCAGGGAGATGAAAAGGGTGTTTGACCCTCTTCAGCGGACAAGAGTTGGCCAACTGACTCCTCCGACTTTGTCAAGGTACCTGTAGTGTGGCTGACCACGCAATTGTGATCCACAGCCTGGTGGTAGAGAATGACTGGAACAATGAAGCCCGAATAGCCATTTCTACCATGTGTTATAAAGTGAAAGTAAAGCTAAATTGGCAGCTAGAGCCCTGCTGAAGATCTTGAGACTTGAGTCAATATTTCCATCCAGATTGATAATCTTCTCCAGAAAAGAAGTGAGTGACACAGTGAGAACACCCATGTCCCCTCCAGCTTCATTGTCCTTGGTGCACCTATGTACGCTCCCCCCCACCGCTCCCCACATCTTCCTACAGAGGAGTCAATGCAACTAGGCAGAACCCTACTTTCTCCGGCTGAGAGGGACTGGAGAATGAAGGGGAAGTGCTGCCTCTACAGTGGTGAGCCAGGTATTTCCATTCATCCTGTCCTGATTTATTGAGGAAACTTCCAGACCTTTCTTGTGACGGGTTCCACCATTCCTTCCAGGTCTGCCGCATCCGGTGTTGTGCTGTCTACTTCCAACTCCTGGGGTGAACAATAACATGCCCTTGGAGCCTTTGTGGATAATGGCTCAGCAACTAATTTTTGTGACCTTGGGATAGCAAGACATCTCCAAGTTCCCCAGGCCCCTGGCATGTCTTAACCAACTGGTCACAGCCAAAGCTCTGGACAAAAGACCTCTGAGCCTCGGAAGGATTTGTCATCACACTGCTCCCATACCGAGACTATCCAAAGTTCAAAGTAAATTTAATATCAAAGTACATGTACGTCACAATGTACTACCCTGAGATTCATTTTCTTGCGGGCAATCATGGTAAATATAAGAAATGCAATAGAATTAATGAAAGACCTCTCCCAATACGACAGACAACAACCAATATGCAAAAGACAATAAACTGTGCAAATTAAAAACATGAGAAAGAACAGTGATTGGGGAGAGTGAGGTTGAGTGGCGTTATCCCCATTGGTTCAGGGGTCTAATGGCTAAGGGGTAATAACTGTTCCTGAACCTGGCGATGTTGGGGGTAATAACTGTTCCTGAACCTGGCAGTGTGGGTGCTGATGCTCCTGTACCTTCCTGATGGCAGCAGCTAGAAGAGATCATGGCCTGGATGGTGGGGGTCCTTGATGATGGATGCTGCTTTCCTGCGACAGCGCCCCATGTGCTCAGTGGTGGAGAGGGCTTTACACATGATGGACTGGGCCATATCCACTACTTTTTGTAGGCTCTTCTGTTCAAGGGCACTGGTGTTTCCATACCAGGCTGTGATGCAACCAGTCAATATACTCTCCACCACACATCTATAAAAGTTTGTCCAAGTTTTAAATGACATACTGAAGCTGCACTCTCTTCTAAGACAGTAAAAGTGCTGCCATGCTTTCTTTGTAATGGTTAATATGTGTTGCATCCAGGACAAGTCAACTGAAATGATAACACCAAGGAATTCAAAGTTGCTGACCCTCTCCATCTCTGATCCCCCGATGAGGACTGACTTATTGCCCTCTGGTTTTCTCCTTGTGAAATCAATAGATAGTTCCTTGGTCTTGCTGACATTGAGTGAGAGGCTGCTGTGGTGACACCACCTAGCCAGGTTTTTAAACTCCCTCCTATAAGCTGAATTGTTGCCAACTTTGATTGAACCAATGGCAGTGGTGTCATCAGCAAACTTAAATACGGCATTGGAGTTGTCTCACAGTCATAGTGTGAGTAAAGAAGGGGGTTAAGCTCACAGATTGTGATTGTGGAGGAGATGTTGTTGCCAATCCAAACTGACTGGTGTTTGCAAGTGAGGAAATTAAGAATTCATTTGCACAAGGTGGCACTGAGGTCAAAGTCTTGAAATTATTGATTAGTTTTGAGGGTTGATAGTATTGAATGTCGAGCTGTAGTCAATGAAGAGCATCCTGATGTATGCATCTTCACTGTCCAGATGTTCTAGAATTGAGTGAAGAGCTAACAAAATGGCATCTGTTGTTGACCTGTTGTAATGATAGGCAAATTAGAGCAGATCCAAGTCGCTTCTCAGGCACGTTTTGATATGTTTGAACGCCAACCTCTCAAAGCACAGTGGATGTAAGTACTACTGGATGATAGTCATTGAAGCAGGTTACCACTTCCCTCTTAGACACTATTGTAACTGAAGCCTGCTTGAAGTAGATGCATACCTCAAACTGCCGAAGCAAGAGGTTAAAGATATTGCTGAACACTCCAGCCAGATGATCAGCACAGGTCTTTAGTACTCGTCCAGGTACCCTGTCAGGGCCGGATGCTTTCCATGGGTTCCCCCTGCTGAAGGATGCTCTCACATCAGCCCCAGAGACTGAAACTACAGGGTAATCGGGTGCTGTGGGAGCTTGTGAAGATGCCTCCATGTTTTGATGGTCAAAGTGAGCATAAAAGCCATTGAGCTGTTTTGGGAGCAAAGCCTTGTGGTCACCTATGCTGCTTGGTTTCACTTTAGAGGAGCTGATAGCATCCAAACCCTGTGACGTCTGTTAAGCGATTCAAGTCTGGTCCAGAATTGCCACTTCGCACATGAGTTGGCTTTGTGGAGATTGTACACGGACCTGTTGTATTTTGCTTTGTTGCCAGACCTAAATGCCATAGATAGGGCCCTCAGCAGACTGTGAATTTCATGATTCCAGGATTTCTTATTGGGGAAGATTCTAATGATTTTATTGGGATACACTCACCTACTTATGTTTTTATGAAGTCTGTGACAACTGTGGTATTCTTTCAGAAGTCCTTAAACACAGCCCAGTCCACCATTTCAAAGCAATCCTGTAGCTGCTCCTCTTCCTCCCACCACTACCTTTTCTGGAGCCTTTCCCTTTTGCCTCTGCCTGAATGCCAGTAGGAGCAGGACAACCAAGTGATCAGATTTTGCAGAAATATGGTCTGGGCATAGAATGGTAGGCATATTTAACTGTAGTATAGCAGTGGTTGTGTGCATTGGGACTCTTGGTGCTGCGGGTGATAGGTTAATGATAATTGGTCAGAGATTTCTTCAGTCAAATCTGAATGAAGTCCCTGACAATGATCGGAAAAGTGTTGGGGTAGGTTGTTTCTTGTTTGCTGATAGTGGAACTCGGTACCTCGAGTATTGGCCTTTGGTGGTCTTTAAAATACGGTCAGGATCCTAGAGGAGAACTCTTTTGGTAAAAAGAATGGTCTACATCTGCACCTATTGTCTATTGTTTATTGGATCGGTTTTCCAAGCCCTGCCATTATGTGTCCCTACCCAAGTTTCCCTTACCTCAAGAGACAGCTGACCTTGGCTGCAACATATGCATGGTCTTCCCGGGAGGTTGTTTTTGATTGAGGTCCTCAGTTTAACTCCTGGTTCTGGAAGGTCTTCTATTGGCTCATTGGTGCTATAGTCAGCTTCTCATCACAATTTCACCCCCCAGTCCAATGGGGAGACAGAGAGGACCAACCAGGACCTGGAGAAGACCCTGAGGTACCTTGTGCAGGGAAATACATCCTCTTGGAGTGATCCTCCGCTCTGGGCAGTTTGCTCAAAACGCTCTGCACCACTCTCCTATGGGTATGGCTCCCTTGGAGTGTCAGTTTGCTTATCCACTCCCTCTGTTTCCTGAGTAGAAATCTGAGGTAGGGGTCCTGTCTGCTGAATGGCTTGTACGTCATTGCAGGCAGAAGTGGAAGAAAGCTCAGCAGCTCTGTTGAAGGTTGCTCTGCAATGATAGCAACATACCAACATTCACTGCATCCTCATCAAAGAGCCTGGCTCTCCACCAAAGATCTTCCTCCATGGGTAGGGTCTCAGAAGCAGGTGCCAAGCCACATAGGACCATTGAAGGTCTCCATTGGATCAACCCCATCGCTTACTGTCTCCAGTTGTCTCACCCTGTGTATCAACCCATGTCTCCCATCTAAAGCCCTTTCTGTGCAGTCCACTGACACCAGTCCTGAGACCATCTCCCGCTCCTCACATCATTGAAGGTCAGTCAGAGTACACCATCATCAGCTCCTGGACTCCCATCTGCTTCGTGGCTGACTCCAGCACTTGGTGGATTGGGAGGGGAGAGGAAAGGTCGTAGGTTCCCTCTCATGACATCCTAGACCTGGGCCTGATCAGAGACTTCCAGTGTCAGCACCCGGATCACCCTGGGCCGTGGTTGGGTGGAGGGTTTCCTGTTATGGTCCAGTCTGATCACTGGAGACAACGGAGTACTCCAGGATCTCACCTGACCACTTTCACTTGTGCCTTGTTTTGTTGCTCTATTTAAGTTCCCTGTGTTTGTTTGTCTTTGCTCAGTCTTGAGTTTACCTAGCCTGTGTTCTCTACAAACCAATCCACAAGTAAAGATATTTCGTTCAACTCCATTCTTGCCTCTGGTCTCCTGCTGGTCCACCAGTTGAAGATATGGCACTTCACCAAGACGGCCCTGGATCAGACCCACTCCATGTTACACTTTGCCACTAAAACCTCCAGGAAAGCCGTGTTAGTCACCACACTGTGTGACTCAGCAGCAAATTTTGTTTGATGCTCCCTATAAGCACATGATAAAATAGGTTGAAGTCAGTGTGGTTACCTCAGAGAAAATCTTGCCTGACAGATCTGCTGGAATTCTTTGAAGAAGTAACAAGCAGGATAGACAAAGGAGAATCAGTGGATGTTTGACAAGATGACCCACATGAGGCTGCTTAACAAGTTAAGAGCCATGGTATTATAGGAAAGATACCAGCATAGGTAGAGCATTGGCTGATTGGCAGGAGGCAAAGAGTGGGAATAAAGGGAGCCTTTTCTCCCTGATAACTACATTGGCATGAAGTGCATTAACATGCTCCTTTGGGACCATGTTAAGGAACTGCAGCTACAGCTCAATGACCTTTGGCTCATACAGGAGAATGAGGAAGTGACGGATAGGAGCTACAGGAAGGTAGTTACCCCTAATTTGCAGGAGGCTGGTACCTGGGTGACTGTCAGGAGATGGATAGGGCATAGGCAACCAATGCAAAATACCTCTGTCGCTGTTCTCCTCAATAATAAGCATACCACTTTAGATACTGTTGGATGAGGGGAATGATCTACCAGGGAGAAGCCATGTTGACAGGGTCTCTGGCGCTGGGGCTCAGAGAGAAAGGGAGTCGAAGCAAAGTGGGTGCTGATAGGAGACTCCATAGATAGAGGAGCAGACGGGGTTCCTGTGGATGTGATAAAAACACTGGATGGTATTTTGTATCCCAGGTGCCAGGGTCGGGATGTCCCAGATCGTATCCATAGCATCTTAAAGGGGGAAGGTGAGCAGCTAAAGGCTATGGTACATGTTGGTACCAATGATATATGTAGAAAAAAGGAGGAGGACCTGTAGAGAGAATATAGAGAGTTGGGTTAAAAAGTAATCCCTGGATCGCTGTCTGTGCCATGCGACAGTGAGGGTAAGAATACGACGATTTGTTAGATGAATGCATGGCTAAGGGATGGTGCAGGGGGCAGGGTATTAGATCCCTGGATCATCAGGATCTCTTTTGGGGAAGGTAAGGTCTGTATAAAAAGGACGAGTTACACCTGAAGCCAAGGGGGAGCAATCTCCTTGTGGGCAATTTCCCTAGAACTGTTGGGGAGGGTTTAAACTAATTCGGCAGGGGATGGGAACTGAAGTGATAGGGCTGAGGATGGACAGTTGCTATCCAAGTAGATGTAGTGTATCGTGATACTGAGAGGAAGGACAAGTAGACAATAGGGCAAAATTGCAGTCAGTGGGATGAGTTGATGTGTAATATAGGAGCAAAATTGAAAAGGGCGATGAATACAGGACTGAAGGTCTTATATTTGAATGCACACAGTGTATGGAATAAGGTGGGTGATTTTGTAATGCAGTTAGAGAGTAGCAGGTATGACGTGGACATCAGTGAGTCATGACTTAAAGAAGATCATAGTTGGGAGCTTAACATCCAAGGATATACATTGTATTGAAAGGACAGGCAGGTACACAGAGGGGATGGTGTGGCTCTGCTGGTAAAAATTGTGATGACATAGAATCGGAAGATATAGAGTCTTTGTGTTCAGAGTTAAGGAACTGCAAGGATAAAAAGACCCTGATTAGGGTTATATACAGGCCCTCAAACAGAAGCCAAGATGATGCTTGCAGAAACGGCATTCAAAAAGGGAAATGCTACAATGGTTATGGGGGATTCCAATATGCACATAGACTCTGAAAATCAATTTGTTGCTGGATTACAAGAGAGGGCATTTGTAGAATGCCTACAATATGGCATTTTAGAACAGCTTGTGGTTGAGCCTACTAGGGGAAAGGCAATTCTGGATTGCGTATTGCATAATGAACTAAGTTTAATTAGTGAGTTTAAGGTAAAGGAACCTTTAGGAACCAATGATCATAATATAATAGAATTCACCCTGCAGTTTTGAGAGAGAGTAGATAAACTCAGATGTATCAGTATTTCAGTGGATAAAGAGAATTACAGAGGCATGAGAGAGCAGGCTGGCCCAAATTGATTGGAAGGGAACACTATCAGGGGTGACAGCAGCACAGCAATGGCTGGAGTTTCTGTGGGCAATTCAAAAGATGCAGGATAGATACATCCCAAAGAGGAAGAAATATTCTAAAAGGAGGAAGAGGCAACTGTGGCTGCAAGGAAAGTCAAAGATAGCATAAAAGGAAAAGAGAAGGCATATAACAAAAATTAGTGTGAATAGAGGATTGGGAAGCTTGTAAACATGAACAGAATGCAACTGAAAAACCATAAGACAGAAAAGACGAAATATAAGGGCAAGCTAGGCAATAAAGTAAAAAGGATACTGTATTTTTTCCGGATATATATGGAGTAAAAGAGAGGGAGAATGGATATCAGACCGCTGGAAAATTATGCTGGAGAGGTAGTAATGTGCGATAAAGAAATAACAGATGAACATAGAAGTACTTCGTATCAGTCTTCACTGTGGAAGACATGAGCAGTATGCCAGAAGTTCAAAAGTATCAGGGAAGAAGTGAGTGTTGGTGCTGTTTCTAAGGAGATGGTGTTGGGGAAGCTGAAAGGTCTGAAAGTAGATAAGTAACCTGAACCAGGAAGACTGCACTCCAGAGTTCTGAAAGTAGTTGCTGAAGAGATTGTGGAGGCATTAGTAATGATCTTTCAAGAATCACTAGATTCTGGAAGGATTCTGGAGGACTGGAAAACTGGAAATGTCACTCCACTCTTTAATAAGGAAGGGAAGCAGAAGAAGGGGCATTATAGACCAGTTAGCCTGACTTCACTGGTGGGGAAGACGTTGGAATCCATTACTAAGGATGAAGTTTCGGGGTACTTGGAGGCAAGTGCTAAAATAGGCCAACATCAATATAATTTCCTTGAGGGGAAATCTAACCTGATAAATCTGTTGGAATTCCTTCAGGAAATAACAGGTAGGATAGACAAAGGAGAGTTAGTAGATGTCGTTTACTTAGAATTTCAAAAGGTTTTGATAAGGAGTCACACATGAGTTTGCTGAACAAGATTGGAACCCATGGTATTACAGGAAATATATTAGCATGGATAGAAGACTGGCTGACTGGCAGGAGACAAAGAGTGGGAATAAAGGGGGTCTTTTCTGGTTGGCTGCTAGTGACTAGTTATGTTGCGCAGGGATAGGTGTTGGGACTGCTTCTTTTCACCTTATATGTCATTGATTTGGATGACAAAATTGATGACTTTGTGGCCATGGTTGTAAATGCTACATGATTGGTGGAGAAGCAGGCAGTGTTGAGGAAGCAGCGAGCCTGCAGAAGGGTTCAGACAGTTTGAGAAAATAGGCAAAGAAGTGGCAGGTGGAATATAGTGTAGGGAAATGGTTGGGGATGCACTTCGGTAGAAGAAATAATGACATAGATTATTTTCTAAATGGGGAAAAAATTCAAAAATTTGAGGTGGAAAGGAATTTGGGAGTCCTTGTGCAGGATTCCCTAAAGGTTAATTTGCCGATTTAATCTCTGGTGTGGAAGGTAAATGCAATGGTAGTATTAATTTCAAGAGGGCAAGGATGTAATGTTGAGGTTTTATAATGTATTAGTCAGGCCGCACTTAGAGTATTGTGAGCAATGAAAGGTTTAACATACTGTCCGAGAAGGATTTGAAGGCTCTGGGCCTGTACTCACTGGAATTTAGAAGAATGATGGGGGAATCTCATTGAAATTTATCAAAAATTGAAAGACTAGATGTGGTGAGGCTAGGACCAGAATAGGGGGACATCCATTTAGAACAGTGATGAGGAGGAATTTAGTCAGCCAGAGGTAGGGAATCTGTGGAATCTATTACCAAAGATGGATGTGGAGGCCAAGTCATTGAGTGTATTTAAAGTGGAGGTTGGTAGGTTCCTGATCAGTCAGGGCAGGAGAACGGGTTTGAGAAGGATAATAAATCAGCACTGATGAAATGGTGGAACAGACTCGATGGGCTGAATGGCCCAATTCTGCTCCTTTGTCTTATGGTCTAATGGCCTTGAGATGCATCAGTATTGATGGTCAGTGAGGAGCAGATTTTATTTCTGATCCACATGGACTGTGGTCTGATGAGGAGGTTGCAGAAGGACTGTTGAGCCTTGGGATTTGGAGCTTGTTTATTAGTACTAAGGGTAAAATGGTGTTGAATGCTGAGCTGCAGACTATAAACAGAAGCATGCTGTAGGTATGCTGTTGTCCAGGTGGTTCAAGGCCAAGTGGAGAGCCAGTGAGACTGTATCCTCTCTCAACCCACTGTGGTGGTAAGCAAATTGCATTGAGTCTAGGTCCTTGCTTAGGCCAGAGTTGGTTCTGGTTACGACTAACCTCTGAAAGCATTTCATCGCAGTAGATGTGAGTGCAACTGGGCAATAGAGCAACTCTCCCTGATGTTCTTGGGCAATGTTTTGATTGTTGTCCTTTCAGAGCAAGTGGGAGCCTTTGACTTCAGCAGTAAAAATTGAAGATGTCCTTGAGCACATCCAGCAGTTGGTTGACACAGGTTTTCAGTGCCCTACCATCAGGACCTGATACATTCCAAGGGTTCACCCAGTTGAAATATGTTCTGACATTGGTCTATAAGATAGAGATCACAGGGTCACCAGATGTTGCAAGGATTCATACAGGTGTAGTTCTATTCTCCCTTTCAAAGCATGCATAAAAAGCGCTTAGCTCAACTGGCAGTGAAGAATCACTACAATTCATGATGTTCGTTTTGCTTTGTAGGAAGCATTGGCTTGCAAACCCTGCCAGAGTTGACATGCATCCAATTCTGTTTCTAACTTCAATTAGATAATCCATGGGTTTTGGTTTGGGTATGTCTAGTATGTTCTCAAAAGCACAAGATCCACACAGATCCTGATGAAATTGGTAACAACTGTGCCATGTTCATCGAGATTCAAAGATGAATCCCTGAGTATGGTCCTCTCTATTGACTCAAAGTAGTCCTACAAGTGCTCCTCTCCTTTCCTTGACCATACCTTTGTGGTCTTTCCTCTCTGCCTATACACTGGGAGTAGAAGTACAGCCAGATTATTGAACTTTCTAAAGTGTAGGTGTGGAATGGCATGTTAAGTGTTCTTGATGGTGATGTAATAGTCAAGTGTTTTGGTTCCTTTGGTTCCATATATTGACGGTAGTTGTTCTGAGATTTTTCCAAGTTGGCCTGGTTGAAATCTCCCACAGACAGGGAAGGCATCTTGGTCCACTGTTTCATGACTGCTGATCTCAGTGCTCAGCTCCTCCAATTCCTACCCAACGTTGGCCTGAGATGGAAAGTACACTGCTATCAGGACGATGGCAGAAAACTCCCTCAGCAGATATAATGGACAACATTTGACTGCTAGATATTCCAGGTTGGATGAGCTGGATTGAGACAGAACCCCCACATCTGTGCTGTAATGAGCTAATCATAAAGCACAATTCACTGCCTCTACCTTTATAAGATTTGGAGGGATGTGGGCCAACTGCAGGTAAATGGGATAAGCCCAGGAAGTCACCTTGGTTGGAATGGCCAAGTTAGCCCAAAGGACCTGTCTCCACTCTATTCAGCTCCACATTAAGATTCAAGATTCAAGTTTATTTACCACGTAAACATCAAAGCATACTGTGACGTGTCGCTTGTGTTAACAGCCAAAGTTAATTAATCCAAGTTGTTGCTGTGATGACAAGTAATCACTATGTCACATGTATGATCAACATAATAAGAAGAGAAGAACTTAAGATAGGAGAGTATGTGTAGGTCATTTGGTCCCTTCACCATTCATTGCAATCACGGCTGAGGCACACATTCAATGATTCAGGAACGGCTTCTTTCCCTCTGCCATCCAATCTCTGATTGGACATTGAACCCACTACTTTATTCTTTCACTTTTTGCACTGCTTATTTAATTTAACTCTTTAATATATGCATATATATACTTTAATTCAGTTTTTTCTGTACTGTTATGTATTTATTGCATTGTACTGCTGCTGCAATGTCAACAAGTTTCATGACATATGCTATGATATTAAACCTGTCTCTGTTTCTGATTCTAGACTAACAGCTTCCCTGTCCTATTCCCATATCCCTTGCTTTGTTTATATCCAGGAATCACTGGACCTCAGTTTTAAATGCAGTTACTGATACATGGCTCTCCCAGAAAGAAAATCCCAAATATTCACCTCAGACAATTTCTCTTTGATGTAATCTTAAATGGCTTATCCTTTATTTTCAGGCTGTGACTCCCTATTTCTGGACATAAGGAACATTCTCTCCATATCTAACCTGTTAAACCCTCTAAGAATTTTGTTGGTTTCGATGATAACTGGGTTCAATTCCCACAACTGCTGCCTGTAAGGAGTTTGTACGTTCTCCCCATGGCCGCATGGGTTTCCTCCAGGTGCTCTGGTTTCCTCCAGCAATCCGGTTGTTAAGTTAATTGGGCATTGTAAATTGTCCTGTCACGAGGCTAAGATTAAGTTGGGGATTGCTGGGCTGTGTGGCCCGGTGGGCTGTATCTCAATAAAAAATTTTAAAAATCTTCAAAACTCTAAACAACAGAAGACTGCTCACATGACAATGTCTCCTTGATATAACACACAGACGATGTATAGTGCACACACACAATGCAAAGAATGGACAGGGCATTTGTCTAAATCTTACACTGAAACTAAACGAATGCATCTCTCACAATAAACCAGGAGCAAAGCACAGAAGATAAAGAAAATGGAGTAAAGATGCTAATATGCAGAAAGGAAGGCATGACATCTTCGTAAGTTCACGAGAGAGGAAATGTTCCCACTTACTCTCCTGAAGGTCATATTCTGCTCTAACTTTATTGACATTTGCAGATTGCACTGCTATAGTGGGCCAAATCTCACATAATGGTAAGTCGGAGTACAGAGCTTGGTGGCCTGGTACCTTGTCAATAACATTTCCCTCAATGTCAGCAAAATGAACGAGCTGGTCATTGGCTCCAGGAAGGAAGGAAGTGCACTCACACCTGAGGTTCAGAAGGTGGAGCGGTTCAAAATCTCAGTCATGAATATCACCAATAATCTATCCTGGTCTTCCCAATTAGATGCCATGGCCAAGAAAGTGCACCAGTGCTTATACTTCCTCAAGAGGCTAAAGGAATCTGTCATGCCCACGTTGACCCTCATCGATTTTCACAGATGCACTTTAGAAAGCGTCTTACCTATTGATAACACTGCTCTGCCCAGAGTACAAAAATGCAAATATATGGCCACAGCTCAGCCCCCCTTCCATGGACTCTGTCCACACATCTCTTTGCCTCAGCATTGCTGAAGACCCCACCCACCTGAGACATCCCCTCTTCTCCCCTCACCCTCAGTCGGGCAGAAGATACAAAAGCCACTAAGATCCAGTAGAGCTTGAATCCTGCTGTTACAACACTATTGAATAGTCCCATGGACTCTTAACCTCACAATCTACCTCATTAGAGTCTTGCGCCATACTGTCTGCCTGCACTCACGCTCTCAGTGGTTGTAACACTTTATTCTGTAATCTGGCATTGTTTTCCCTCGCACTTCCTCATTGTCCCGATGTCATGAAATCATCTGTATGGATTGCATCAAAGCAACATTTTTCTCTGTACGATAACCGTAAGAAACCAATTAAAATTTGTTGCAACAACAAACAAAACAGCATTAAATTCCATTAAATAACATTAAATTCCATTTTTGCACTAAGGTCTTCAATAATACTTTCACCACAAAATCAACCTTTAACAAAACCATGCTCTTGTTTACATCAATATCTTCAGTCCTATACTACCTCAAACCTTAAATTGCTTTTAATATGGATACCAACAAATATCATTTTTGTGAAACAAGGTCAATAAACTGAAAACAACCATTCCACCTGTCTCTGTTGGAAGAATTTGGTGGAAGAGTGTCTGCATTATTGCTACACCCCTGGGAGAAGTATCTCAAACCCTCAGCCTGAGATCTCAGGCTACGTTCACACTACACCGGATAAATCCGCAACCGAAGCTTTATCTCTTCGTTTTTACCCTCTGTCCACACTAAAACGGCATTTTCATCTCCTGAAACTGGAGCTTTTCAAAGATGCTTTCCAAGGTGGATATTTTTGAAAATGCTGCTCAGGCAGATCAGTGTGGATGGGGTAACCGGAGAAATCTGAAAACGCTGTCAGATGGCAGCGCGCTATTTCACTGTTTTCTTGAACGCAACCTAACAATTTCAGAACAGATGGTGATGAGACTGAAGCCAGAAGAGTTAGAAATGTACTCAACAAATACTTTGACCCATAACTTACTGAATATATATGTATACTGTACTCACTTTGCCCTGTTTTCTGTCCTTGCTCATATGAAGGTGATTTACCTATTTATGCAAGTTCTTCTCTGACAATAGATGTGTAAGAGCCTAATGTAACATTATATGGAAATACAAGATAACACTGATGCAGACATGTTTTATACATTTAACAAGGTGGTTTATTAATGCAACAGAGTTAGTCAGTTTTTCAATGTTCGTTGTCAGCCGGGTCAATCTGTCCGTGAACTCCCTGTCGGTTGCCGCCGTACATTCCAGTATTTGTTTTTTTAGTTTTAAGTTCTCCTGCGCGAGAGCCAACAGCTGTCCATTGTTTTAAGTTTTTCTAGTCTGTAACTACACAAACACGCACTTTTACGGTGAGATTCGACACCAAACTTGTCGCTTGTTTTCGGTAGATGTGTCCTGCGCATGCGCAGGAGGAGGAGATTTGCCGAAATCTCCGTTTCAATGTGGATAGAGATATTTTCAAAAATGCATAGTGTGAACGCCTATCGTTCTTGAAAATTATCTGGTCTAGTGTGGATGTAGCCTCAGTGTTGCATTGAAGGGCAAAAAACAGTTGCAATTGACAAAGTGATTTTGTAGGGTATTGCCACCACTTTTCACCGGTGATCTATTCTGCACAACATTAATCAGAATTAGAAAACACTTTAGATAACCTCTGTGAGAATGATGCTTTGCCAAATAACATTTAGTTAGGCTATAAACCATAAGAATAAGATGCGATAAAGCATTAAATTAGAATAGGTCACAATCCATCAATTGCAGGACATGCAAGGTCAACACTCTAAAACCATTCATGGGTATAATATCACACTGGTTAATTACTGGACTGGCTTTCATGAGTCTGAATTATTGATCCATAAACATGAGTTAAATTCTCACAATAAAATGTGCATGGCGCTGAGTTGTGCTTTTCATTGAGGTCGCAGCTCAGGTTTGGTTAGCTTTTTGATTTTTTTTTCTTCAGGTTTTGGAGACAGAGAGGAGAGTCAGGGTTAAATTTGGGCTTAGATACAGGAATGGGGGTGGGGGGGGGGACCTGGAAAACAAGCCAGAGTCCAAATCTAAGTTTAAGCCTTTCATTGAAAGGCCAGCTGCATGAGCATGGTTGGGTGAGGACTTTGTCATTGACGAGACCAGAGTTCAGGGCCTAATTTTCAGGGTCCTGTAATTGGTGAGTCCGGCATATGGAGCCTGGGGCTCAGGATTCCATCCGGGGTCCTTGTTCATCAACAGCTGTGAGTCCAGGATCGATGCTGCCGACTGGAGCCTGAGGGTCGGTCGGAGGTCTGAATCGTAGCACGGAGGTCGACGAGGCGTCCAGATTGAGGCCCAAAGTTCAATCAGAAATCCAGAAGTCGAGGCCCAGTGGTCAGAACCCCCAAGTCTGCAACATCTGGAAGTCTGCTGGGATAGTGTCTGTGAATCTACGAGTCCACTGGAGGCTGGAGGCCCAAAATGGCCTGTCCTGGAGTTAGAGGACCCGACTGTGTATATGCATGGGTGGCTGGATAGGAGGGAGGGAGGAAAGGGGTTTTCTTTGCAGTTGTTGCTTGGTTGTTTGGTATGTTCTGTTTCGTTGTGTTGTGTGCTGTTGTGCTGAGCATTATGAGCATGATACACTGGTACCAGAACATGGGACAACACTTGCAGGCTGTCCCAACGCATCCTTAGCTGTGTTGGCTGTTAATGCATATTAAACATTTCACTATATGTTCCACTGTACATGTGAATATAAATCAGAGTCTGAATCTAAAATAAATACGAAATTTAAAAGCTTGATGACTGGGTGGTATTGTATTATATCAACTGGATCTTCCCATTCTTACACAGCCCGCCATATATTACCAAACCCTAACACATGAGTTCTATTGCAGCTCAGAGAGTCACAGCTAACACTGGCAGATCTGTGTAGGACCGGCAGATCTGCTCTGCGAGGATGTGACAGAAACCATACGTTGCTCTTTAACTGAAGCAGACACATATCACGAAGATGGATTATGACATCCGTTGTAAACTGCCCTCTCACCTTGGCAGACTGACAATTAAACTTGCATGGTGGTGCAATTGACATCACCCTGCCACCTGTAACTGTGTTTATCCTTTGTGCTAAATACACATGGTCTTCCAACAATCTTCCTGAAGGCTAGCTCTGCATTGCGTTACGATCTCTGTTCACTGCTCGTAAGATTTAAGCGTCAACTGTTCGACATTAATTTCATGGATGACACTGACATTATCAAGCTGTAAAAACCAGAGGTATAAAGAAGAAAAGAGTAGCATTAAGCCAGAATGGAAAGAATATTTTGCTTTAGAGCCTGCAAAGGGCTGTGCCTCCTTGCTCACACACTTCAAAGTGAGCAATTTCAAATGTCATCACAAAATGAATCACAGCTTTTCGTCTGACTATCCTTGTAGATCAGAATTAAGGAGAAACATTATAAGTATTGTAAAAATTGCATACGAATAGGAACAGACTCGAACTTCAGTGTTCATTAAGAACAACAGAAGACAGATTTATTGTTTCATGGGCACTCTCTCACGCTAAACAGCCGTATTCTAAGGCAGAAGTTGTGAAGGAAAGCATTTCAGGTGATTGCAGTTCCAGATCTAAAAGCACGTCTCTGGACTGTGGAGTGAAACTGGAGCACCCGGAGGAAACCCACGCGGTCAGAGGGAGAACTGCTTACAGACAGCGGCAGGAAGTGGACCCGGGTCATTGGTACGGTAAACCATTTTGCTAAACACTACACAACTGGCCGCCTCACGTGGTGACTGATTGTCCACAGCCTTCCTGGGTAGAAGGTTACAAATACTTACTACCTTTCCTTACCTCAGTCCTAAATCAGTGACTTAATTTGGGACCATAACCCCTGTTTCTAAATACCCTGTCAGGCACCATGGTAGGGGGATGGGAATTGGTGCAATAGGGCTGAGGATGGGGCAGGTGCTGTACAGCTAGGTGCAGTGTGTAGTGAGACTTTAAGGAATGACAGATAGATTATAGGGCAAAATTGCAGTCAATGGGGTGGACTGAAGAGCATCATGGGGGCAAAATCAAAAATGGTGATGAATACAAGACTGAAGGTGTTATATTTGAATGCATGCTGTTAACCGAATATGGTAGATGATCTCACAGCACAGTTAGATTGGCAGGTATGATGTTTTTGGAGACGTGGCTGAAAGAAGGTCACAGTTGGGAGTTTAACATCCAAGGATACACATTGTATTGAAAGGTTAGGCAGAGGGAGTGGAGTGGCACTGTTGGTAAAAAGTGAAATCAAATCCTTAGACAGAGGTGAGATAGGATCAGAAGATGTAGAATCATTGTGGGTAGAGTTAAGAAACTGAAAGGGTAAAAAGACCCTGATGGGAGTTCTATACAGAGCTTTGAACAGTGGCCAGAGTGTGGTTTCAAGGTTTCAAAGGTACATTTACTGTCAGGGAAATGTATACAATATACATCCTGAAATGCTTTATCTTCATAACTGTCCATGAAAACAGAGGAGTTCCCCAAAGAATGAATGACAGCTAAATGTTAGAACCTCAAAGTCCCCCCCCCCGCTCCCCTCCCTCCTGTGCGCAAGTGGCAGCAAGCAACAATCCCCCCCTCACCCCACTGGCAAAAAAAAGCATCTCTCTCTCCCTCTCTCTCTGTTTTTTAAGAGCTGCTTGTGGTTGAGTTCACTAGGGAAAGGGCAATTCTGAAGTCAGTGCTGTGTAATGAATCAGATTTGATTAGACAGCTTTTGGTAAAGGAAACATTATGAGGAAGTGATCATAATACAATAGAGTTCACTCTACAGTTTGACAGCGAGAAGTGAAAGTCAAATGTATAAGGCTTGCAGTGAAGTAAAGGGAATTACAGAGGCATGAGAGAGGAACATGGGGACACGAGCAGGGATGAATTCAGAACAGCAAAAGTTGGAGTTTCTCGGACCAACTTAGTAAACACAGGGTAGACGCATCACAAAGACAAAGAAGTATTTTAAAGGGAGAATAAGGCAACCGTGGCTGCAATGGAAGTCAAAGAGAGCATAAAAGCAAAAGAGAGGGTATATAATATAGCAAATATTAGTGGAAAGTCAGAGGATTGGGAAGCTTTTAAAAACCAACAGAAGGCAACTAAACAGCCAAGAGGAGAGAAATTATGAAATACAAAGGTAAGTTAGCCAATACTATAAAAGAGAATATCAAAAGCGTTTTCAGATATATAAAGAGTAGAGGATAAGCAGGACTGGGAATTGGGCTGCTAGAAAATGATGCTGGCAAGGTAGGAATATGGGACAAGGAAATGGCAGACCAACTTACTAAGTATTTTGCGCCAGCCTTTATATGGAAGATGCAAGTAATGTACCAGAAATTCAAGGGTGTCAGGGGGCAGAAGTGAGTGTCGTTGCTATTACTAGGGAGAAGGTGATCAGGAAGCTGCAGGGTCTGAAGATAGGTAAGTCAGTTGGACCAGATGGAATACACCCCAGGGATCTGAAAGAAATAACTGAAGAGGGGATTCTTATTGAAACCTATTGAATATCAAAAGGGCCAAATAGAGTGGATGTGGAGAGGATGCTTCCTATAGTGGGTGAGTTTAGGATACAAAGGCACAGAATCATCCATTCAGAACAGAGATGAGGAGGAATTTCTTTAGCTAGAGGGTGGTGAATCTGCGGAATTCATTGCCATGGATAGACATGGAGGTCAAATCATTGGGTATATTTAAAGTGGAAGTTGATCTGTTCTTGATTAGTCAGGTTACAGGGAGAAGGCAGCAGAAAGGGGTTGAGAGGGATAATAAATCAGCCATGATAGAATGGTGAAGCAGACTCGATGGGGTGAATGTCCTAATTTTGCTCCAATATCTTATGGTCTACCAGAATTCTATGTACTTCAACGGTATAACAACATTTTGCCAAATGCAAGAAAGCAAAGCCCCAGAAAATAAATATAAATTCTGAAAAGGAAATCTGAAAGCAGAAATAGAGAATACTGGAACCTCTCAGTGGGTCAGACAGCATCTGTGCAAAAAGAAATTGTCTTTACCTGAAATGTTACTGCTGTTTCTTTAGCCACAGATGCTGCCTGGCCTGCTGAGTGGTTCGAGCACTTTCTGTTTCATACCTGAGTATAGACTTCTGAAATAATTTGTATTCATAGAACAATGCACCCACGTCCCAGGAATCAGTCTGTTCAAGCCATCATTGGACTCTCTATCACAAGCACGGAAGCAGAATTTCAGCCACATTCTCACCCGGAATCTACACGACGCATCAAGTATGTGTTCACTGTTTTACTGTAAGTGTTTACAATGGGGACTCAGTCACTGGATACACTCAAGCAAAAGGTGATAGAATTTTGCATATTAAGGAAATGAAGGAATGTGCAGCTGGTTTAGAGAGGTAGCACTGACACAAAGGGACAGCCTTTAAAATGGAGAAAAAACATCTGCATGTGTCTTGAACTTTGCATGAGAGTCAGTTAACTCAGTCTACCCTACTCTTAACCCACCAGTGTGTTTGGTTTTGAACTGTGCACTGGGGCAGCATTTGAAGAATAGTCACTGTTCAATTGTGAGAAATGTAACAGGACAACTTGCAAACTGCAAGACTGTACAACAAGCAAAATGTCAATCAGCTGTCTATTTTGGTTTGTTGTTATTGAAGGATATACATTGGTTCCATGGGACTCTGTCACATTCAGTTAGGGCGGGGGTTCCCCACCTATTTTACGCCATGGACCAATGACATTAAGCAAGGGTCCATGGATCCCAGGCTAGGAACCTCTGACATCGCCATACTTTTTGCATCCTGGCTTTGGAGTGCCAGGCTAGTTCGTGTGCCCAGGTCTTCAGGGTCAGAATCAGGTCTAACAATGCTGGTGTATGTCATGTTTGGTGGCAGCAATACATTGCAATACATACGAGACAGGCTTGAAACCCGGGCCCAAGAAAATGACTAGAAACTGTAAGTAAAGATGGAGAATACTGGAAATGTTTGGAAGCACCAGCAGCATCTGAGGAGATTCAGCCAGAGATAATATTTCAGGTTGATAGTCCGTCAGGAGATCTTCCTGTGTGAAAGTTACTCTCCGAGTTCCTCTAGTACAGGATACTTTTGTGCTGTTTTCCATGCACTTCATAAATATAGGCCCCTATCTTCTCTGTCTACAAACATGTCCTCCTTAACAAGAAACAGCTTCCTTTGAATAGCATGTACTCATCAAAGTATTGTCCATCAGCTGGTGGAAAACACAGTTAGTGCAGTCTGGACCGCCAGATCACTGAAATGCATGGCAGAAGCAAAGGACAGAGTGGTTCCGCTCTGAGCGGCGTCTGAATTTGGATGACACCACTTCTAAGAAAGCAGCTGAAATCAGTCTGAAATCTTAATCCAAATGGACGGTAGAACCAGTGTGTGAGGTCAATGGGCTCACAGTTTCATGGATTCCTGGTTAATTACTGTGAGAGTCGGAGGCCTTGTGAACCAGCATTCAGGCTGTAGCTAGTTTGAAAATAATTTTATTACTCACTGAAGTTTCTTCTATTATTTGGATATCACACTGTGTATTTGACTTTGTACTCTGTATCAGTTAGACAACGACCTACCGATCGAATTAGCAGCTAGCCCATCCAATTAAACACAATGCCATAACCTCATCATTTGTCTCCTCAGCTACTATCATTAAGGTTTAGCAGAAATTTTCTGCTGTGGCTCTCTGCCAAAGAGTTCTAATTTTATCTGTTTCTCTGTACTTTTAATCTCTTTTTAACATTTATCACATTGCCAAAGCATATTCTGTTCCCACCGCCTTCAGCACAAACCGGATTTGTATTAGGGTAAGGGTTGACCAGGCAATGGAGCGTAACGCAATGTATCATATTAGTTAATATAGTAAGGTGCTGAGCACTGCATGCCTTGTACTTCCATGGTATCCTATTTAATAATTGCCATACAGGGGTAACAATCCCACTTCACATACACTCGGTGTCCTCTTTATTAGGTACACCTGTACACCTGCTTGTTAATGCAAATAATCTAATCAGCCAATCATGTGGCAGCAAATTAATGCACAAGAGCATGCAGACATGGTCAAGAGGTTCAGTTGTGGTTCAGAGTGATCACCAGGATGGGGAAGGATTCTGATCTCAGTGACTGATGGTGGAATGATTGTTGGTGTCAGATGCGGTGATATAAATATCTCAGCAATTGCTGATCTCCTGGGATTTTCAAGCCTAGCAGTCTCTGGAGTTTGCAGAGAATGGTGTGAAAAACAAAAATAAAACCTATGGGTGCCAGTACTGTGGGGGAAAACGCCTTGTTAACGAGTGAGGTCAGAGGAGAATGGCCAGACTGGTTCAGACAGGAAGGTGACAGTAGTGTGCAGAAGAGCATCTCTGAATGCACAATAGGTTGAACCTTGAAGTGGATGGGCTCCAGCAACAGAAGACCACGAACACGCACTCAGTGGCCACTTTGTTAGATACAGGGGGTGCCAAATAAAGTGGCCGCTTAGTGTATCTATTCCTTATATCAGCATTCCTTACAACTATCCAAGTAATGTCTGGTTCAATGTTATAAAATGTTAAGCCCGGGGGGGTATTATATTGTAGCTCCACCTCCTCCAAAAACGGGTTAGACAATACTTCTAACTAAGCTTCTACTTTAACGGCAAGAGGTGGCTCTGCACTGTGTTCAGTGCTGGTAGCTCATATTTGAACTACTGATGACACGAATACACAAATCCTGAACCAGCTAGAGCTTTGGTGCCTGCGTTCCAAAGACCCTTTTTAGTTCAGTGACTGAGAGAAGAACTTCTGGATTAAGATGGTGCTACCAAAGGCATGCCACGTCTTTTGGTGGCTTTAAAGCAAAGGAATTCAATTAAAAACATTATTAATGAGACGCTTTTTAATGTAAATTGTGGCAAACTATCACCGCAAACAATGAAGAGGAGAGCGAAGGCAAAGTGAGTTCACGAGATGTGCCCTGCTGATGCGCTACAAAGTCAGCACACTTGGAGTTGGAGCTGAGCTGGTTGGAGTGCACGATTCAGAGGAGAGAAGACGGGATGGAGGAGTTCAGGTGCCTGTCCAATTAACCTGGGTATGAGGGTGGTTTGCTCTAAGCACCAAGTCGACTTGGGGAGGTCGAGGACGGCTTCTTCGGGAGCAACATCCAAGTCCAAAGCGAATCACTAGGCAGTGTGCACTAGGTATGGAGTAATTCACCACAGCGAGGCCCAGGTCCTAATTCAAGGTACAGTGCAATCTTTGGGCAATCTAAATGCCGGCCCAGATAGACTGGAAAGGCAGGGTGTTGACAGCCCAGCGAGGCTGTATCATTGTAAGCACCGAGCCAATTTGGAGAGGTCAAGGACAGCTTCTCTAGCAGTGAAATCTAAGCCCAGAGTGATTTGACATGGTGGAATCTGGGTCCTAGTGTGAGCCTTGGACAATTTAAACGCCGGCCCAGATAGACTGGGGGGGCTCCTCTCTCTGTGACACTGCGGCTGAGAGACGCCACCCGGCTGCTGTGCATCGCGTCTGCCAACTTTGCGGCAACTTGTCCCACTAGTATGATGGACTGAATACCGGGCTGCACTGAAGACTTGGATCTGAGGATTCAGTTTGGTTTGGACCCCTGTTATTGTTACTCACTTCTATTGTTCGCATGATTTGTTTTTTCCTCTCTCGCTCTTTCTCTGTGGCCACTGGGGGTTGGTCTTTTTTTAAAATTGGGTTTTTTCATGTTTCTGGCTTTGAGACTGCCTGGAAGCAAATAAAGCTCAAGGTTGTATAATTTATACATTTTTTGATAATAAATGCACCTTAAATATTTGAATCTTAAATCACATGTCAAAATTTCCTAGCACTTAAACTGCATGGAAACAATGTTAAGAATTAGTGCATTAATGTCCTTGTTTTACTTCCTTGTCTGCTAGGCATCTTTCATGTATTAATTGATCTTTTTTAAATTTTATCTTTTTATAAAGTTTAAATTATTTTTGTTGTTCGATATTTGTTGAGATTCTAATGTTTAGAAAGCCAGTGACATTCAGGCGTATTCACAATAGTTTCCAGGTTTGACAGCCATCTGAACAAAGTCGAGCAGGTGAGCCAGCTGTCAATTCCTGTCCTGCTGTTCAGTCACAAACTGTGAGAGGAGGAAAATTTACCCCTCACATCTCCTTTGAACCTACCCCCTCTCACCTTCAATGCCTGCCCTCTGGTATTAGACATTTCTACTCTGGGAAAAAATATACTCCCTGCCTACACTATTGATCCCTCTCATAATCTTATAAACTTCTATCAGTTCTCCCCTCAGCCTCCACTGCCCCAGAGAAAACATCCCTCTCATGATAGCACCTCTAAACCAGGCAGCATCCTGGTAAACCTCTTCAAAGCCTCAACATCCTCCCTATAGTGGGGCGACCAGTATCTTCTTGCAGGGTCTTGTCATTAGATCCGAGCCGGCTTTGAGCAGTGCTCTGTCGCGGGTGCATCCGGCAAAAGAACTTACAAGAAAAAACCAGGCTTTTGTGCTCATGGGTTATTCTCATCAAGTTAATTACCAAGTTAGAGCAACCACTGGTCGAGGGTGGCAGCTTTATAAAGAACCTCTGAAGAGCTGAGAGAAGATCATGAGGAATCACCCTGCACACTCCTCCTACCTGTTGATGAACAGTCTTGGAACATGCTTGCTGCTGATTTCGCTTGAGGGAAAGGGATATAAGAGTCTAATCGCAACAAGCCTCACACAAGACACAAAGAAAATCAATCATTTCACATTAGTAAAATCCATTTGTCAATCAGACTTGAATTTCTGTTCTGAGATTATTATGGTATTAGTACATTGCCAACATGGCCCATATAATGAGCTAAACGGCATGAAGATGAATATTTTACTCTGCAGCTTTATAACCCTAAGGGCACTGGCACAAATTAATTTCATAAGAGAAGCAGACCTTTTTAAAATATTAATGCTTTAAGTATTTTTTTTAGATATGTGACACGAATTCAAAAGACTTTTGATCTCACTTTCTTATACATTTCTTTGATTAACCAATTGCCATAATCTCCAGATTTCCATCTTTAACATCCAGTGGAGATAAATATATGTTTGCTTTCCGATGGACAACAAGCTCCGCCTAGACAGGTCTGAGAGTATTATTACAGTCTCGCAGTATATAGAACTGATGCAAACATTCATTCGTTGTTGATGCTTTGTACTTCTCTGCTACCAAAACAGCCGTCAAAGAAGGGGGATCATTTATTGTTGCAGAATTTCCATGTCTCAAACTTTGTTTTCTGAGCATTTCTACCCCAGAATAGATTAATGAGGTAATTCTAGATTTGCATTTTAAATTTCAGCATGGAAATGTGTTGAACTGTTTTAATGTTTTAAATGTTTTAAGCTTCATTCATTCAGATCCACAGATAACTCCATGAACACGGCCAAGCCCTCTGACTCAAAGCAATCCTGTAGTCACTCCTCTGCCTCCAACAACCACTTCTTTGTTGTCCTAATCTTTGGAGCTTTGCTCTTTAACCTCTGCCTGTATGCAGGTAGGGGAAGGACAGCCAAGTGATCTGATTTACCAAAATGCTGTCTTGGCGTGGATTGGTAGGCATCCCTTAGCTTAGTGTAACAGTGGTGTAGTGTGTTGTGTCCTCTGGTGCTACAGGTTATCTGCTGATGGTAATTGAGCATGACTTTCTTCTAAGTCCCCAACTATGATTTGATATACATTGGGATGGACTGTTTCTTGTTTGGAGGTGGCATTATATCTCAAGCTCTTGATTATAGTCGGCCGCTGGTGGTGTGCAAACTGTGGTCATGATTGTGGAGGAGAGCTCCTTCGGTAAACAGAATAGCTGACATTTGATCATTAGGTGTTCAAGATCAGGGGAACATGAGTTCGACAAGACCACCATATCGGAACACCACTGAGAGTTCATCATAAAACATACACCTCCACCTTTCGCCTTTCCCGAATCAGCAGTCTGGTCCATTCTGTAAGCTGTGAAGCCTCTGGTTTGATCACTGTATCTGACATGTTGGAGGAAAGCCATGTCTCACTCAGCCATAGAACACAGCAATCTCTCATTGCCCTCTGAGTCAGCAATCTTGCCCTCAGGTCTTCAATTTTGTCTGACTGCACAAGTCGCTGGATAGAAGGGGTCTTATCCCTCTGTGTTTCAGCCTAGCTTGGAATGCACCCCCCACCATCCTGCCTCACTTCATCCACTTAAAGGTGCCATGCTTGCTTGGTCCACCTAGTCCTTCAGAAGACTGTGAAATCTATAGATCATGATCAAGTACTTACTTGATAAATCTCAGAATTTGGCAACAAACTAATGGTTCCCAGGAAGAAAAGCCTCATAACAGCAACATTTTGTCTCACTGGTGAACAATTACTGGGTGGACCACTGAAAAATTGCTCCAGAGAATATGGAGCTTATTTCCAGCATTTTGTAATGTTGTGACCGTACTGACCTAATTTAATCATTACACTGGAATCTGGAGCAACAAACAGTCTTCTGGAGGAGCTCAGCAGATCGAGCAGCTCCCGTAGATGCTGATCAAACTGCTGAGTTCCACCAGCTGATGGTTTGTCGCTCTTAACCATGAATAAGACTGTTCCCGCTATCCTCTTCTCCTGCACTTAACTTGTAGGCATTGATATCAGACTGCTCTCCAAAACAACAGATGCAGCAAACTCTGTGCACACCCAATGAGAAACATAAAATTGGTCAGCTGGTCAAGTGCTGATGTGGATGAATAAGGGGTATTAATCACCACCTAAAAGGTGGCTTACTGGTCCTGACACTATTCAGACACTCTCCAGAGCAGCAGTAGATTCCAAGAAGACTATGGCTGTGACCCAAAAGTTTAACAAGTAGTTGGAGGAAACGCTCTGCTCAATATGATTCCACAATAAAGTTACTGAGAGTAAGAGAGGTATCTTCAGCTGCAACTTAGATGGCAACTCTGTCAGTTGGGCATAGGTTCAATTCCTACTCCAGACACTTAAGCACAAACTCTAGGCTGACTCACCGTTGCAATACTGAGCAAGTGTTATACTCTTACAGGTGTTCTCTTTTGTGTGGGAAGCTAAATAGAAGCCCATCCAATTCTTTTGATAGGTATGATAGATCTACCAGCACTATTTTGAAGAAAGTTGATGTCCAATGAACCCCCCCCCACCCCCCATGTTCACTAATCAGTGAGGCCTGAATTTGAGGCCTAGTGTTCAGGCTCCTGCCTTTGGTGAGTCTGGAGTCCAAGGCCTGGTGTTGGGTGATCCGAGTGTCCTGGGATTGTTGCTGAGGATCATGGCCCGAGGGTCAAATTGTAAGTCAAGAGATCAAGGCCTATTGGGCAGAGCTGAGTCTGCGAATCTCTGCAAGTCCACTGGGGAGGTTGAAGCCTGGTGTCTGCATGTTTGGCTCCATGTCTGCTGGAGGTTGGAGGTCTGTGTACGTGTGTGGGTGGGAGGGAGCTATGGGTCTTGTTTTTGCTGCTGTTGTTTGTTGCTAGTGCTCTATATTTTTTTAAAGAACATGGTGGCCATCCTATGTTGGCACCAGGGTGCGTGATGACACATGTGGGCTGCCCCCATTTCACTGTACGCTTTTGATGTGCAGATGACAAATAAAATTGAATCTTGAATCCTGTAAAGAACAAGGAATTATTCCTGGTGTTCTAGCAGCCAACACAATTTCACATCCAACATCATAGAAACAGATTGCCACATTGTTGCTTTTGGGAATTTGTTAAGCAAAAATTGGCTGCTGTGTCACCTTCTTCTCAAAAAACTGCACTTTAAAAATACTTTGTTGGCTATTAAACAGTTTCAATTCTTTGAAAGGTGCTAAATAAATTCAAATTTTGCTTTTATTTTCATTTTCTGCATCAAAATCTAAACACTTATAGATCATGTTGCCAAGAGCCAGGGAACAATAATTTGCTGTAAAAATGGCAAATACCAGAAATAGCAGGGTGGTGATCAACAGTGGAGAAAGAAACAGGTCAGAGGTGAAATGTAAAGTCCAGTTCTCAGTCCATAGATTACGTCCAACCTGCAGAGTTGCTCCAGCATATGCTGTTTTATTTCAGACTTCCAGCACCTGCAGTGCTTTACTTTTTGAATATTGACCTACTTTGGGCATGGCCAGACAAAACGATAAGCACTGCATAAATGACTGGAGTATTGCCAGGAGAACAATGTGACTAGCACTTGAATACCGGGCACAAATCAAACATTGTTTTACAGAATGCTCTGAGATGCTTGTGTTCTGCCAGCTGACAGGCTTAATACCATTTGCTCCTAGGAAATTTCTTTAAAGTCACTTGACTCAGTGGCCACCTGTTTTCTCAGTCATCACATTGGAACTGGGCAACAGTGCAGTGAAAGAGGAAGGCCGGCTCTCTTATCTCCACCCCTCTTCAATGATCTACGTTCTTGGGAACGTTGGTTCCCAGAACCAACACTCTCACCCTGATGAGCAACAAGACCCAAAAATACTACTGATACAGACATTGGGACCGGTCAGCAACAACTTGCTCTAAACGCCTCACAACCAAGGGTTTAAGCAGTGAACTCATGAAATCGTACTGTTGAGCTTACTGTCAGATTTGCGTGGGGTCTTCCATTGTGGTTCATCACTCACTGGTGTCATTCAGTAATGCAGTTTGATTATAGACACAGGTCACTACAAGTGGACCCACAAATGACCAGATGTATCAAGCAAAGTATTGCAACTAACCTAGGGCTGCAGATTCCCATAGCTAATCGAGCTGCCACCTCATATCAGTTCCAATGCGGAATGAGCACATCCAAGATGTTTTCCACAGCTTGCTTCCCAGATCAACCAATCCAGGTTCAAACACTCAGTGGCAGATCATTCAAGTTCTCCCTCAAATCAACTAGGCTTCTCCTGAGTGCTCCACTTTCCCTTCACGTGACAATGGCTATAAATTATCTCAGTGTGCAGGTGATCTGTAGAATCTGGATGAGAATATCAGAAAATCATGTGAAATTTTGTGAAGACTTAGTATGGGAATGGGATAACAAACAAGAGAAAACCTGCAGATGCCGGAAATCCGAGCAACACACACAAAATGCTGGAGGAACTCAGCAGGCCAGGCAACATCTATGGAAAAGAATATTGTCAATGTTTTGAGCTGAAACCCTTCGTCAGGACTGGAGAAAAAAAAAACAGAGTAGATTTTAAAGGTGTGGGGAGGGGAGAGAGAAACACCAGGTGATAGGTGAAATCAGGAGGGGGAGGGATGAAGCACAAAACTTGGAAGTTAATAGGTGAAAAAGACAGAAGGCCATGGAAGAAAGAGGGGAGGAGCACCAGAGGGAGTTGATAGACGGGCAAGGAGATGAGAGAGGTAAAAGGGGATGGGAAATGGTGAAGGGGAGGTGGGGTGGGGGAATTATCAGAAGATCGAGAAATCGATGTTCATGGAGGCTACCCAAATGGAATATAAGGTGTTGCTCCTCCAACCTAAGTGTGGCCTCATTACAACAGTAGAGGAGGCCATGGATGGACATATCAGAATGGAAATGGGAAGTGGACCATCAGGAGATCCCACTTTTCCTGGTGGACAGAGCAAGAATGCTTGGCGAAGTGGTCACCCAATCTACGTCAGGTCTCAACGATATTCAGGAGGCCACACCAGGAGCACTAGAGACAGTATCAAACCCCAACAGACTCACAAGTGAAGCGTCACCTCACCTGGAAGGACTGCTTAGGGCCCTGAATGGTAGTGAGGGAGAGGTGTTGAGGCAGGTGTAGCACTTGTTCCACCTAAGTGCCAGGAGGGAGATCGAGTTGTGGAAAGCAGAAAATGGGGGGGGTGGGGTGGGGGAAGATGTGCTTGGTGGTGGGATCCCAGTTGGAGATGATGAAGTTCTGGAGAATTATATGCTGGACACAGAGGCTGCTGGGGTTGTATGTGAGGACAAGAGGAACCCTATCCTTGGCAGTGTGGCGGGAGAATGGGGTAAGAGCAGACGTGCGTGAAATGAAAGAGATGCAGTTGAGGGCAGCGTTGATGGTGAAGGAAGAGAAGCCCCTTCCTTTGAAAAAGGAGGACATCTCCTTTGTTCTAGAATGAAAAGCCTCATTCTGAGAGCAGATACAACAGAGATGGAGGAATTGAGAGAAGGGGATGGTGTTTTTACAAGTAACAGAGTGGGAAGAGGTATAATCTAGGTAGCTGTGAGCTGTGTGTCCCTTCCTATCTACATCCGTGTCTGTTTTATCCTCTCTAGTTCAGTCCCTTTCTACTTACATCCATGACACTTCACATGCTCTGGAACTTTTCAATGATTTCAGGTTCCCTGGCCCCCATCGTCCAAACGTATTTTAACCACGGATGTCCAGTCCCTATATTCCTCCATCCCCCATCAGGAAGGCCTCAAAACTCTCTATTTCTTTCTGAACTCCAAACCCAACCAGTTCCCCTCCACCACCACTCTCCACTGCCTAGTGGGACTTGTCCTCACTTACAATAATTTCTCCTTTGGCTCCTCCCACTTCCTTCAAACGAAAGGTGTAGCCATGGGCACTTGCTTGGGTCCGAGCTATGCCTGCCTGTATGTCAACTACGACAATCACCCAACAATCTCGCATGCCTTTGGTATGTGGTAGGAAATCTGAGCAACCGGAGGAAATCCACACAATGACAGGAAACATGCAAACTCCACACCAACAACACCAGAGGTCAAGATGGAATACAGGTCACTGAAGGTTTGAACCAGCAACTTTACCAAATGCCCCACAGTAAGACAAACAATTCTGTTTGCTGGTCCATGGTCTCCTCTTGTGACTCTAACCTGATGGCATGAATATTCATTTCCATAGATGCTGCCTGACCTGCTGAGTTCCTCCAGCTTTTTGTGTCTGTCGCTTTGTTCCAGTTATGTTTTTAATGAAGATTATATATTATGTGGGGTTGCTCTAAACCTGTGAGATGAAATATGAGGTGTACATCATCCTCAACTCAATTCTTTCAGAACAGCTAATGAGCGGGAAATGAGGTGGAACATCTGACCTCCAACACATTGCAGGGCACAGACCCACCATTCCAGAAAATGTAATGTGCGATGCAAATGGCTGTCATTTCCCTATGAATTCCCCAGCCAAAAATCAGCATAATCTTGCCCATTACCAGACAACCTTACAATGGCATTACGGAAGAAAGAAGTTGTGGCTTTGTATAAGATGTCAACCTTACAATATAAAATATACTAATTTGCAAGATTGCAGGAGCCCCGATAGAGCAATTTAGCAAAACAAAACATTTGTGTTAGCAAATGGTGTGTAAGAAATACAGGAGAAAATGCCCATCCTAGGCTGTTCATGATATAAGAGTGAGTATGCTGCTCAGCTCCTTGGAGCTGAAGTCATTTTTGCCACGCTGATAGAAAATAAACTGATACCCACTAATGTTCACACAAGGGCACTGCAGGGGAAAGCAAGAGAGCTTCTTGGTACACTGAGAAGAATAGAGAAGTGCTTATCAATGAGATATATGACAGGAGGGAGGTGCGAATGATGGATGTCCAGTGGCCTGTCAGGACAACCATCTAAAAGGCCTGGTAAGTGCTCGTCCAGGTATGAAGATCCCTGCATACTACACAATCACTTACTTTGACCTATCTATCCTGCACTTTCATGCTGATGTTAGGGGGTTTTTTTGGGTTGGGACATATAGTGAACATGACTTCAGCGACCAACCTTCAGATCTGAATATGGTTTGTAGATTAAATTTAAGATGCAGACCAGACAGACCAGCAAACCTGCATTTGACTGATTGTCTGCATACATACAAATCCAGAATTCAATCGACAACTCCCTGCATGGACACCGCAGTAATTAATGCTTATTTTGGGTGTGTTGGTGGGAAGATCCAGGCATTTGAAACTGTTACATGTAACTCAAAAGAATCATTATGAGGGCATTATAACAAAAGAAATTTTCCTATTGCCTTTGTTTTTTAACATATAAAAATCTTCTCTCTCTCCCTCACACACGCACACATGGCTGTCAGCTTATTTGTGAGTGTGTGTATCAAATAAAAGACTACTTCACATCTACCACCATGTCTTTCCAGTGAAGTTGTTCATGATACAATACTGACAACAAATCTCACTCATAAACAGAAATTGTTATTCCAAGCACATTGTTTGCATGCCATTTCTTTATTCCGCACCCCTTCCTTCTCCCAGCCAATAACATTCTACCCCCTACACCATCCACACAGAGGTCAAGCCAAATAGATAATAATGAGGAGTCCAATAGTATTTCAATTTACAGATGATCGAATGCTGGATGGAACTATGACGTGAGAAAGGTGCAGAGAAACTTCAAGAGGATATTGAAAGACCTAATGAATGGGTAAGAATATGGCAGATGGATCAGAACCTGGCAGAAATACGAAATTATTCACTGTCGTCTACCTTCAATTAGGCAAGCAATAGCTAGCATGTATTGATTTATGTTATGATAGTCAAGGGAGAATTGAACATGCAGGTAAATTGGGAAAATCAGGTTGGTAATGGATCTTAAGACAGCGTATCTGTTGAATGCCTAGGAGATGGCATTTTAGAGCAGTTTGCCATTGAGCCGACTGGGGGATCAGTTATACTGGATTGGGTGTTATGTAATTAACCAGAGACAATTAGGGAGCTTAAGGTAAAGGAACCCTTAGGAGCCAATAATCACAATACCATTGAGTTCAACTTTAATTTTGATAGAGAGAGAATAAAGTCTGTCAGTACCTCCAGATGAAATTTGTCTTTTTGTGAGTTTCCCAACAGCCATCATTCTGTGCCTTTGTATTGCTATTTACTCTTGTTTGTTTTCATGCCCCATGTCCCTCTGTCCCTGCCCCTGCCCTGCTCTACTCCGCCCCTCACCTGTTTCCCATTATTACCTGTATTGCTGCTACCTGTGTCTCATTGTGCTCCACCTATCATCTGCCTCCCTGTTTATTGCTCAGTGTATTTTAGTCCTGTGCTTTCACCTATGCTTTGCCAGATTGTGCCAATGATTTTTTCTGAGCCTTTCCAATATTCATATCTAAACTCTTCCCTTCTAAGTATTAACCAAGCCTGTTTGCTGACCTTGATTTCACTGGTTTATCTGGGTTGTTCTGGTTTTTGACTCTGCCTGTTTCCTGACTCTGATTTTTGGATTTCTCTGGATTTTTTGATCTCCGCCTGAATTTTGAACCTCTGGATTTGTTACTCAATAAATATCACAGGGTGCTCAGTACTTGGTCTGCAATTGGGTCCCTGCTCCAGTGCCCTGACACTGATGTAGCAGTATTTCAGTGGATTAAAGGAAATTACAGTGGTATGAGAGAAAAGTTGACCAAAGTAAAATGGAAGGAGTTGCTGGCAGAGATGACAGCAGAGCAGCAAACGTTTGAGCTTCTGGGGGAAATGAGGAAGGTAAAGGATAGATGTATTCCAAAAAAAAAAATACCCAAATGGCAAAATAGTAAAACCATGGCTGACAAGGGAAGTCAAGGCTTCTGTGAAAGCAAAAGAGAGGGCAGACAACAAAGCAAAACTTAGCAGGAAGATAGAAGATTGGGAAGTTTTTAAAAACCTACAGTAAGCAACTAAAAGAATTATTAGGAGGGTAAAGATGAAATATGAAAGTAAGCTAGCAAACAATATCAAGATGGATGGAAGGAGTTGATTCAAGTATGTAAAAAAAATAAAATAAAATAAAAGAGAGATGAGAGTGGATCTTGGACTGCTAGAAAATGAAGCCGGAGAAATGATACCAGGGACAAGGAGATGGCAGATGAACTAAATGAGTATTTTGCATCAGTTTTCACTGTGGAAGACACTAGCAGTGTGCCGGATGTTGACGGGTGTGAGGGAAGAGAAGTGAATGCTGTTACTATTACAAGGGAGAACATGCTCAAGAAGCTGAAAGACCTAAAGGTACATAAGTCACAAGGACCAGAAACTGCAGCCTAGGGTTTTGAAAGAAGGAGTGTTGGAGATTGTGGAGGCATTAGTAATGACCTTTCAAGAATCTTTGGACTCTGGTATGGTTCCAGAGGAATGGAAAATTGCAAATGTCACTTCACTCTTTAAGAGAGGAGGGAGACAGCAGAAAGGAAATTATAGACCAGTTAGCCTGACCTCAGTGGTTGGGAAGATGTTGGAGTCAATTGTTAAGGATGAGGTTATGGAGCATTTGGTGACACAGGACAAGATAAGACAAAGTCAGCATGGTTTCCTTAAGGGAAGATCTTGCCTGATAAACCTGTCAGAATTATTTGAGGAGATTACAAGTAGGGTGAATAAAGGGGACGTAGTGGATATTTGGATTTTCAGAAAGTCCTTGACAAGGTGCCACACATGAGGCTGCTTACCAAGTTAAGAGCCCGTGGTATTACAGGAAGGATATTAACATGGTTAGAGCATTGGCTGATGGGTAGGAGGCAGCAAGTGGGAATATATGGATCCTTTTCTATTTGGGTAGCAGTAGTATTCCACAGGGGGTCAGTGTTGATACCGCTTCTTTTTATGCTGTAAATCAATTATTTAAATTATGGAATAGATGGTTTATTACCAAATTTACAGATGATACGAAGATTGCTGGAGGGGCAGTAGTGTTGAGGAAGGCTGCAGAAGGACTTAGATAGATTAGGAGAATTGGCAAGAGGCAAATGAAATACAATGTTGGAAAATGCATGGTCATGCACTTTGGAATTAGAAGTAAATGTGTAGACAATTTTCCAAATGGGGAGAAAATTCAAAAATCTGAGATGCAAAAGGACATGGGAGTCATTGTGCAGAACACCCTAAAGGTTAACTTGCAGGCTGAGTCGGTGGTGATGAAGATAAATGTTAGCATTCATTTCAGAAGATCTAGAATACAAGAGCAGGGATGTGATACTGAAGCTTTATAAGGCACTAGTGAGGCTTCCCCTTGAATATTGTGAACAGTTTTGGACTTCTTATCTAAGAAAAGATGTGCTGGCAATGGAGAGGAGATTCACAAGGATGATTCTGGGAATGAAAGGGTTAACATGTGAGGCACGTCTGATGGCTCCAGGTCTGTACTCGCTGGAATTTAGAAAGATGAGGGCGATAGCATTGAAACCTTTCAGATGTTGAAAGGCCTAGCCATATTAAACGTGGAAAGGTGGAGGAGTCTTGCACAAGAGGGTACAGCCTCAGGAGAAGGGGGTGTACATTTAAAACAGAGATGTAGAGAAATTTCTTCAACCAAAAGGTGGCAAATTTGTAGAATTTGTTCCCACAGGCTGCTGTGGAGGCCAGCTCATTGGGTGTATTTAAGGCAGAGATTGATAGGTTCTTGATTGGCCATGAAATCAAAGCTTATGGGGAGAAGGCTGGGGGTGGGGCTGAGGAGGGGTAAAAAAGGATCAGCCCTAATAGAATGGCAGAGCAGACTCGATGGGTCAAATTGCCTAATTCTGCTCTTATGTTTGATGGTCTTATGGATTTAGTCTACAACTAATACATTATTCCTTCAAAGGACCAAGGCCTAACAAGAAAAGTGATCCAGATGGCCGAATAAGAGAAGTTAAAGACAGTATGAGATCAAAGGAAAAGGTTTCTAATTTTGCCAAATATATTGGAAACACCGGGAATATTTCAGAATTCAACAAAGGAAGACAAATACATTGATAAGAATTGAGAAAGTAGAATACAAGACTAACCAGGTAACATCATGAAAGCTTCTACATATATATATGTAAATGAAATAATTGTTTTTAAAAATCTGAATTCTCTTATTGACTGAGACACAAGAAAATATACTGTGGAATAAGGAAATAGCTTATTAAGTAAATTAAATAAATATTTTGTGTCCTGAAGAAAAAAGACACAGAAAACCTACTGGAAATAGTGGGGAACAGCAGGCCTAGAGGGAATGAAGAGCCAAATTAAATCAGCATTAGTAAAGAAAAATATTGGAGTAATTAAGGGAACTGAAAGGTGATAATTTCACCTGAAAGCTGATGACCTATATGGCAAGGCTTTTAATGAAGTTTTTTAATGAGGCTTTTAACGAGATATTGGGTGCATTGGTTTTAAAATTCCTAAATCTCATTGTTTCTATAAAGACTCTCAGATAGGAAGACAATAAATGTAACTCCAGTATACAAGAAAGGCGAGAGAGTGAAAAGGGGAATCCTCAGGTCAGTTATCCTGATAGCTGTGGTAGAGCAAATGTAGAGGAGGTGACAACACAGTTCTTATAAAAGAATAATAAAATTGCAAGCAACACACACAAAATGCTGGTGGAACGCAGCAGGCCAGGCAGCACCTATAGGAAGAAGTACAGTCGACGTTTTGGGCCGAGACCCTTCGTCAGGACTAACTGAAAAAGGTAGTAAGGGATTTGAAAGTGGAAGGGGGAGGGGGAAATCTGAAATGATAGGAGAATACTGGAGGGGGAGAAGCTGGAAAGGTGATTGGCAAAAGGGATACAGAGTTGGAGAAGGGAAAGGATCATGGGACGGGAGGCCTAAGGAGAAAGAAAGGGGGAGGGGAGCACCAGAGGGAGATGGAGAACAGGCAAGGAGTGATTGTGAAAGGGGCAGAGAGAGAAAAAAAAGGAGAGAAAAAAGGGGGGGGAATGAATAAATAAATAAATAAATAAATAAATAGATAAATAAGGGATGGGGTAAGAAGGGGAGGAGGGGCATTTTCAGAAGTTAGAGAAATCAATATTCATGCCATCAGGTTGGGAGCTACCCAATATAAGGTGTTGTTCCTCCAACCTGAGTGTGGCTTCATCTTGACCGTAGAGGAGGCCATGGATAGACATATCAGACTGGGAATGGGACGTGGAATTAAAAAGTGTGGCCAATGGGAGATCCTGCTCTCTCTGGCAGACCGAGTATAGGTGTTCAGCGAAACGGTCTCCCAGACCCAAATTAAATTGCAATTACATTGGTGTCACAGCCAAGAAAGCTCGCCAACACTTCTACGTCCTCAGGAGGCTAAAGAAATTTGGTCTTACCAATCTTTACAGATGCACTACGGAAAGCATTCTATCTCGATGCATAACTTTTTGGTATGACAACGTGACCGCGAGAAACTGTAGATACCTGTGGACGTGGCTCAGCACATCAGAGGAACCAGCCTCCCCTTGATGGACTCCATCTTCTCACTCCCACAGTAAAGTAGCCAGCATCATCAAAAACCCCACCAATCCCAACCCCTCTCTCCTCTCCCAATGTGCAGAAAATATGGAAGTCTGAAAGCACATCTGTATCGCCAGGCTCAAAGACAGGTTGTATCCCACTATTATCAGACTCCTGAATAGACTTCTTGTATGATAAGATGGGCCCTTGGCCTCACATTCTACCTTGTAATGATCTTGCACTCCATCATTTACCTGTGCTGCCCTTTCACACTTCATTCTGCGGAGAGTTGTAATCTTAGACAGCTCTATCATGAGTTGTCATGATGCCTCCGTAGTATCCAGTTTTTCAGTAATACAGTCATTCAGTTTTCTTTTACACTCTATTATTATGTACTGCGGCCAAAAAGTCAATAAATTTTAAGACATGTGCCAGTGAGGTTAAACCTGATTCTGGTATTGCTTTATCTTATCCTAGCTCAATGCACTGTGTAATGATTTGATCTGTGTAAACAGAATGCAAGACAAGCTTTTCACTGCAGGCATCTTGGTATACGTGACAATAACACACCAATACTAATACCAATAATGTGATAAAAGGGAACTTATGTTTGATGTATGCGAGCATTTTGAAATACAAATTTTTATAAGTTGGTGCAAGTAGTGTATTTGGACTTTCATTAGAGGTTATTGAACGCAATTAGACCACATGGGATTGTGTCTAATGCAATGGCATGGATTGAAGATTGATTAATGGGCAAAAATAGAGTAGGAATAAGTGAGTTATTTTCTTGTTTTTTGATTATCATCATGATTATTGCCATAGGCACATGTACCCGATGTATAAATCTCTTGAAAATAAGCTTTTTACCGCAGTGCAGTACATTATAAACATGACCGACATAAGTTAGATAAACCTAAGTTAACAAAACTTTTATATAACATACATTTGCAAAAAAAATAATATATTGGCATTAGCAGAAGTTGAGGGAAATATAGTCCGAGGTAGAATTAGGATCTTTCAGGTTGGTTCAGACATCTGATAACAGTGGGGAAGAAGCTGTAGTTGAAACTTGAAGTGTGGGTCTTCAGGCTCCTGTACTTCCTGCTTGATGGCAACAACAGGGAGTACGTGTGACTAGGATGATGGGGGTACTTGATCATGGATACTACCTTCCTGAGACATTGCCTCTGGTAGACGTTCTTGACTGTGGGGAGTGCTGTATCTGTGATGAAACTGGCCAAGTCCACCTCTCTCCAGAGCTTCTTGCATTTCCATACCAGGCCCTGAAGCAGCCACTCAGAATGCCTTCCACTGTATACACGTAGAAGTTTGTCCAGAGTCTTCAATGAAGTGCCAGATTGCTTTAAACTTCTAACAGAGTAATCAACACTAGTGCATCTTCTTCACAGCTGCATCTATGTTCTGGAATCAGGATAGGTCCTCTGAGACCCAGGAAATGAAAGTTTTATACCCTTTTCACAGCAGGCCCATCAGTGAGGACTGGTACTAATTCACCTGACTTTCCCTTCCTAAAGTCCAAAATCAACTCCTTAGGTTTGTTAACAATGTCTGCAATGTTGTTGTTGTGATGCCACTCAACCTGGTAACCTACCTCACTTCTGTATGTCTCCTCACCACCACTGGGAGTCTGCAAACAGTGGGGTAGGACTGGGGTAATGCTGGAGCCCCAGCAGTTTATAATCTATGTCAATGACTTGAGTGAGAGGACCAGGCGTAATCTGTACCAAGTCAGACAACTGTGTGAGCTGAGTAAAGAGTAAAGAGAAGCTGTAAGGATTTTCACAAGCTAAGCCAACAGGCAAGGCATGGCAAAATAAATGTAATGTGAAGAAAAATGTGAAGTCATCCATTTTAGTAGAAACCATAGATAAGGAGAGCATTCTTTAGATAACTGAAAATAATTTAGCATTCATAAGCGCCTGGGTGCCCTTGTATGGGAATTGTTGAAAGCTTTTGCTGCAAAAGAATTCGGGTACAAGAGCAAAAACTCTTCACTGCAGTTATGTAGGGCACTGGTGGGTCCATGTCTGGAATATTGTTCGCAGGTTTAGTTTCCTTTTATTCCCTGCTATCATTATCCAAGGACTTATAAAATCTTCTATAAACATCTCCAGCACAGATACATCATCTGATCAATCTCCTCAGTCATTATGGGTGACAGTTTTCCTTAAACTTTTAACACACTTTCCATGGTATATCTGGGTAACAATAATCAGCCAGATGATGCCTTTCCCTTTCATCAATGAGTGTGGTAAACAGGAATATCAGAACTCCTGCAGTATCTGTGGTTTCATTACAGGACACGAGTTTGATTGCCCAGTACAGAGAGCGAAACTCTGAGAAGTGTTTGAGTTTACAGCAACTTTCATTCAAGACTGTGAAGTCTGCGGAGAACTCAAGGCAGAAATGCACGATTTGTGACCTCAGACTTCCTAGCCATCGAGAGTGGCTCGCAATTTTCATTTCCACTACTTATAGCATTTGCAAGACCTGCTTGAAATACAAACACGAGAAAATCTGCAGATTCTAGAGAAACAAAGCAACACACACAAAATGCTGGAGGAACTCAGCAGGTCAGGCAGCATCTATTTATAAGAGGGAACAGTCAACGTTTCAGCCTAGGTCCTTTTTGTCATTAGTGAAATTGGTTCTAATGGTTGGGATGACATGAAGAATGTTGCACTTAACTGGGAGTTATTTAATGTTTCAAACAAGCAGAGGCACAATATGTAATTCCATTTTATTCACACCAAATTATAATGAGCATGGGTGGAACCACTTTGATAAACCCATAAGACGCTCTATCTCGGCCTTTCAATATTCTGTATGTTTCAATAAGGTAACCCCTCATTCTTCTAAACTCCAACAAGTTCAAGATCAGAGCCATTAAACGATCCTCATACTTTAACACTTTTATTCCCAAGATCATTCTCGTGAGTCCCCTCTCCAATGCCAACACATCCTTTCTCAGATAAGGAGTCCAAAACTGTTCACGATACTCCAAGTGTGGCCTGCTCAATACTTTATAAAGACTCAGCATTACATCCTTTCTTTTATATTCTAGTTCTCTCAAAATGAATGTTAACATTGTATTTGCATTCCTTACTACCAACTCAACATTCAAGTTAACCTTTAAGAAATCCTGCACAAGTTCCTTTGCACCTCCCGTTTCTGAAATCATTGTCCATTTAGAAAATAGTCAACACCTCTATTCCTGAATGGACATACTTATTTAATGCTTTGAGATATTTTAATTTTAGTCCTAATTTTATATCATGGATCAAACTAATATATTATAAACCTGTTGCTTCTGTTCTTACAAATAATTACAGATCCTCTTTTTTTCAATTATCTCGTGGTACGAGACAAGGTTGTCCCTTAAGTCCTTTATTATTTAATATCACATTAGAACCTTTAGCCATTCTATTCGTGAATTTCCTAATATTTTCGGTATTACCCGTAATGAGAAGTTATACAAGTTATCACTTTATGCTGATGACTTGTTGTTATATATTTCTGATCCTGACAGGTCTATTCCCTCTATTTTATCCTTGTTGGCTCAATTTGGTAGTTTTTCTGGTTATAAACTAAACTTGGATAAGAGTGATTTATTCCCTTTAAATGCGCAAACTTTATTGAATGACAGGATACCATTTAAAGTTGTTACTGATAATTTTATCTACTTAGGTGTAAAAATTACCAAGAAATATAAAGATTTATTTAGACTGAATTTTTTACCTATGCTTCATCAAATTCAACAACTTACTACAAGATGGTCTCCCTTATCCTTATCGTTAGTTGGTCGGATTAATGCTATTAAAATGATGATTTTACCGAAATTTTTATATTTATTTCAAGCCTTACCAATTTTTATTCCGAAATCTTTTTTTGATAACATTGATTCAAAAATTTCCTCATTTGTGTGGCAAAATAAAAACCCCAGGTTAAGTAAAAGGCAATTACAAAAATCTAAAAAAGATGGTGGTTTAGCTTTACCTAACTTTAGATTTTACTATTGGGTGAATAATATTCGTAACTTAATATATTGGAAATTAGATTTGGATTCACCATTGTGCCCACAGTGGGTAAATTTAGAATGCAATGAGGCACAGGGATATTCTCTATTCTCCGTTCTTGGTTCTTCTCTTCCTGCTGATTTAGTTAAATTCAATAAACAGATATCCAACCCTGTTGTCAAACATACATTACGAATTTGGTTTCAATTTCGTAAGTTTTTTACTCTGAAAAACTTTGTTCTTGATAGCCCTATTTTACTTAATTTTTTTTTCAAACCTTCTTTGACAGATCAAGCTTTTAGCATATGGAAAAGGAAAGGTATAAAATGTTTTCGTGATCTTGTTTTTGAAGGTAGTTTGATGTCTTTCGACCAATTTTCCAACAAATTTAAGTTACCTAAATCTAATTTTTTTAGATATCTACAAATCAGAAATTTTTTACATAAAGTTTTACCATCCTTCCCCAATTCAACTTCAATAGATTTTTCAGATTTGATTTTTACCTTAAATCCTTGTCAGAAGGGATTAGTGGTTTTTATTTATAATATGATTATGAAGATACAACCAGAAATATCAGGTAGAATTAAACAAGAATGGGAAAAAGAACTTCAATATAATATATCAACAGAAAAATGGGAAAAAATTTTACAAATGGTTAATTCTTCTTCTATATGTGCTAAACATGCTTTAATATAATTTAAAATTGTACATAGAGCTCATATGTCTAAAGATAAGCTTGCTCGATTTTATTCTCATATTAACCCTCAATGTGACAGATGTCATTCAGATGTGGCTTCATTGACCCACATGTTTTGGTCATGTCCCACCTTATATAACTATTGGAAGGACATATTTGCTACCATTTCCTCAATTTGGAATATCGATTTACAACCTCATTTTATTACTGCAATTTTTGGTATACCAAATGAGGATGATAATCAGTTTTCCCCTTCAATTAGACGAATGATTGCCTTTGTAACATTAATGGCCAGAAGGTCTATACTACAAAATTGGAAAGAAGTAAATCCTCCTACCACGTTTCAGTGGTTCTCTCAAACTATTTCTTATCTGAGCTTGGAAAAAATTAGAAGCACTATTTTTGACTCATCAGTTAAATTTGAAGAAACTTGGGGACCGTTCATTCGACATTTTCATATGAATTAATCTGGCCTCTTCCAGACCTTCTCTCTGTTTATTCTTGTTCGGGTATGGAGTTCCGGAGTTTTTGACACTATCATATACATATAAACTGTTATTATTGCCCATGTTAGTTTAGTTTAGTGTTTTTTTTTCCAATATATATTTTTTTTCTTGTATTTTTTAAAAAAAATTTTCTTTTGATGATTATTCTTACTTTTTTTTCCTATATAATTATTATAGGCTTGATTGATTAATGTACCATTTTTTTTGTTGATATTTTAATAGGATATTGTTATCTTATTATTAATTTAATTTCAAGTCTATTGCACTTATAACCTATTCATTATTATGTTATGTTTTTTTTATATATGAAATTCAATAAAAAGATTGAAAAAGAAAAAAAACCCACCTCTATTCCTTCTACTGAAGTGCACCACCATACACTGTATTCCGACGGCCACTTCTTTGTGCAATCACCCAATCTGTCCAAGTACATCTGCACAGTCCCTGCTTCCTCAGCATCAGGCTTAGTAACACTGGCATATGTAGTGAGATTTGTTGATTTGTGGCCGCAGGACACTGCAATACATTATACTAAAACTGTAAATTATAATAATTAATATATAAAATTAAATTAATTAAGTAGAGCAAAAAATAAGCAAAAATAGTGAGGTAGTGTTCATGAGATCATTGTCCCTTCAGAAATACGATGGTGGAGGGGAAGATGCTATTTGTGAAATGTTGAGTATGTAGCTTCAGACTCTTGTGCCTCCTCCTTGATGGTGATGGGGGTCCTTAATGATGGATGCTGCCTTCTTGAGGCATTGCCTTTTGAACTTGTCCTGGATGCCAGGGAGGCTACTGTCCATGATGAGGGCTGATGTGTGTTCCCTCAACATCCCCTTCCTGAAGTCCACAATCAATTGCTTGTGCTTACTGGATGCTGAATGTAAGGTGGTTTTGGTGACTCCGCTCAGCCAGCTGATCATCAGCAAATTTATAGATGATGTTTGAACTGCGCCTAGCCAAACAGTTGTGGATGTAGGAAGAGTAGAACAGTGGGCAAAGCATGGGGCGTGCTTGTGTTGCTCGTTGGCGATCCATACCGACTGTGATCTCTCGATGACAAACTCCATGGATCCAGTTGCAGATGGAAATACACAAGGCCAGGCTTTGGAGCACTTTGATTAGAACTGAGGCTATGACTGTGTTGAAGGCTAAGCTATAATCACTAAACAGCAGCCTGGCGTAGGTATTGCTATTGTCTAGGTGATCCAAGGTCAAGAGGAGAGTCAGTGTGATTATATCCACTGTAGGTCTATTGTGGCAATAGGCAAATTGCAGTGGGTCCAGTTCCTTGCTTAGGCAGGAGTTGATTCTGACCATGACCAACCTCTCAAAGCACTTCATCACAGTAGATTTGAATGCAACTGGGAGATTCTCATTGGGGCAGCTCACCCTGCTCTTGTTGGGCACAGGTATGATAATTGCTCTTTTGAAAAAGGTGGAACATCTAGCCGCAGCAGAGAGAGGTTAAGGATGTCCTTGAATAGTCACAGGTTTTCAAGTCATACCAGATGTACCATCAGGGCCTGATGCCTTGCAAGGATCCATCCTCTTGAAAGATGCTCTGATGCCAGCCTCAGAGACAGAGATCACAGGCTCACCAGGCGCAGCAGGCGTAGTTTTATTCCCCCTTCCAAATTATGCATTAAAGGCATTGAGCTCATCTGGGAGTGAAGCATCATTGTCATTCATGATGTTAGGTTCTGCTTTATAGGAAGTAGAGGCCTGCAGACCCTGCCAGACTCTAATTTCTAAAATAGCCTTCTGTAGGTTGTACCTGGACTTCTGGCATAGTTCTAGATCACCAGTCTTGAATGCCACAGATCTAACCCTCAGCAGACTGAGATCTCCTGGTTCATCAATGCTTTTTGCTCGGGTATGTCCAGTATTTTCTCGAAGGCACACACTCATTGACACACGTCTTGATAAATTCGGTGTCAACTGTGGTGCATTCATTCAGATTCGAAAATAAGTCCCTGAATATTTTCACGGCCACTGACTCAAAATCCTGTACCTGCTTCTCCATCTCTCTTGTCCATACCTTGGTGGTCTTCACCAATGGTGCTGCAACCTTTAGTCTCTGTAGAAGTACAGCTGGGTGATCAGACTTTCTAAAGTAAGGGTGTGGGATGGCACAGCAATCGCTTGTGGTGATGGTATGACAGTAGTCATGTGTATTGGCTCCTCCAGTTCCTCAGGTGATATGTTGGTGGTGGTTGTTCAGAGAGGTTTTTAACTGGCTTGGTTGAAATCCTCCTCAGTGATAGGGAGGGCATCAGAGTGTGCATTTTCCTGATTGCTGATCACTGTGCTCAGCTCCTCCAGTGCCTGCCCGACGCTGGCTGAGGTGGAATGTACCCCACCACCCAGATGATGGCGGAAAACACCCTTAGCAGATAAAATGGATGACAATGAATAAAATGGTGTTTCCAACAGCTGCAAGGCTGCGGGACCAGACGGCATCCCAGGGCGGGTACTCAGGATGTGTGTGGCACAACTGGCAGGTGTGTTTGCAGACGTTTTTAATCTCTTCCTCTCCCAGTGTGTAGTGCCCTCCTACTTCAAAATGTCCACCACTGTCCCTGTACCTATAACAACCAAAGTAACATGTCTGAACGACTGTCGCACTCACCTCAATAATAAGCAAGTGCTTTGAGAGGCCGGTCAAGGACTACATCTGCAGCATGTTACCACCCCCCTACAATTTGCCTACCGACACAACTAATCGACAGATGACACAATACCCACATCTCTGCACACCGTCCTTACACACCCATAGAAGTGGAATGCTTATGTGGGAATGCTGTTCTTGGACTATAGTTCAGCATTCAATACTATAATTCCATCCAGGATCAACAAGAAGCTCAGAGAACTCGGCCTTCACCCCGCCTTCTGAGCTCGATCCTGGGCTTCCTGTCAGATCACCAGCAGGTGGTAAGAGTGGGCTCCCTCACCTCCGCCCCTCTGACCTTCAACACAGGTGCCCCTCAGGGCTGTGTCCTAAGCCCTTTCCTTTACTCTCTGTATACCCATGACTGTGTCACCACCCACAACTACAATCTGCTAATTAAATTTGCTGATGACACTACACTGATTGACCCAATCTCAAATAATAGTGAGGCAGCCTACAGAGAAGAATTCATCACCCTGATACAGTGGTGTCAAGAAAACTACCTCTCCCTCGATGTGCAAAAACAAAGTATCTGGTTGTGGACTACAGGAGGAATGGAGACAGGCTAACCCCTATTGACATAAATGGTTCTGGGGTTGAGAGGGTGAACAGCTTTAAGTTCCTCGGTATACACAACGATGAGCTCACTTGGCCTGTACATACCAGCTGTGTGGTGAAGAAAACACGATAGCACCTCTTTCACCTCAGATGGTTGAAAAAGTTCGGAATGAGTCCCCTAATCCTAAGGACTTTCTACAGGGGCACAATTGAGAGCATCCGGACTGCCTGGTATGGGAACTGTACTTCCCCCAATCGCAGGACTCTGCAGAGAGTGGTGCAGTCAGCCCAGTGCATCTGTGGATGTGAACTTCCCACTATTCAAGACACTTACAAAGACAGGTGTGTAAAAAAGGCCCAAAGGATCATTGGGGACCCGAGTCACCCCAATCACAAATTGTTCAGCTGTTACCATCCGGAAAATGGTACCACAGCATTAAAGTCAGGACCAACAGGCTCCAGGACAGCTTCTTCCACCAGGCCATCAAGGTGATTAATTCACACTGACTCAATTGTATTTCTAAGCTATATTGACTGTCCTGTTGTATATCTTACTGTACACACTATTTATTACAAATTACTATAATTTGTACATTCAGACGGAGATGTAATGTAAACATTTTTACTCATGTCTGTTAAGGATGTAAGAAATAAAGTCAATTCAATTCAATTCAATACATTTGACCGCCAGATATTCCAGTTCAGGTGAACAGGACTGAGATGGAAGTGCCACATGTGTGTACCACGATGAATTAATCATAAAGCAGGCTCTACTTCCTACACCTTTAAACAATTCCACTGTCCTGCCTTTGTGGACAGTGGTGAAGCCTTTGCACAGCAGCGCTACGTGCAAAGTGGTGGGGTTGATCCACGTTTCCGTGAAACAAAGTACGCAGCAGTCCCTGTTGTCCCTCTGGTACTGAGGTCCTTAGTTTTGTTTTCCAGAGAAGGCATATTCTCAAGCAGGATAGTCAGGGTAGGGGTCTGAAGTCGCTGCATTTCAATCATACTTGCAGAATAGCTCGGCTTCCTCGTTTCCATGGACTGCACTTATGCTCCAAGTCCGCAGTCTGGGATCCATCGATACTTCTAGATTTGAACATCATTAGGTTTCTTTAAACACCTTAAAACATTGCTGCTTACTGATGCCTGTGATTGTGGATTTCTGCTGTAGTTATCCTAAATGGGAATATTTGATGATGTCCATTGGGGATGCAGGTAAAGAGTCACCACTTATCCTCACAATATTGTGATTATTACCTCCCCCTCCAACTATCTTTACATTATTCACAAACTAGGCTGTTACCATCAATTCCATCATCAGATCATGAACATATAATATGCAATGTAGCAAATCCAGCATCAATCCCTGCAGAACACCACTAGTCACCAGCATTCAACCAGAAAAGGCCCCCTTTATTCCACTCTTTTCTTCTGCCAGACAGTCAATCTTTTGTCCCTGCTAATATCTTTCACTGAAGCCAAGCTAGCCAGCCTGCTGCATATTTTCCTGTCTTAGGAGTTCCTTCCTAAGGAGTGAAATGACATTTGTGATTTTCTAGTCCTCCAGAACCATTTCAGAATTTAGTGATTCATGAAAGACCATTACTAATGCCTCCACAATCTCTTCAGCTACCTCTTTCAGAACCCTGCGATGTAGACTATCTGGTCTAGGCCTTATCTGCCTTCATACTTTTCACCTTCCCAAGCACCTTCTGCTTAGTAATAGCAGTTACACTCACTTCTGCCCCCTGACACTCCTGAATTTCTGGCACGCTGCTGAAGTCTTCCACAGTGAATACTGAAGTAAAATGCATATTCGCTCATCCCCCATTTCTTTGTTTCCAATTACGACTTCTCCAACATTAGTTTCCAGCAGTACTATATTCACACTTTATATATTTGAAAAAAACTTACAGTATTTTCTTTTATATTACTAGCTAGCTTATCTTCATATTTCATCTTTTCTCTCCTTATTGCTTTGTTAGTTGCCTTCTTTTGGGTTTTAAAAGCTTCCCAATCCTTCAGCAACCCACTAATCTCTACTATACTGAACACCATCACTTTCACTTTTATTAAGTTGCTGACTTCCCTTGTCAGGCACATTTGCATCATCCCTCCTTTAGAATGATTCTTCAACCAGTTCTGCATCTGCCAAATTACTTCAGAAACCCCAGACATTACTGCTCTGCTGTCATCCCTGCTGTGTCCCCTTCCAATTACTTTGAGAAGCTCCTCCTTCATGCCTCTGAAGTTACCTTTACTCCACTACCATACTGAGACATCCAGTTTTAGATTCTGCCTTTCAAATTGCAGGGTGAATGTTATCATATTATAAATTATAATCAATCAGATTATGACCCAAAAACAGCTATAAAAAATCTTTACCTGTTTTTACCTGTTTCTTGCCTGTGCCTCTTTGCCAAAGCCAGTCTCAGATGTCTACACTGGCCAAATTACACAATGGCCGATCCAAAATTACTTCCAAGTTCTTGGCCTGTGCTTCTCCTCGCCGAAGCCTCTTGAGCCAAAGCCTCAGTTACCCACTCCAACTCTATCCACTCTGACAATGGTCAGGCCCACAATGGCCACTCCATTTCAACCTCACATCTTTTTATTGGCCCAAGTGGAACTCACTCACAACTAGAATTGCTCATTTCAATGGTTCCCATTCTCGTACTGATATTGCTCTTGCTACGCCAAAGTGAAACTCACATTCAGCAAGTCTTGCTCTTTACAGTGGTGTCCATAATAAATGGATTCAATCCATAACAGGTCCATAATAAATCCATACTACATGGTGTCACAACCTTGCCATTACAGGATTTATGAACCAGAAGAATGCAAGGGAAAAGCTGCCTATAAAATCACTGTTAGCTGGGAGAAATGAATAGTTTCAATTAATCAAAAAACCTTTTATATTCCTGTGGATAATTAAGCACAATACTAATGAGAGAACGAGGAGAATATTCATTCATCTTGTGAAACACACACAATCCACTAATCAAGTGACGTTTAATACTGAACACAAAAGTGTCTGCAGATGCTACAAGTCTAAAGCAACAATGGTGGAGGAACTCAGCACATCAGGCAGCATCTCTGGGAAGGTATAAACAGTCGGCGTTTTGGGCTGGGACCCTTCTTCAGCGCTGCGGAGGAAGGTGCCTGAATAAAATGGTGGGGGAGGGGAAGGAGGCTAGCTGGGCGCTGGGGGTGTGACAGGTGAAGCCAGGTGGGTGGAAAGGGTTAAGGGCTGGAGAGGAGGGTGGACCAAAGGAGAAAAGGAAGGAGGAGGGGACTCGAGGGAAGTGATAGGCAGGTAAGAAGAGGTAAAATGTCAGAGTGAGGAATAGAGGAAGAGGGAATGGGGAATTTTTTTTACTGGAAGGGGAAATCAGATTGGAGGATATCCAGATGGAATATAAGGTGTTGCTCCTCCACCCTCAGGGTGGCCTCATGTTAACACTGGAACAGGTTTAGCCTAAAAGGACTGAGTATCAACCTACAGGAAAAAAATCTTTGGTATGATTTAGATGAACTAATGCTAAAAGGGGAGTGGATACTCAAAGGGCAGAATCTCATGGTTTCTGCTGCACTGCATAAAGAATCATAATGAGTGGCTCATTTGACAGACACTGGCAGGGCTATCTGTAGAGTTTGCAATAGCCTCTACTGCCTAGAATATCAAAAGAGCATGACAATTATAGTGCAAGTATTATATCTATTTGGTAAACTGTAGTTCTTCTTATAAGGAACCATTACCACATTCCATGATGTGACTATCCCTTATTCAGTGGTTGGCTCTACGTATTTCATGTGACTATTATAGTAATTTTATTAAAGTCTCAAACTTCACTTCTATTTACCCATCCAGTGTTCTCAGATTCGTGTACTGTCTGATACACCAGAGCGCAATGAAATTCTTTACTCGCATGGACCTCAGTGGGTAAATAAAAACATGGGATAATAAACACAAGAATGAATACAGTGAGCAGAAAACAATGAAATGGTGCAAAGTATAGTCGTAAAAATTGAAGCAATGCACAAAAATGATAAAATGAACTTTACAGAAAATGTAACATCAAGGGTTCAAGAAGGGGAGAAACAGAAGTCTGATAACAGTGGGGAAGAAGCTGTTCTTGGGTCTGGTCCTCTGAGCTTTCAAGCTCCTGTACCTTCTTCTAGAAAGTAGAAGAGAGAAAAGGGGACAGCCAGGGTGGCAGGCATCCTTGATGAATCTAGGAGCTTTCCTGGTGGAATGCATCACCAAGGTAGACTGGATGTGCTGAGCCTGTAGCAGACTGGGCAGTGTTCACCACTCTGCAGGCTCGGACAGTCCAGAGCAGAGTTCTGAATGAATTCACAGGAGATGTCTGCAAGATTTGGAGCATCATAATTCATGGTAATGAAAGCAGCTCAGAATTTGCATTTGCATGACTTAGAATATTTGCCAAAGTGGATCACCTCGCCATTGCTGCCCAATGTAGAGAATTATGTCAGCATGTCACACGATGCAGCCACCTCATTATCCAGACTGTCTATTTCTATCAGACGGGGCAACATGGGGAATGTACAAGTTCTACACAAAGACTTATCGACTTTAGGTGTCCCACATTACACCTAATAGCAACCACACTTGTGCAGCCTCAGTATTTCAGATGAGGATGAGACCTGTGGGCTTGTTAGCATGAAACAAAATCCCATACTACAACTGATTTATATTGATGAAACAACTAGAAGCTGAGCTCCTGAGGCCCTTGTTGTTTCTGAGATTTATTGCCCAGCCACCTTCTGAACAGTCCAGTCTCCAAAATATCAAACCCAGTAATATCTGAAATAGCCATCATGTACAGTAGCAGGTGTACCTCCACTGTAATCCCGGAGGAACTCAGCAGGACAGGCAGCATCTTACTGAAATGAATAAATTGTCGACGTTTTGGGCGGAGACCCTTCATTAGGACTGAGAAGGAAGGGGGAAGATGTCAGAATGGAAAGGTGGTGGGGGAGTGGGGGGGGTAAGAGACTAGCTGGAACCTGATAGGTCAGACCAGGTGGGTTGGAAAGGTCATCTATATAGGTGTAAGCATGCCTTTGAGAACATATGTCATTTGATACATTGATATGTGAGCTGTTTCGAAGAGTTTGTGTCTGGTCAGGGCTGCTTGTATGATGTCATGTGTCAGTGATGCTGCTACAAGTTAGTTTTCCATTGCACTTGTGCGTGCATGTACTTGAGCATTTGACAATAAGCTCGACTTTGGCTTTGATTCTGTCTCTGCCGGTTAGATTTCATTTTTAGTTATGTAACGTATATTCTTTTAAGAGAAAAAAAGAGACCTGATGAATATATTTGTTAATCTTCTTCACTGCCCTTCATAATGTTATCCTTCCAGAGCAGCAGACCCACAAAGCCCATTCAGCTTCTCTAAGTTCATTTAGGTTACATGCTCGACAAAGACTTCAGTCTTTTTATAAAGCATGGCTCAAAAAGGGCATCGCTCTCTTCCGCACCTTCATGTTCAGAATCTTTGAGCTTTTTATTTAAAACATTATACAATTTAATACCTACTGATGTTAAGAGGAGGGCTGTTACTCAGATATAATACCGGCGATTTAATGGCAGTCTGTAACATGGCAAATGTTGTCATGCCCAAAATCCATACAGCCCGTATTCGCACGTTAGCACTCTACTGATAAGAGCTTTAGAGAAACGAATAGCTCCTTTCTAAAAATGTATTTTTTTGTAGACCACAAAGCTACAGATCCCGAGTGTCACGATCCTCACATTTGTCTGATGCTGTCCGTAATTCGAGATAATCAAACTGTCCACTTGTTTGTCTACATTATGACAATTTGCAAAGGACTCACATATTACAAAACAAACAAAACACAATAATTTCCAAACGAGGTGCTTGTGACCAGTTTTAATGGAAGTTCGAGCGTCTGCAAAGACAACGGACGGGCGGCAGTGGGAAGCAGCTTCCCTACCTGTATGAGACTTGTTTCCTGATAGCCAGATGCAGGAACTGGCTGTCCAGCTCTTGGGTGGAGGGTTCTCCCTGGCCGGCTACATTCAGCAGAAGACCGCCGGACTCTTTCGCCTTCCCCGCAGTCAGAAAGACTTCCTCGTCCTCGGTCAGTTCGAGCAGCCCGGGGTAATCTGCGTTAGCTTCGGTTTTGATTGCAGCGGCGCCAAGCTCCGCGGCTTCGGCCATAGCCGCCGGTCAGCTGGGAGGTGGAGAGAGAGAGGGGGCTCAGCCGTCCCGTACGGGAAAGCGGGGGGCTCCTCGCCGTCAGCCGGGCTCCGGGGCGGCTGTCTCCGCAAAGCTCGCAAGCCAGCAACACTGATACGGATACAATGATGCAGAGACAGGTCACACACTGAACAAGTTCAAGGCGGATCAGAGGAGGAGCCGAAAGGTGCAAAGTCTTCAGTTTCAGGGAGGGGGAAAGCGCCCAGATCAGACCGCACTTTAATGGCCACTATATCGGCCCGAGAAACCTGAACAATTCTCCAGAGAGGTCCAAGCACAGAAAACCGAAGTACCGATAGAAAGGGCAGTAAGTCTATAAGAACTGGTAACCCAATGGGCAATGGTCAGCGCAAAGTCTCTAGGTAGATCATACATTAATACTTGCTATCGTGATGGAAGCGGGAAAACAGTGTCCCCAGAGAAATCCATCTGTTAGTCACTGTTGTCGTTAAGGGATGGAGTCAGCATCTAGTGCATTAATAACTGACATTCCTACTAAGGAAGACAGTGGCTAGTATTTCGGGAGCTTCACGCAACTAAACTGCACTGAAAATCTGGGGGATTCGAACAGTGACTATGAAAAGTTTGCATCCCCCTTAGAATTTTCATGTTATTCACACCAAATCATCACTGGTGCGGCCAATTGGTTTTAGAGGTCACATAATTAGTTAAAAGGAGATCACCCTGTGCAGTCAAAGGTTTTCAATAGATTATAGTAAAAAATACACCGGTATCTGGAAGGTCCAACTGTCGGTGCGACAGTATCCTGACAAAAGCTACACCATGGAGTCAAAAGAACACTCCAAGCAACTCTCTGAAAAAATAATTAAAACACGCATCAGGAGATGGATACAAGAACATTTCCAAGTCACTGAGTATCCCTTGGAGTACAGTTAAGTCAATCATCAAGAAATGGGAAGAATATGGCACAGCTGTAAATCTGCCTAGAGCAGACAGTCCTCAAAAACTGAGTGACTGTGCAAGAAGGGGACTCGTGAGGGAGGCCACCAAGAGACCTATGACATCTCTGGAGGAGTTACAAGCTTCAGTGGCTGAGATGGGAGAGACTGCGCATACAACTGTTGCCCGGGTGCTTCACCAGTCACAGCTTTATGAGAGAGTTGCAAACGAAAAGCCATTGTTGAAAAGAAAACTCACATGACATCTTGGCTAGAGTTTTCCAGAAGGCATGTGGAAGACTCGGAAGTCAGTTGGAAGGTTCTATGGTCTGAAGAAATCAAAATTGAGCTTTTTGGTCATCAGATTAAACGCTATGTTTGACGTAAGCCAAACACTACACATCATCAAAACCACGCCATCCCTACCATAAAGCATGGTGGTGGCTGCATCACACTGTGGGGATATTTCACTGTAGCAGACACTGGAAGGCTTGTGAAGGTAGAGGGTGAAATGTGGCAAAATACAGGGAAATCCTGGAGGAAAACCTGATGCCGTCTGCAAGAGAACTGTGACTTGGGAAAAGATTAGTTTTCCAGCAAGACAATGACCCCAAGCATAAAGCAAAGCTACACAGAAATGGCTTAAAAACAACGAAGATAATGTCCTGGTGTGGCCAAGTCAGAGTCCAGACCTCAATCCAATTGAGAATTTGTGGCTGGACTTGAAAAGGGCTGTTCACTCATGATCCCCATGCAATCTGACAGAGCTTGAGCAGTTTTGTAAAGAAGAATGAGGAAAATTTGCAGTATCTAGATGTGAAAAGCGGATAGAGATCTATTCACACAGACTCAAGGCTGTAATTGCTGCCAAGGGTGCATTTACTAAATACTGACTTGAAGAGGGTGAATGCTTAGGCAATCAATTAATTTGTGTTTTATATTTGTAATTAATTTACTTTGTAGAGATCTGTTTTCACTTTGACACGAAAGTCTTTTTCTGTCAATCAGTGCCAAAAAAGGCCAATTTAAATCCACTGTGATTCAATCTTGTAAAACAGTAAAACATGAAAAGTTACAAGGGAGATGAATACTTTTTATAGGCATTGTATGTTAATATCAAATATTCCACTGGAACATTAATAACTCTATGATGAACTGAATTCCCCAGAGACAGAGAACATCTTGCTTGCAGGGACAATACATTAAGAACTAACTTCCAAGTGGACAGAACAATAGCAAATCCATAAGCTCAGAATCTCTGGCATATGCTGTGAAATTTGATGTTTTGCGGCAGCAGTATATTGCAATATATAATAGTAAAAACTATAAATTACAATAAGGAATATGCTATACATGTATATGTCTATGTCTATGTATTTAAATTAAATAAGCAATGCAAAACAAAAGAAAAAAAGAAAAAAACATAGTGAGGTAATGTACAGGGTTCATTGTCCAATCAGAAATTTGATAGCAGAGGTGAAGAAACTGTTTCTAAGATGTTGAGTGTGTGTCTTCAGGCTCCTGTGCCTTGCCCTTGATGGTTGCAATGAGAAGAGGATGTGTACTGGATGATGGGGGTCCTTAATAATGGATGCAGCCTTTTTGAGGCATTGCCTTTTGAAGGTATCCTCGACGCTGAGGAAGCTGGTGCCCTGATAGAGCTGGCTGAGTTTACAACATTTCCCAGTCCTGTGCAGTGACCCCTTCTTGCCAGGTGGTGATGCAACCAGTTAGAATGCTCTCCACAGTACATCTGTAGAAAGTTGCAAGAGTCATTGGAGACATACCATGACACCCCAAACTCCTAATGAAATATAGATGTTGTCTTGCTTTCTTTGTACTTACATCAATATGTTGGGTTCAGAATCAATATTTAGAGATGCTGATGCCCAGGAACTTGAAATTGCTAACTCTTTCCACTGTTGATTCCTCAATGAGGACTGCTGTGTGTTACCTGCACTTCATCTTCCTGAATTCCACATTCAATTCCTTGGTCTTACTGATGTCGAGTGCAAGGTGGTTGTTGTAACAACACTCAACCTTATCCCACTCCTGTATGCTTTCTCATTATGATCTTAAACTCTGCCAACAACAGATGTGTCATGAGCTGTGCCTATTCACAGTCATGTGAGTAGAGCAGTGGGCTGAGCACACATCCATGAGGTATGCCAGTGTTGATTGTCAGCAAGGAAGAGATGTTATTTCCAATCTGCACTGACTGTGGTCTCCAATGGTGGGTTATCAAATGAGGATCCATCACTTAATAACTAACAACTAACAACACCATATCTGCTGAAGGGTCTCGGCCCAAAGCATTGACGGTATTCTTTTCCACAGATGCTGCCTGGCCTGCTGAGTTCCTCCAGCATTTTGTGTGTGTTGCTCAGATTTCCAGCATCTGCAGATTTTCTCTTGTTTGTGACTACACCATATCTGGAGGGATTCAAATACTGATAATATCCAAATGGAAGAGAGAGGCCAACAGTTCTGCAAGGACAATCTGACGTTAATATCTCAATAGACATTTTACAGCAAGGAATCTTGAAAGGATCCATGCATTAGTGACTAATATCTCCTTGGAATGCCATCAACAAGCCTCTGGAATCCTGAAGGGGTGCTACATATCAATTGCTAAATTTTCCAAAAATAAAGGTTCGCCTGCAAGTCGTGAGCATGGATCCATACATTCCTCATGAATATATTCAACTGGAAGGATGACAGCATCAACTCTCCTGTGGGGCCCATTCCAAACAACAAATATCCCAAAGAGAAGGGCACAAGGATTAGTTTCATTCACCATCTGCTCTTCCCGCTACAAGGAACTTGTTGTGATGTGTAGATACAACGTGCAACAAAGCAACATCATTCAACAATTCTAAGCTATAAAGAATGATATGAAAATAAGTAAAAGTATGGATATGGATTTAATGTGCGTAAATACTCAATGTATACTAAGTGACCACATTATTAGGTACAGGAGTGGAACCCTGTGTGGTTCTCTCTCCTCTGCAGCCCGTCCACATCAAGGTTCCACATGTCCGTGTATCAGTTCAGAGATACCTCTCTGCACACCAGTGTTGCAAAGCATGTTTATTTGATTTACTGCCACCTTCCAGTTGGCCTGGACCAGTCTGGCCATCCTCCTCTGACTTCTCCTTAAAAAAGCCATCTTCATCCACAGAACTGCCACCTGCTGGATATTTTTCACGCCATCCTCTGTAAACTCTGGAGAGTGTTGTGCGTGACAATCACACGAGATCAGCAGTTTCTGAGATACTCAAAACCACCCCATCTGGCACCAAAATTATTCCATAATCAAAGTCATTTAGATCCCATTTCTTCCCCATTCTGATATTTGGTATGATCAACAACTTGACCATGTCTGCATGACTTTATGCATTGAGTTGCTGCCACAGGATTGGCTGATTAGATATTTGCATTAATGAGTTGTGCAGGTGTACCTAATAAAGTGGCCACTGAATGTATTAACATGTAAACAGCATTATTAAAAAAGTGATTTAAAATGTTTACAGTGCAGTGACTGAAGTAATAGACAGAGGGGGGTGGGTGTCTATACAATATTGACCAGGTTAACTGCTTGAGGAAGGAATTCACAAGATGATATAAAGTTTTTATGTTTTAATAACCCAATAGTGCTTTTCAGAAGGGAGCTTATGGAAAAGAAAGTTTATAGGGTGGGTATCGTCTGCAATGATTTTCCTGCCCATTTCTTTATCCTGAACACATACAAGTCCTGCCGAATCAGATTTAGATATAGTATTACTTGCATATGTCATGAAGTATATTGTTTTGTGACAGTTGTACATTGCAATACATAATAAAATAACTATATGTTGCAAAGAACGGGCAAACCCAAATGCAGGACACTGGCATGGAGATAGAGTTAGGATGCAGACGAGGGCGTGAACGTGGCTGGAGCTGAACAGCAAACAGGCGGGTGAATGGAAAGGCAGGAGGCAGGCAAAACTTGACGCAGGGTGTTGCTGGAGCTGAACGGCAAACAGGTGGGTGAATGGAAAGGCAGGAGGCAGGCAAAACTTGACGCAGGGCGTTGCTGGAGCTGAACGGCAAACAGGAGACAGGCAGCAGGCAACAATTATCTTGACACAGCACGTTAAATGGAAAGGCAGATGACAGGCTACACTTATCTTGACACGGAGTGACAGAGTTACACAGGTAAACCTCGGTACTGAAGTAAAACTTAGAATACACAATCCTAAGCGGCCACGAACATGAATTACCACACTGGCTAAAACAACGATCTGGCGATGAGCGGATGCAAAGTCGGGATATTTATGCTGCAGGTCTTGCAGGTCTAGATGAGGATCAGGTATGCTGCAATCAAAGGGAATTAGGAGAATATGGGGAATTAACGGTAGGGACTGTGACACTATATATATATACACACACGCACACACACACATACATACATACATACACATATACATCACTTTTTGAAGGTGTTCTCAATGCTGGGAGACTCGTGCCCATGATAAAGCAGGCTGAGTTGCAGCTTTTCCCAACCCTGTGCAGTGGCCCCGCTATAACAGGCAGTAATACAGCTACAGAATGCTTTCCACAGTACATCTGTAGAAATGCATGAGAATTGAGTCTTTGGTGACATACCAAGACTCCTCAAACTCCTAATGAAATATACACTAGCTGTTGTTGTGCCTTCTTTGAAATGGCATCAATATGTTGTGCCCAGCATAGGTCGTCAGTGTTGTTGATGCCCGGGAACTTGAAACTATTCACCCTTTCCGCTGCTGGACCCCTCAATGAGTTCTTATGTGTGTTCCTTTGATTTCCCCTTCCTAAAGTCTATAACCAATTTGTCTTTCTTACATTGAGTCCAAGGTTGATGTTTCAACTCAACCACCAATAACTGTGTCATTAGCAAATTTACAGAGGTATTTGAGCTGTGCTTAGCCATACATTCTGGTGTGGAGGGAGTAGTGCAGTGGGTTAAGCATGCGTCCATGAGGTGCGCCTGTGTTGATGGTCAGTGAGGAGGAGATGCTATTTCCAATCTGCACTAATTGCGGTCTTCTAATGAGCAAGTCAAGGATCCAACTGCGAAGGGAAGGGAGTGAGAAGCACCAGAGAGACATTCTGTAATTATTAATAAACCAATTACTTGGAATCAAATGATCTTGCCTGGTGTCCCAAGGCTGCATGTGCCTGCACCTGCACCACCCCCCACCCTGGAACTCTTTCTCTGCTACCTGTCCCATTACCCTCCCATGGTGCTCCACCCTCACCATTCCCAACATCCTTTGCTCCCACCAGATTTACGAACTCATTCTCTGTTTCAAATTGACAAGTGTGTTTATACAATACTGTGCAGAAACCTTAGGCACCCTAGCTACATACATGTGTCTATGACTTTTTCTCAGTATTTTACATCCACTGATGAGCCATTTTGTTAATGCAGGAGATAAAGTCCTCCCACATGAGGTCCTGCAAGATAATTATGTCCAGGAACCTGAATGCTGACACAGTGCTAACTGTGGAGTTGGGTGGAGAGGAAACACATTTCTACTGAAGTCAATATATATCTCCATTGTTTAGAAGGCAATCAGCTTCAAGTTGTTGTGATTCCACTAGGTCAGGGGTCGGCAACGTTTACCACTGAAAGAGCCAATATGGACCCATTTCCCACAGAAAAGAAAACACTGGGAGCCACAAAACCCGTTTGACATTTAAAATGAAGTAACACTGCATACAACGGTTTTTTTTTTGCCTTTATGCTATGTATAAACAAACTATAATGTGTTGCATTTATGAAATTGATGAACTCCTGCAGAGAAAACGAAATTACATTTCTGCATGCAACAAAAACATTTTGAACTCCGAAAAAAAAGACGTTGGGTTGAAGGTTACTCCATAGGTAGCCTACCTTGGATCGAAGAATTAAAAGAAAGTGCGCACTGGCGGGTGTCAGGCATTGGCAGTGGTGATGTATATTAATAGCGATAAAAAAACACGTTGTAGCGGTGTGCTACACGCAGCGCTAAAATAATGACACTGCAGTCAAAGATAACTTTATTCGAACTAAACAGCCTTGCTTTAAAGCCTCCCTCAACCTATCCCCATGGGCGCGGATGCTCCAAAAGACACGTACTCACAAACCCCCATAGGTTATCTCCCTTAGCCGGAACGGTGGCTAATTGTGAGCCGGTTCGGATGTGCCAGGAAATGGGGTCTCCACAACATTTTATTTAGATTGTACAAGATCACCATGATCTTCAAATTTCGAATTACATTTCAAAAACTAACAAACCACGGGGAGCCGTAGCACAGAGATGAAAGAGTCGCATGCGGCTCCGGAGCCGCGGGTTGCCGACCCCTGCACTAGGACACTAGTCTTACATTCTGCCTCCTGTCAGAGAGGAAGTTTGGGATCCACCTGCAGGTATGACCTGATACGTTAAGTTTGGAGAGTTTCTCTTGTAGTATCTCGGGGATGATGATATTAAGGGGTGATCTGAAATCAACAAAGAGAATTCTGACATATGTACCAGGGGTGTCAAGGTGCGAAGTCTGGATTGATGTTAACTGCATCGTTTACATCTCGGTTGGCTCTGCAGACAAACTGCAGCAGATCTGGAAAATTTTGGGTTATGGATTTGAGAAATGATATGACCAGCATTTCAAAGGTCTTCATTATGACTGACGTGAATGCAACTGGCCTGTAGTCATTGAGTCCAGTGATCTTTAAGTTTTGGAATTGGAATAATTACAGGTTTCTTTGAAACATTCTGGAACAGTGCATAGTTTGAGAGACTGATTGGAAACGTCTGTGAAGATTGTAGACAGCTGGTTAGCACAGTGTATAGGGATGGCAGGGGAGATAGAATCAGGCCCTGCAGCCTCTTGATATTTTGCTTCCTGAACAGGGTTCTCACCTCCTCTTCCTCGACAACAAAGAATGTGAGTCATTAATAATGGTCTGACTGAATGGGCACTAGAGGAGGCCTTTAAAATGAGATCAGTGAGTCAAATCTGTAGTAGAATTCATTTAAAGGTTTGGTTAATTGATTAAATAATTTCTCTAAATATGTGTTAACAGATGCCCTAAGGAAATCCATATATTGATAACCAATATTCTAATGGAGAGGATCTGAGCATTAATAATATCCCAATTCACCCAAATTACCTCTGTTTATTTACATAAATTACACACATAAGCCAACTTCAAAATACTGCTAATATGTCTCCAATTGAATGAGAGCCCAAACACCCTTGGCTATTGCTACACAACCATCAAAGATGCCTACCAATCCACCTGTGCGCCCCCACTTCGGTAAATCAGACAGCCAGGTTGCATTCCTTCTGCTTGTATGCAAACAGAAACTGAAACGTGATGATGAAGTACAGAAGGGCATGCAGTGCTAGTCTGAGGAAATAGATGAACTTTAATATGACTGCTTTGAGTCAGAAGAATGGTCCATATTTAAAGACTCAGCAGCCAACCTAGATGAGTGTACCACCACCATTAATGACTTTAACAGCAAGTGTGTAGAGGACTGTGTACCAAAGAGGTCAATCCTGAAGTTCCTAAACCAGAACCAGCCTTCCAGACGAGCTTATCGATCTTCTTGGCATCAGCTGCTCTCACCCTGCTGCCTCGGCAGACTACAGTGTAGAATAGTACGCTGGCCACCACTGAGACTTAGAACATCTAGTAACATAGTACTGCAGACGTTGAATGACCGGAACCTCCTCAAGAAATACAGTCGGCTCTGTCCCTTCTTGTACAGAGCCCCTGTGTTTTCAGTCCAGTCCAGTTTATTGTCCAGGTGAGTTCCCAGGTATTTGTAGTCTCGGACAACTTCCACGTCCGTTCCCTTGATGGAGATGGGGATGCAGGGTGTTTTCACCTTCCTGATGCCCACCTTCATATGACCTTCATGAAGTTATTAGTGACGCCAAGAGAAAATACCAGTTCAATATCAAGTCCCAGACCGGCCATGAGTTGTGGCAGGTCATCCTTGCTACAAACAAGCAGCTACAAAACAAAGCCAGACAACATTGCAGGCAACAGCTCATCCCTTTCCTGATGAATTTAAAGCATTCTAAGATCAGAAGTGGAAATGGAATGTCACCACCCACCTCAATAGCCTTCAATGCACCTAAACCTATAGTCACAGACATCACTTGAGTCTTCTGGAGAGTGAAGACATGGAATGCATCTGCCCAAGATAGAATACTTGGCTGTATCCTTAGATCACCTGACAGGGGTATTTATAGATGCTTTAATCTCTCTCTTATCTGAAGTGCCCACCTGCTTTAAGACAACCACTATCATCCTAGTACCTCTGAAAAATAAGGTAATGTGACTTAATGACAGCCACCGGTGGCTCGGACATCCACCATGATGAAGTGTATGGAGAGGCTGGTCATGCCTCTCATCAATTTAACCTTCCAGGCATCTCTGAAGCATACAGGATTGTGGGGTCACTATGAGCAGCCCATGACCTTTACCTTTCCCTCATGTGGCTTAAGGCTGCACTGCTGCATTGGAGGCAGTGGTGAATTTTGTCCCTGACATCTGACATCTGCTTTGGCTGCAAATTAGATCCTGAGATCTAGAAAAGAAACTCATGGTTTACAAGGTCTCGTGGAGGAACTTCATTGTTGGACGGTGATGTTCAGAAGTACTGGGGCAGTTTAGGAGAGGACTTTTCTCTCCTAAATGTTCAGTGTGGCCTTTAGTGGCAGGGTCAATGATGGCTTGAAACTTGCCCTCTGAATGTGTGCACTTGCAAGCTCTTTCTGCATACTCTAATGACTCAGGTTGGAATGAACTTGGATTTCTGATGGATTAACTCTGCTACGGCATGGAGTTTGATAAGGGAAGGTGAAATATTGCAACGAGGAATATTAGAATAGGGCTGGCACAGCGCGATAGCCTTGCTTGACCCCAGTCTGTACCGCAACTGAGTCTCTGGTGAATCACGTCATCATCTGTCAGACATAGCAGGGTGACAGATTTCTAAGGTCAGGTAAATTTGAGGAGAATCTCCATAATTTCTCTTGGCTGACTAAGTTGTATTTGATAAAAGCCATCTAATTTGTATTTCTTTAAGAATAGAATCAGCATTGCAACAATGATGGAAGTTCTCCAGCCGCTGGGGAAAAGGGTTTGTGAAGGACCCTTGCAATGATTTTCCTGTATCAAAGTGCAGGGAGGACACCTCTGTGATGACAAGAGATGTATTTGCTTCCATTCATGTTCATGGTTAGGATATCTCTGCCACCATGTGGCCCATTTGCCTCTCTCCAGATGAGTGAACCCAGATCCTGAATTCACATTAGAAATGCTTCTCTGTCTTTTTTAGTACTTCGCCTGGGATTCTGCTGTTTCTTTCTTCCAAACCTCTTGTAGGTCTGGGCTGACCATATGAGATTGACCCTTATCATCTGCTGCAGGACATTTGGAGCAAAGGTTGAATTTTGGTAGAGGAGTTTCTCGAAGTGCCCCTTCACATTGGTGCTGAATGACTTGCTGGCTTTGGTAAACTCTTCTCTGTGTGGGCCTTTGTGGGTTACCATCGAGCTCGTCCTCACAATAATCTTTAGGTTACAGGTTTTATGTTAGATGTCAGCCTTCAATTGCTTGAAGGGATGTTTCCATGCACTTGTATGGAAGAACTTCATAGCCATGATCACCATAAATTTCTGATTAATTCCTGAGATTAATTTGTTATAAATGGCTGATGTCATTTATAGACCTTCTTGTCAAATGATTCCTAGTGTTTTTGGGTAAAGACATTAAGAGATTCTTTAACAGTACTAATTGTACTGTCAAAGAATTCAGTGAAGTCCAGGCATTATGGACAATGTGGTTTTAATTGTTTGAAGGTTGTCAAGTTGCCTGTGAGGTCCTAAGTGAGAAGAACTTTCTCACAGGATCATAGGACTTTCAACTTTAAGTTCCTCGCAACAGCATTTCTATTGGCACTATTGTTTTGTGTCAAAGTTGACAGAAATAATGCAGTGGTCAGTCCAACAGTCATTCGTATCTCCTGATACGCAGGAGTTGCTGACATATTTTGCCGACTCTTCTTGGAAAAAGATGTAACGTAACCAGATCAAGTTCCACTCCAGCAAACCAAAGTGGTGGTTATGACCAGATGCCATCCCAGCGTCCTGATGAAGGGTCTCAGCCCAAAGTGTCGACTGTTTAGTCATTTCCATAGATGCTACCTGACCTGCTGAGCTCCTCCAGCATTTTGTATGTGTTGCTTGTGTAATGGTCTGCTTAAGATCTTTACTGCTAATGCATTTCATTTAGCAGCTTTCTGCAGAAGCAGTGAGACCTGCTGATGGCACGTTTGGGTTTTCAGCTGAAGATAAGGGGCTATGATGCTCAATTTAGGAATGTTGTGTCAGTCAGACAGGATGGTGGAACTGGAGGAAGAAGACACTGGTAAGGTTCGGGATCTTTGAGCAGGAGCTGCAGAATGGACAGGAGGAAAGGTGGCTGAGGATGTCATGGGAAGGATTTTGTACTGTTATTTTGTACCAACTGACAATTGTGTGAACCCCTTTCTTCCTGGGCATCTCTGGAAAAGGTTCATTAGTCCTCACTGGCAGTCTCACCACTCAGTGCCGTGAACCCCACCATTTTGCGACCTCATATGCCTAGGGTATACTCCCAGCGGTCCTGCCAAATCCATGAGATTGGGATGCCTCTCCCACCCAAGCCCTGGTTTGTGTGAATGCTGTGTGATCTGCTGCCCTTTTACAACTTGTTGCCAGGAAATAACAGACCACCCACTGCATACAATTAAAAGAAGTATATTCGTGAATGTTAACTAAAGAATTAATAGGGAAAAGAAAGGGAAAAACAAAAATGGCCCATTATAATTAAACAGTCAAATGTGCACAGGTTGGAACTCAACTCTTCCAAAAGTCATATTCATCAATCCCCAGTGGAATTCTGCACCATGCTCCATCGAATCCTAGTCCCCACCGGATCGAATCCTACCACCGGTTCTCTCCAGCATCATCTCTCTTCACCTCCCACAGAACGAAGACAAAGGCTCAGGCACAAAAGAACCCGCTTGCCCGGCCTTCTCTCCTGGTTAGATGACTCACATTCCAAAGCGCCTGTTATCTCTAACAAAAACCCAAACACTACTTCGACAGAAAGGCCATTACATGAAATACCCTACAACGTTAGCAGTGTAACCTTTACCATGGCGTTACATGTGTATGGGCAGTATTTACGAAACAGTTGCTCAAATCAAGGCTTCTTTAATTGGAACATCACAACATTCCTGTTTGGTTAAACCCCAAATCATACGGAACCTAGGCACCTTATTGTTGCCAAGTTTTGATGTGAGCCCAGTGAGGAGGCTGCACTTGGATTTCCAGCATCTGCAAATTTTCTCCTGTTTGTGATCCCAGAGGATGTTGATTTTCTCTTCCTGGCATTAAAGTCGTTTAGGAGAATCAACTTACCTCACTCTGAAATAGGTAGTTGGATTTTCTCAAGTCTCTAGATTAAGTTCTTCCTGAGCATAATTATAGCTTCCAGCAAGGAGTATGTACACACATGACTTATGCATGCTGGTTGGCATTAGGGTTATCCAGAGAAATATAAGGCAAACACTGAAACACCAGAAAAGTTCATTCTTTATGAAACCCACCCTATGAAGACAGTTTTCTGTTCTCGTAAAAGGTATGTTATGAATGCAGCAGCAATGAATATGACACTGAGACAGGGTTTATTAACAAATCCCGAGATTTATCACCCTCTGCTCAAAACTTAGAAAAGTAAACAAATGACTAACTTAAGTGGATGTTAACAGTTAGGTAGCAATATCTAATAAGCAGAAACTGTTCTTAACGAGTTCTCATCCAAGCACAGACTTAAAGTGGTAAATTCAAAAGTCCATGTGATTTTATACAGTCATTAAGGAGAAACTTCCCGGAAACAATGATTCCTTTGAAGTAACGATGAATCTGCTGATCCCACAGCTGAGAGATGCCTTGTTGGCAGAAATCACGAGGAAATAAAAGGAACTGTACTTTGACTGGAGGGTGGTCACTGCACAAACCTTCCCCACCTTGCAGGGGTTCAACTCAAATGTGCACGCCACAATTCCTGAATGAATTAAAAAAAAGGTCAATCATTCCCAAAACGCTGATCAACATTAACTTTATCCAATCAGATAACTCTGGTAATGCCTTCACTCTCCAATACTGGACTGTAAGAGAAAAATGAACGTGCAACAAACAAAATGGTGGAGCCTCTACACCTAGGACCAGAAACAACAAGGTTGAACAAAAATAAAAATGAGAACTGCGTCACAGACTGCGGGCTTGGTTTAAATACCATTTGGAACATGCCATCACGTGACATAACATTACCCCACGGTCCTGTGTTCAAACGTGAGTATGTAACAGGTATAACCACTGCTCTGTTCCTTTAATTACCGTCACCAGGCAATTTGAACTGCCAAGCAGAATGAGCTTTACATCTCAGCTTCCAAACTTCATAGTGTGGAGCAGGAGATCTGTATGTGAATTAAATGGGCAAAGCTCCAGCAACCTATACTCAATCCCAAACTTGGAAGATGACCATTTGCATGTCCACATTGTAACTCAATGATCTGCTCCCCGATGTTCCAATTTACTTCCACCTCCGAAAGGTGTATGGACTGGCTAGCTGATTGGTCACTGTAGGCTGCTCTTGGTGTAGATAAGCTGTAGGAGAATCCGTGTGGAGTTGATTGCCATAGATATAGATCACTGGGCAATAGGTGGACGGAAAGGATTGATGGGATTATTATGAACTGACATAGAGTCAATTAATCTAATGAGCTTTATAGCACAGTTGAAGTGGGTGGCAATCAGGAGATTGAAGTAGAATTGCATCCGGTGCTGCCGGTGCAGCCTCCTCTACATCAGCGAGACCCGACACAGATTGGGGGACCACTTCGTCGAGCACCTCCACTCTGTCTGCCACAACAGACAGGATCTCCTGGTTGCCACCCACTTCAACTCTGCTTCACATTCCCATTCGGATATGTCCATACATGGCCTCCTCTACTGCCATGATGAGGCCAAACTCAGGTTGGAGGACCAACACCTCATATACGGTCTGGGTAGTCTCCAGCCCTTTGATATGAACATCGAATTCTCCAGCTTCCGGTAATTCCCTCCCTCTCCCTTCCTCTATCCCACTTTCACTCTGCCTCCTCTTCTAGCTGCCTATCACCTCTCTCGGGATTCTGCCTTCTTCTACTACCCATAGTGCTTTCCCCTTACATTCCTTCTTCACCTCTCCCCTCCCTGCTTCCCCTCCTCCACCCCTTGATCGTTCCTCTGGTTTTTCACCAGCACCTTCCCCCTCCCCCCACCTTCTTTATAGGCCCCTGCCTCCTCCTTCTTCAGTCCTGACAAAGGGTGTCAGCCTGAAATGTTGACTGCTCATTTCAACGGATGCTGCCCGACCTGCTGAGTTCATCCAGCTTGTTTGTACGTGTTAATTTGACCACAGCATCTGCAGGGTACTTTGTGTTGCCAGTCCCAGTCAACAGGTGAAAAGTTAAAATCACCTATCATCACAAGTTTCTTGCAACAGCCTGTGATCTCTCTACAAATTTATTCCTCTAAATCCTGTGAACTGTTGGGTGGTTTGTAATATAGCCCCATTAATGTGGTCATACCTTTCTTATGCTTCAGTTTCAGCTATAAAGCCTCACAAGACAAATTTTCCAGTCCGTCCTGACTGAGCACTGCTGCGACATTTTCCCTGACTAGTTACGCCACCCCTCCTCCTTTAATTCCTCCCACTCTATCATGTCTAAAACAATGAAACCTTGGAACATTGAGCTGCCAGTCCTGGCTTTCCTGCAACCAAGACTCACTAATGGCCACAATATCGTGATCCGTGCCCTGAGCTCAAGTGCTTTTCCTACAAAAGTGCAATACAATGCTGTAAGGACATATCCAAAATGCTGCAGAACTCAGGAATCCAAAACTCAGCATCTATGGAAAAGCCTATAGTCAATGTTTCAGGCCGAAACCCTTCAGCAGTCCTGCCCAAGTGTATTGCTTGGATTTCCAGCACTTGCAGATTTTTTCTTGTTTGTAAGAACATATCAGTTCTTTCGACACATGATGGTCATTACACATCAATTACCAATTGAATCTACAGTCTTAAGAAAATCCTCGGGAAGAATATTTTGGCTGCTTGATGCTCCTTACTGAAGGTGGCTGTGTAGCTTCTCCCTACCCCCGGAGTTCGCTCTCTGTGGCCAGCTGTTCAGCAGGGAATGAAGGAGGAATGTGGGCTGGGGAGGAGGTTTCAGAACATCCAATGCTGCATGCTACTGGGAGTTTATTGACTTCTGGTGTGTACCCAGTCCTCCATCGCTGCCGTGCATATGGGAGGTGATTGATAAGTTCGTGGCCTAAAGTAGAAGGAGATCTTATTAACTTCAAACTTTCTGCATAATCACTCAAAGAGTTGAACTGCATGTGCGTGTAACGAGAGCTGTATAACTCATCTCCTTCTACCTTAGGCCACAAACTTATCAATCACCCCTGCTGTGGACCACTTTTGGAGGTCCAAGACGGCAACTTCTACAAAGAAGGAATCCATATGCTTCACAACTGCTGGACTCAGTGTATAAATGTAGGAAAAATAAATGAGCTAGGTTTTCTGAAATTGACTCCTTCTACCTTAGGCCATGAACTTATCAATCATCCCTCGTACTCGGTCAGGAACATGACAGAAAAGGAAGAGGCATTTTTGCCAAAGGTGGCAATGCTGTGCAGAACTGGATTCCAGATTAACCCATTTCATGGCTCTTTGTCCATAATCCTGGACTCAAAGTGCTTCTCCAGGTTTCTCATTAAATTTTACAGATATGCATACCATAATATACTCCTCACCACCTAATTCTATTTCCAGAGTTGTTGGCATCTCTACCATCTCTTGCATCTCTAATTCCACCAACATAGGACTGTGGCTCAATGACTGCTGTACTCTTCCTGAGTTTCCACCATAACCGGGTTGCAATCTGCCTCTCTGACCACCCCCTCCCCCCCCCCCCGCTTCTCCATCTCCTCATCCTGTGTTCAAGCCCTGAGATCACATCCCTTGATATCTGTTCTTCAATATCTCTATATTTTAGTCTTGTGTGCCAGAGTTTCCCTCTTTTATTGCAGCCTTTTAATCGAGAAGGGCAGGCAGATTCTTCAGCAATTCTACTTCATCATCTAGTCTTATGGGTGAGGAGACACCTGATCGAGAAGTTCAAAAATGAACTCATCAAATTTTTAATTATGTGGTGGAAATCAGTCGTCTTATTCACACCTGTAGGCTAATTAACTTGTAAATTGTAAGGGAGTAATTACAACAAAATGTGATTTTAGCGGCTAGCTTAATTTCAGTTACTGTGAAAAAGTATGACTTTCATAAATATTTAAACAGATTATCAATTATAAATTCAAAATACAGCAGTTTTTTTTAGCAGTGTAGTTTAGCTCAGGGTTTCACATCGATGAACAAGAACAGTTTACTATTCCAAGCAAAAAGGAATCAAATGTAAAAGTGGTGGAATGATTTTGGAGCCTTACCTCACCAAACTAGCAAATCTGCTGGGACAGTTCTTATGTCCTTGATGACAAGGCACAATTATGACCAAATGTGGGATAAAGGAAAAGTTATGTCACACATACAACCTTGTGGGTGCACTCATCAAATCTAGAGAATAGTAACTGTAAACGGGATCAACAAAAGTTCAAGCAGAGCATAGAAGACAACAAACTGTGCAAATGCAAATATAAATAAATAACCTTAAATAATAAGAGCATGAAGTAACAAGATAAAGAGTTCTTAAAGTGAGATCATTGGTTGTGGGAACAGCTCAGTATATGAGTGGAGTTACCTTGTTTTGTTCAAGACCCTGATGGTTGAAGGGTGGTAACTGTTCTTGAACCTGATGGTGTGAGTCCTGGGGCACTTGCACCTTCTACCTGATGGAGCTCCAATGAAACTGAAGTCAGGTGGCATCAAGGGAAAATAATTCAGCTATGGGAATAAGAGGTGTCCAAGAAGAAGCTGGTTGTGGTTCTTCAAAGTCAGTTATCCCAGTCCCAAGAATTCACATGTGAATCCACACAGGCTCAATCATCTTCAGCCGCTTCATCAACGCCTTTCCTTCCATCACTAAGGTGATGAGGCTCATTGATGATTGGACAATATTCAGTTCCGTTCACAGTTCCTCAGAGAATTATTTACTTACTTATTTGTTTGTTTGTTTAGAATTACAACAACCCACCCTAGCCTCATCAAGGGACAATTTACAATGATCAGTCTATGCCTGCAAGCAGCAAGACCATCACAGCGTCAGACTACTGGAGCAGATCAGAGGCTGGGTATTCTGTGGCACGAGATTCACCCCTGACTTCTCAAAGCCTGTCCACTGACTACAAGGCAGGTCAAGGGTGTGATGGAACACATGCCATGTATCTAGATGAGTACAGGTCCACCAACAGTCAAGAGGATCATCTTCATCCAAGACAAAGCAACCTCCTTGATTAATTTTTCATCAACTAAGTGCACAATGGCTGCCCCATCTGGAAAACACGCTGCATTTATTAATTCAGAACATTTTCAAAGTATCACCCAAACTTGCAACTTGTAACCTCTACCATCAGGAAAGGCAAAGCTTCGAGCAGATTGGAAACATCACCAAACGGTGTTCTCCTCCACTGCCCACAGCGTCCTGAGCTTCATTCATTCCTTCATTATCGCTGGGTCCAATTCCTAGAACTCCAATTCCACAACCGGAGTAGAACAGAAAGATTGCAGCAGTTCCAGCAGGTAGCCTTCCCAATGAAATGGCAATAAATAATTGACCATGTCAGGGAAGTGCACATCATGTAAATAAATATAATTTTTTTTAAACTCGGTGCATTACATTCTGTATTGCACGATGGCACAAATTTTTAGAGTGGTCACTAAAACCATAAAAAAATACATTATTGTTATATACAATCAACCAGGTGGTTCCAGCCAGAACACAGTTTTCCATTGCTAATCATAACAAGAAAGCTCTGCAGATTGAGTCTGCTGTAAGTGATTCACCAAAGAAGCTGAGTAAGAAATATTTATAACTGATTGACACCTCTCTAACTGACACAAAAGATTTAGAGGGGTTTAGAGAACCAAATATGCAAAAAGGTCACAGACTGTTACAAGAAACATAAGGTTGTTACAGTAGGTGATTTTTACTTTCCTCATAGTGACTGAGACTCCATTACTCTCAAAAGATTAAATGGAATAGAATTTGTCATATATGTTCAAGAAAGCTTCCTTAATCAGCACATAGAAGTTGCAACAAGAGAGTGTGTGATACTTGATCTGAGACAGGGCAAGTGACAGAAGACTGTGTCGGGGAACACTTTGTATCTAGTGACCATAGTGCCATTAGTTTCAAAGTTAATATGGAAAAAGATAGGTCTGGTTCTTGACCTGGAATTCTAAATTGAAGCAAGGCCAATTTTGATGACATCAGAAAGAATCTGGCAAGTGTGGATTCGGACAAGCTGTTTTCTTGCAAAGGTGGACTTGGAAAGTGGACGGCCTTCAAAATAAAGTTTTGAGAGTACAGAGCTTGTATGTGTTTGTTAGAATAAAAGGCAAGGATCGTTGACTTAGGTAACCTTGATTTTCAAGAGATATTGAGGGCCTGGTTAAGAAAAAAGGAGGTACATATCAGGTAAAGGCAGGTAGGAACAAATGAGGTACTTGAGAAGTATAAGAAAAGGAAAGGAACACTGTTCTTCTTTTTCATGTACTCCTTAAGTGCCTCGTTTGTTGCTACCTACCTATACCTGAAATAAATCAGGAGGGCTAAAAGATGGCATGATGTTGCTTTAGTGGGCAAGGTGAAGGAGAATCCTAAGGGATTCTACAGATATGTTAAGAGCAAAAGGATTGCAAAGGACAAAACTGTTCCTCTGGAAGACCAGAATAGTTATCTATGCATGGAGTCAAAAGAGATTGGAGAGATCTTAAATGGATTTTTTGCACCTGTATTTTCTTGAGAGACAGACACTGTCTATAGAAGTGAGGCAATGCTGCAGTGAGGTTGCCTGGGACTATACTCTCTGGAGTTCAGAAGAATGAGAGTGGTTCTTTAGAAGCATACAACATTTTGAAAGGGATAGATAAGATAGAAGTAGGACAGTTGTTCCCATTGGTGGGTGAGACTAGAACTAGGGGACATTACCTCAAGATTCAGGGAAGAAGATTTAGGACGGAGATGAGGAGAAACTGTTTTTCCCAGAGAGTGGTGAATCTGGAATTCTCTGCGCAGGGAAGCAGTTGAGGCTTCTTCACTAAATATATTTAAGCTACAGTTAGATACATTTTTACATAGTAGGGGAAATTAAGGGTTATGGGGGAAAAGGCAGGTGGATGGAGCTGAGTTTACACAGATCAGCCATGATCTTATTGAATGGCGGGGCAGGCTGGATGGGCTGGATGGCCTGCTCCTGCTCCTATTTCTTATGTTCTTATGAGGTCATGGACTCAATACAGATTACAGAGGAAGCAAATCAATGTGGATAAAGGTGTTTCCTCAGACTGTGGGGGGCAAGTGCAGAAACTGCAGGAGCCCCAGCAGAGATATTCAAATCATCCTTAGTGACAAGTGAGATTGGAGGATTGGAGGATAGCCAATGTTGTTCCATTGTTTAAGTAAGACTCTAAAAATAAGGTAGGAAATTACAGCCTGCTATTAATAGCGTGAAAGTTACTGGAAGGTATTCCAAGGGACCAGATATGTAAGTATTTGGATAGACAGGGACTGATCATGGCTTTGTGTGTGGTGGGCCATGTCCAACCAATCTTATAAAGTTGATGAAGGTGAAGCATTGGGAGTTTTCTACATTGACTTCAGCGTGGCGTTTGACAAGATCCTGCATGGCAGTTTGGTCAAGAGGCTTCAGTCACTTAGCATTCAGGATGAGGTCATAAATAGGATTAGATATTGGCTTTGTGGGAGAAACCAGAGAGTGGCAGTAGATGGTTGCCTCTCTGACCAGAGGCCTGTGATTAGTAGAGTGCCAAAGGGATCGGTGCTGGGTTTGTTGTTATCTGGCACCTATATCAATAATCCGTATAATAACATAGTTAACTGGAACGGCAGATTTGTGGATTAGACCAAGATTGGAGGTGTAGTGGACAGTGAGTAAAACTATCAGAGTTTGCAGCACAATCTGGACCAGCTGGAAAAATGAGTCAAAAGATATCAAATGGAATTGAATGCAGACAAGTGTGAGGTATTGTACTTTGTTAGGACCAAGCAGGGTAGGTCTTACACGGTGAACAGTCTGGCACTGAGGAGTGTGGTAGGTCAACGGGATCTGTGAATACAGGTCCATAATTCATTGAAAGTAGTGGCACAGGTAGGCAGGGTCAGAAAGGAAGCTTTTGGTACATTAGCCTTCAAAAATCAAAACACTGAGTACAGGAGATGGGATGTTATGTTGAAGTTCTATAAGATGTTGGTGAGGCCTCATTTGGAGTATTGTGTGCAGTTTTGGTGTGTTAGCTACATGAAAGAAATAAGTAAGATTGAAAGAGTACAGAGAAAATTTAGAAAAATGTTGCCAAACTGGAGGACCTGAGTTATATGGAAAGATTGAATAGGTTAGGACTTCATTCCCTAGAACATCGGATATTGAAAGGAGATTTGATAGAGGCATACAAAATTATGAGGGGTAAAGGCAATCAGGCTTTTTCCACTGAGGTTGCATGAGACAACTAGAGGTCACGGGTTAAGCGTGAAAGGTGAATAGTTTAAGGGGAGACTTTTTCACTCAAAGGGTTATTATGGGAGTGTGGAATGAGCTGCCAGCACAAGTGGTCCATGCAAGCTCCATTTCAATTTTAAGACAAGTTTGGATAGGTACATGGATGGGAGAGAGGTGTCAAGAGCTATGGTCCTAGTGCAGGTCGATGGGATTAGTCAATTTAAATGGTTCACCACAGACCAGATGGGCAGAAGGGTCTGCATTTGTGCTGTATTTTTCTATGGCTGTATAATCTGTCCAATGTTGGTGTCAGGCCATGACAAGTAAGACACAAAGAAACCAGTAAAGACTTCACTTAAATAGTATTTTCTTCTGTGTCTCATTTTAACTGAAATACGACAGTGTCATTTCCAGTTTTTGTAACCAGAGTCTTTATTAAAGCAATATATCTCTGACAAAGTTTAATATTGTGTCTCTTTAGTACAGAAAGATGCAATGATTATGGATATGTGTAATATCTTCCACTTTAACAAGCTTTTGAAGAAATGCATAAATTAGTTTTTTCCTCTAATGTTCCTTCTTTTCAGTTATTTGTCTTATATTTTCTCTGCAGTTTCTGACATTGCGACAGTGACAAAATAACAAAAGAATTTTTGTGATCCAGATTTGATGTTAGCTAGCAGCCTTTAGGAGTACACATACCGATTATTAAACATAGGAACACCAGAGCTATAGGCCACAATATTTTGCATCCCACGGGCAATAGTAAAACAGAATCTTATTTACAAACACAACATTGAATCAGCACAAGGGCATGTTCGGGTATTCACTCATTAATTGCACTGAAAGGTCTAAGAGTTAGGGGTGCCTTGCCAAAATGTAAGGAAGGCTTCAATTAAATTTATGGCAATTAGCAATTCTGCAATATTAACTTTATCCCTCTCTCTTGTACACATTGACATCACTCTCGTGCACTGATCCTCTGTCTCTCTCTCACATTAACTCTCTCTTTTTCACACACACACTCTCTCTCATGCACATCAATGATTTTCCCTCTCACAAACTCTCTTAACTATACCCCCTCAAACACTAACACTCTCTTCTCAAACTGATTCTGACACTGTCTCTATTTGTCTCTCTCTCCCTCATACATATTCTATAAAACTCTCACACTAACCCTCTCCTTCCTTCTCTCACACACCCTATTCCTCTCCCACTGTTTTTCCAAAGTCATCCGTTATGCTCTCTATCTCATGAACTTGTCCTCTCTTTGACTGTACCCATATTAGAAAGTTCAGTCAATTTTACAATAAAACTAGTTTTATGGTCAATCTCACAAAAAGCAATTAAAGTTGATGACCCAGAATGCTGAGAGGAAGCTCTATAATGAAGCTCCAAAGGAAAGCGTATAGATTGAAGGAAATGCTGAATTATATACATCCACATTCAGGTAAGTCTCTCTGTCCTTCTCACAACCAGTGTTATGTGAAGTCAACACTGAACCATATCAGATCCTTTGCAAGAATGTGGATTGATCGCGCTGAAGGAACTATCTTTTTGTGCGGGCTTTCGGCTGCACGTTTTCATCTCAGCGGGCCCCTGGTTTGTCGTTCCCACGCTGTAAGTTGCTCAACGAGTACCCATGGCTAACGTGACTCTTAATTTTATTACTCTGTTGTCATTCTTGCTCTGCACGCACATAATAAACACAAAATTAGCAACAATTGTGGATCTGTCTCTGAAGGCTCAGAATCTCAGAGTCAATGACATGTGTTGTGAAATTTGTTGTTTTGTGGCAGCAAGACAAAATTTTACTGTAACTTACAAAAATCAATACATAGGACAAAAGACGAATAGTGTTCATGGTTCATGGAGTTCTGGAATTTATTATTAAATCTATTTACAAATATTCCAAAAATTAAGATTTTCCTATCAAAAAATAATATGTTATTGGTCAAATATCTAACATCCTAACAATTCCTTTATGACAATATACTTCTACACTAATTTGGCAAATTCAGATATTTAAAATAAACAACCAGGATGAAGGTTTTGTGTGGAAAAATAAGCAGGGCCACCCAATGTATTTTATTGATTGATTGATTGGTTTATTATTGTCATAGGTACCAAGATACGGTGAAAAACCTGCCTTGTATACTGTTCCTTAAGGTTGTTCTCGTTAGGGGTGGTAATGGGGACTAAGCTCCCACTACCTGTTAAATGCTCCCAAAGGTGTGTGCCTCAAATAGCCTCTGGCAACCAAGTCCAGCTCCTGGCCTTCACATGTGGCTTAGCTACTAAGCCCAGCAGAACCATTTCTACTGACAGGAGAAGGGGCAAAGGTGAGTTATTGGTGCAGTGGTTGGCAGCTCATCTAGGAGAAGGGAAACTCTGATCTCAAACCTCCGCTTCCTTGCGGCTATACCCACTCACGGGGAAGGCTTCAGGAGGAAACCCTCAGGGAAAAATCTGGAGTTGGAGTCCCTAAGGCAGTCTACGTTGAGTTCAACACTGACAGGCTATCCTGCCACACTGCTGGTACCAAACTGTCTCTGCCATTCCTTTGGCTTCATCACATGCATGGAGAGGAGTAGCTTACTACATGGGTAACAGTCTGCTCTCCATATTGTACTGGCCTGGCTTGTGTATCTAGACAACTAGGAGGCAACATCCATGGTCAACTCTGACTGACAGAAGCCCTCAAATCCTGTTCATACAGATCAATTCATTACACAGGCTCAAATAAGGGAAAACAATAGCAATGCTGAATAAAGTGTGAAAGTTACCGTAGAAAGTGTAGTGCAGGTAACTAATAAAGTGCTCAAGGTAGCATGTGGGGGCTAGAGTCTATATTATCATGTAAGCTCCATTCTAGAGCCTAACAGTGGAATACAGTTCATTCTAGAGTGTAACAGTGGGATAGAGTCCATTCTAGAGTCTAACAGTAGGATAGAGTCCATACTAGAGTCTAACCGTGGGATAGAGTCAATTCCAGAGTCTAACAGTGGGATAGAGTCAATTCCAGAGTCTAACAGTGGGATAGAGTCCATACTAGAGTCTAACAGTGGGATAGAGTCCATACTAGAGTCAAACAGTGGGATAGAGTCCATTCCAGAGTCTAACAATGGGGTAGAGTCCATACTAGAGTCTAACCGTGGGGTAGAGTCCATTCTAGAGTCTAACAGTGGGATAGAGTCACTTCTGGAGTCTAACCGTGGGGTAGAGTCCATACTAGAGTCTAACCATGGGGTAGAGTCCATTCTAGAGTCTATCCATGGGGTCGAGTCCATTCTAGAGTCTAACCATGGGGTAGAGTCCATTCTAGAGTCTAACCATGGGGTAGAGTCCATTCTAGAGTCTAACCGTGGGGTAGAGTCCATTCTAGAGTCTAACCGTGGGATAGAGTCCATACTAGAGTCTAACCGTGGGATAGAGTCCATACTAGAGTCTAACAGTGGGATAGAGTCCATAGTAGAGTCTAACCGTGGGGTAGAGTCCATTCTAGAGTCTAACCGTGGGATAGAGTCCATACTAGAGTCTAACAGTGGGATAGAGTCCATAGTAGAGTCTAACCGTGGGGTAGAGTCCATTCTAGAGTCTAACCGTGGGGTAGAGTCCATTCTAGAGTCTAACAGTGGTGTAGAAACTGTTCTTGAATCTGGTGATAGGGGTTTTCAGACTTTGGTGTCTTCCATCTGATGGCAGAGAGGAGAAGAAAGCATACCCAGTGTGGGTGGCATCTTTGGTTATGCTGGCTGCGTTACTGAAGCAGAGAGAAATGTAAGTAGAGTCCATGGAAGGGAAGCTGGTTCCTGTCAGGTGCTGAGTTGTGTGCACAACCCTGCAGTTTTGCTAACTGCACGACCGCTGTGTGCAGAGCACTTGCCAGAGCACACCATTAGGTATTCTTTACAATTCTTTCTGCACTGCATGTATAAGCATTGGTAAATGGGCAGAGGGAACATGACCAATTTTTTTTAGCCTCCTGAAGAACATCAGTGAGCTTTCTTCATAATGAGAATCAGATTCAAGTTTAATATCACTGGCATATGTCATGAAATTTGTTGTTGTGGCAGCAGTACATTACAATACATAATATTAATAATAAAACTATAACTTACAATAAGAAATATATATATATAAAAAATTAAGTTAGTGCAAAGAGAGCAAAAAAAATAGAGTGAGGTCTGCTGTCCATTCAGAAAGCTAATGGTGGAGGGGAAAATCTGCTCCTGAACCACTGGGTGCATATGTTTGGCTCCTGTATCTCCTCCCAGATGCCCTGGGTGATGGGGTCCTTAATGATGGATGCTGCCTTTGTGAGGCATCGCTTTTTGAAGGCCTCCTCAATCCTGAGGAGGCTGGTGCCCTTGTTGAAGCTGGCTGAGCTTACAACTTTCTGTGGCTTTTTCCAATCCACAACATCAATGTGGTTGGACCAGGACAGGCTGTTGGTGATGGTCACTGCTAGGAACTTGAAGCTCTCAACCTTCTGAACCTCTGCACCATTGATATAGACAGGAACACTGTACCACCCCCACTTTCTGAAGTCAACGACCAAGTCTTTTAGTTTGTTGACATTGAAGTAAGGTCGTTATCTTGACACAATTATCACCAAGCTCTTTATCTCCTCCCTGTACTCCAACTCATTGTAATTTGAGATGTGGCCTACTGTGGTAGTATCATCTGCAAATATGTATGTGCAATTTGAGGAGATTCTGGTCACACAGTCTTGAGTGTTCATGGAATTGACTGGAGGCAAAGGGTGCACTAGTGATCCTAATAATTGTGGTGAAATGTTGCTACCTTTCCTTATTGATTGCAGTCTATTGGTCAGGAGGTCAAGGGTCAAGTTACAGACTGAGGTATTGACTCCCAGGATCAGGTGCTGAGTTTGCTTGACATTACATGATATAATTGTAGGTCTGTAGTCTATTACAGTTTTAAGACAATACACGGTTGCCACATATAGAAGGTAACACAGTTCTACATGGATTCTTGCATTCTTGCATTCTTGCATGGCCGCCACCATCGTCCCCATGCCGAAGAAGTCTTCAGTGTCCTGCCTGACTCACATTGCACTCACATCCATCATCATGAAGTGTTTCGAGAGGCTTGTCATGAGGCACCTCAAGACCTTGCTGCCCCCCTCACTGGACCCCCTGCAGTTTGCGTACCATCCCAACCACTCAACAAATGAAGCCATTGCCATTACCCTCCACCTGGACAAAAAAGGCACGTTCATTCGAATGCTGTTCATAGACTTCAGTTCAGAATTCAACACAGTCATCCCTCAGAAACTGATTGGAAAGCTGAGCCTACTGGGCCTGAACACTGCAGCTGGATTCTAGACTTCCTGACTGGGAGATCTCAGTCAGTCCGGATTGGAGGCAGCATCTCCAACACCATCACACTGAGCACAGGGGCCCCCCAGGGCTGTGTGCTCAGTCCACTGCTGTTCACTCTGCTGACCCATGACTGTGCTGCAACACACAGCTTGAACCACAACATCAAGTTTGCCGATGACACGACCATGGTGGGTCTCATCAGCAAGAACGACAAGTCAGCTTACAAAAAAGAGGTGCAGTGGCTAATGGACTGGTGCAGACCCAACAACCTGTCTCTGAATGTGAACAAAACAAAAGAGATAACATGAGGAAATCTGCAGATGCTGGTAATTCAAACAACAACTACGCTCGGTCTGCCAGAGAAAGCAGGATCTCCCAGTGGCCACACATTTTAATTCCATGTCCCATTCCCATTCTGATATGTCTATCCATGGCCTCCTCTACTGTCAAAATGAATCCAATCTCAGGTTGGAGGAACAACACCTTATATACCGGCTGGGTAGCCTCCAACCTGATGGCATGAACATTGACTTCTCTAACTTCCGTTAATGCCCCTCCTCCCCTTCTTACCCCATCCCTGACATATTTAGTTGTTTGTTTTTTTTTTCTTTCTCTTTGCCCATCACTCTGCCTGTTCTCCATCTCTCTCTGGTGCTTCCCCTCCCCCTTCTTTCTCCCGAGGCCTCCCGTCCCATGATCCTTTCCCTTCTCCAGCTCTGTATCACTTTCGCCAATCACCTTTCCAGCTCTTAGCTTCATCCCACCCCCTCCGGTCTTCTCCTATCATTTCGCATTTTCCCCTACCCCCACTACTTTCAAATCTCTTACTATCTTTCCTTTCAGTTAGTCCTGACGAAGGGTCTCGGCCCGAAACGTCGACAGTGCTTCTCTTTTTAGATGCTGCCTTGCCTGCTATGTTCCACCAGCATTCTGTTGTTAAAACAAAAGAGATGCTTGTTGACTTTAGGAGGGCACAGAGCGGCCACTCCCCACTGAACATCGATGGCTCCTCAGTAGAGATTGTTAATAGCACCAGATTTCTTGGTGTTCACTTGACGGAGAATCTCACCTGATCCCTCAACACCAGCTCCATAGCAAAGGAAGCCCAGCAGCGTCTCTACTTTCTGCGAAGGTTGTGGAAGGTCCATCTCCCATCCCCCCCATCCATCCTCATCACATTCTACAGGGGTTGTATTGAGAGCATCCTGAGCAGCTGCATCACTAACTGGTTCGGAAATTGCACCACCTCAAAATGCAAGACCCTGCAGCGGATGGTGAGGTCAGCTGAGAAGATCTTCGGGGTCTCTCTTACACTACACGCTGCATCTGCAAAGCAAACAGCATTATGAAGGACCCCACGCACCCCTCATACAAACTCTTCTCCCTCCTGCCATCTGGGAAAAGGCACCGAAGCACGACCAGACTATGTAACAGTTTCTTCCCCCAAGCTATCAGACTCCTCAATACCCAGAGCCTGGACTGACACCTTACTGCCCTATTGTCCTGTTTATTATTTATTGTAATGCCTGCACTGTTTTGTGCACTTTATGCAATCCTGGGTAGGTCCGTGGTCTAGTGTAGTGTTTTTTCTGCGTTGCTTTTTATGTAGTTCAGTGGAGTTTTTGTACTGTGTCATGTAACACCATGGTCCTGAAAAATGTTGTCTCGTTTTTACTATGTACGGTACCAGCAGTTATGGTCGAAATGACAATAAAAAGTGACTTGACTTGACTTGACTCAAGGCCTGGTGGTCCAGAAACTGAACAAGTAATATTTTCAGCCTGTGCTATGGGGACCATGTGTACTTCAAGCTCATGCAACACAGCTGAGAAACAAAAAGAGAAGCTAATAATGGCCAGCTGAGATTTGTCATCAGTTATGAAGACAATGGCCTGCCAATTATCTGAGAACATCAACACTTGATTGACACCAACGTGTCCCCAAATATGTGGGGTTATACTCATAATTTAGGGAGGATGTAGAATAGTCATCATGTTGAGTCATTATCAGAAAAGTCCAGAGATAATGATGCAGCCCTACTTGAATTTTACTTTGAACTTAATTAATTTACAGTAAATTGTGGTTGTTATAGACAATGATTGACATTATGACCTGCATGCCATCCTGAAGCAGAACAAATTACTGAGGGCACTGAAATTTGAAAATCATACTTCATTTTTTTCCCTGAAATTAGATAACCAGAAGCAGATAAGTGGTCAAAAGAGGCCACAAATGATGGTTTATACTGTGTCCTGCATTTTCCATAGTCCTGAGAATCTACATCAAAAGCATACAAGTCTTGCATCAATGATGGAAGGAGAATAAGATACCTCCCAAACAGCTTATCTGTTCCGTCAGGCACTTACACCAGAACATAAATCTGAGAGTATTACATTGGCCTGATCAGCCTTCTCAGAAACAAAATAAGTCATGCTTCTCTCCAAGGAACTGCCTCCGAGATAATATTGTTATCTTTTAACCCAAGTAAAGATAGATAATAACAGAAAAGGAAATTCTGGTTTATTGTTATTTATCATCTGGAAAGGCACAATATCACAGCTAGCAGTCTAGTTACCTCACTCCAATGACCTGGGGTCAATCCTGACCTCTAGTGCTCTGGGTGTGGTGTTTGCACGTTCTCCCTGGAGCTACATGGGGCACCCCTTGGAGCTGCAGTTCTTTCCTACCAAACAAATGTGGCTTGTTGATGGCTACCTAGTCTGCAGTGGAGCATAAGAATCTGGGGGAGGGGGGGTTCTGTGTGGATAATAAATTGGGACTCGTACAGTATTAGTGTAGATGGGTGCTCGGAGATCAGCGTGGCCCATTTCCATACTGTAGCAGTCAATAACTTTATTAAATCCCCAGGTTAGACCACTGAGCAGCTGGAAATAAATCCCGATAGTCTTAGTGGAGATAAAGTGGATTCCAGCTAATTGGGACACATCGGGGGCAGTACATTCTGTCCTAATTAAGCAGCTGGCCCAATTAGCTGGTTTCATGGAAATAGTTCAAAAAGATATAAAAAAAGAGGAACTACCATTTAATGGAGTAACAAATTATATATTTAAATAAAATACAGAACAAGTTAGAGCATTACCAAGACTACTACAGTACTATAAAACAGTGTTTTAGTTCCTGTGTACATTCCTTGTTCTTTTGGTGTCAGTGCAGATGTCTAGTGCTGAATCAGTGAACCCGATCACAAAAACAAGATCACACGAGTCTGCGATTGAAGATTAAAAAAGCAGTGCTTCGCAGCAGTTTTCAGAGTTTGAACTGCACCAAATCAGTGACCGGGATTCATTAACAAGGGTGAATGAAAATAAGGCTGGGGCTAGTAGAGCAGCCATTGTGTGAGTGGGGAGGCTTTGGCTTTGGCTCATCAGGCTTAGGCGAGGTCAGGGTTGGGCGAGGTAAGTATCTGGTAAGTTTATTCTTCTTCAGTCCTCGTCTGAAATGGCTCCAGGGGCTGTGTTGTGTGCTTTGTGTGAGATGTGGGAATTCTGGGAGACCTACAGCCTCCCAGGTAGCCATATCTGCACGAGGTGCACCAAGCTGCAGCTCCTGAGAGAACATGTTAAGGAACTAGAGCTGCATCTTGATGACCTTTGGCTCTGGTGGCAGAAAGTGATAGGTAAGATCTACAAGGAAGTAGTCTCCCCTAGCTTGCAGGAGGCAAGTATCTAGGTGACTGTCAGGAGAGAAAAAGGAAATGGGCAGCCGGTATAGAGTGTCCCTATGGCCATTGCCCTCAATAATAAGTATGCTGCTTTGAGATGACCTACTGGGGGGAACCACAGCAATTGGGTCTCTGGCACAGAGTCTGGCATTGTGGCTTGGAAGAGAAGAGAAGTAAAGAGAACTGTAGTGATGATAGGAGATTACATAGTTATCGGAATTGAGACGAGATTCTGTGGACACGATACAGACACCCAGATGATATGTTGCCTCCATGGTGCCAAGGTCAAGAATGTCTTGGATCAGGTCCACAGCATTCTGAAGGGAGAGGGTGAGCAGCCAGAGGTCTTGGTACATATGGGCAACAATGACATAGGTAGGAAAGGTGAGGAGGTCCTGAAGAGAGTTTTTAGGGAGCTAGGTAGAAAGCTGAAACGCAGGACCTCCAGGGTAGTAATCTTTATGTTGCTGCCTGTGCTACATGCCAGTGAGGATAAGAGCAGGAGCATTTGGCTGATAAATATGTGGCTGAGGAACTGTGCAGGGGGCAGGAGTTCAGATTTCTGGATCATTGGGATCTCTTCTGGGGAAGGTATGATCTGCACAAGAGGGACAGATTACACCTGAACCTGAGTTGGACCAATATCCTTGTGAGCAGGTTTGCTAGAGCTGTTTGGGAGGGTTTAAACTAATTTGGCATGGGGATAGGAACTGGAGTGATAGAGCTGAGGATGGGGTTTTAGGTTTACAAACAGAGGCAGTGAATAGTGAGACTATTAGCAAGGACAGGCTGATGATCGGGCAAAATTGCAGTCAACAGGATGATCTGCGATTTAAAAGGGGGTCAAAATCAGAAAGGGTGATGAATACAAGTCTGAAGATGTTATATTTGAATGCACGCAGTATACGGAATAAGGTAGATGAACTTGTAGCATTGTTACAGATCGGCATGAATGACGTTGTGGGCATCACTGAATTGTGGCTGAAAGATTATAGCTGGGAACTTAACAACCAAGGATACACATTGTATAGAAGGGACAGGCATGTAGCTAGAAGGGGTGGGGTGGCTCTGTTGATAAAAATGAGATCAAATCCTTAGAAAGAGGTGACATAGGATGAGAAGGAATAGAATTGCTGTGGGTAGAGTTAAGAAACTTCCAGATTAAAAAGGCCTTGATGGGAGTTATATACAGACTTCCGTACAGTAGCAAAGAGTTGCGGTACAAATTAGAATGGGCAATGTTACGATGGTCATAGGGATTTCAATAAACTGGTAGATTGTGAAAATCAGGTTGCTGCTGGATCCCAAGAAGCGGAATTTGTAGAATGCCTTTGAGATGGCTTTTTAGAGCAGCTCATGGTTGAGCCCAGTAGGGGATCAGTTGTGATCAGCTATTCTGGATTGGGTGTTGTGCAAAGAACCAGAATTGATTAGAGAGCTTAAGTAAAAGAACCCCAAGGAGAAAGTGATCATAATAGGATGAAATTCACCCTGAAATTTGAGAAGGAGAAGCAAAAGTCAGATGTATCAGTATTACAGTGGAGTCAAGGGAATTACAGAGGCATGAGAGAGGAGTTGGCCAGAATTGTTTGGAAAAGAACAGTGGCAGGGATGATGGCAGAGCAGCAATGGCCGGAATTTCTGGAAGCAATTCCAAAGGCACAGGATATACGTAATTATATCCCAAAGAGGAAGAAGTATTCTAAAGATGAGGCCACACAACCACGGCTAGCAAGAGAAGTCAAAACCAACATGAAAGCCAAAGCGAGGGCAAAATTTACTGAGAAGTTAGAGGATTGGGAAGCTTTTAAAAACCAACAGCAGGCAACTAAAAACGTCATAAAGAGACAGCAGATGGAATACAAAGGTAAGCTAGCCAATAGTATTAAAGATAATACCAAAAGTTTCTTCAGATATTGTTACAAGAATCACCCCCTGTAATAATGAGGCACAGAGAATCTGTATATACCGACAAGTAACTTGTATTATTTCAACTAAAAAAGCAGGTGGGTTCACACTCTTATCTACTTGTGTGCTCCCTACTAGAACCCCTGATGCTCCGTGAACAGTCAATGAAGAGAAAAGGATATCACCCGGGAAAGGAGTCTACGCTGGCCAGCCGTTGCTCGTGGTCCCGATCTCCACATGTCCGTGGGGTCCTCTGTACCCACGATGGTTGGTCTTTGGCTGCTGGAGAGTTATCGCCCCTGTGCATTTGTAGCTTCTGAGTCTTATACTGTTCCTCATTGATTGAACCATTGGATCTCCATCCCATTGGCTTAAGGTCACCTGACCTACCTGGGTCACCTTCTTACTGGTCATTGTACAGGGCTACAGCCAACATTGTTTCATGGCCATGCCCATGCCAGCCTTTACACTTTGACTGGTCCAAACCAGTTAAATGAGGCAACCCAGACAGAGTCTAACGGAATTACCGATTGCAGGTCTGGCATTTTACATAACAAATAGCTACTCCACTGAGAATGGTCTCAGGTATATTGCTTGATTAGATTGTCCCAGAGTCAGGAATCAGTTCAGAGTCCACACCCTTTACGTAACAAATGGCTACTTGTTTGAGAATGGTCTCCGGTTTAGCAGATCATTACCTGAAGCTTCCTTTGTCCACATTCAGTTGCTCTGATTAGATTAACCAAGAGCAAGAAACTGTTCAGAGTCCACAAAATGGAGGCGAAACAAAAACAACTGGCTTGTCTGCTTCCCCTGTCCTTGATCAGACTG